>NW_006206876.1:0-3180 GCF_000334495.1 Tupaia belangeri chinensis
GAGTACATGGTTATATTTTATCACATCTCCTAAGTTAAAAAAAAGAAAGACCTACAATAAAGTAATAGATAAGCCACCAAATTGTATTGAATTCTCAAATTGTATAATAATCATAAATACAAACACACACACACACAAAATCTATGTTCAATAACACTTTAGAATGAAAGTAGCCATTTAATATAGAGATACTTTATAGGTCTAATAAATGAATCTTTATAAGAAAAATTTACATGCCAAATGTCTTACTTAAAAATTTTATTATTTGTGAGTGAACACTAGATAAAAACCTTTAAAGTATATATTTTTTTTTATTTTTAAAATGGTATGCCTATCACCACATGTCTTATTTTCCTGGTAATAAAATATCTGGAAGTTTTTTATTTATACATAATTGCTATACATATTTATGGTGAACGGTGTGATTTTTTAACACATGAGTGAAATGATTAATGATCTAATCAGGTTAATGAGCATATCTAGATCATCAAACATTTATCATTACTATTGTTGTGAAGAAACAGAACTTCTGTTAACTATTCTGAAAGTATGATAAGTCTTTGCTAATTTTGTTAGACTGTTTTACTATAGAATATTGGAAATTATTTCTCTAATATAAATGTAGCTTTTAATTTATTTATCCCCTTCTTTCTCCTTCCTTACCAAGTCTTTATTTATCACTATTTACTCTCTATAAAATTTATTGTTTTAGTTATTTTTCACAGTTCAAGTTATTTATTGTCAGTCATGCCTATTTATTAACAAAGAAACTTCTTCTTCCTCTAGAGCTCATTGAAAAGCATTTATAATAGTAAGATTGGGACCAGCAGTTAGCATAATGGCTATGTTGCTGGATTCCCACGTAGTCGACCGCAGTTCACGTCCCGGACCTGGTGGCTTAAACTCACGCCGGGCACGTGTGCGTGCGTGCCCAAGATCCCAAGAGGAGAATAGAGGAGAAGGGATTGCGATGTGGCCATCCTCCCTGGTGGGTGATTTCTCGCTTTCTGACTCTCTGTGTCTCTCTGTCTGGCGAGCATACGCACCCTATAGTGAAAACCTCTCAAAAAAACAAAAAAATAGAAAGATTAATAAGAAAAAAGCTATACAGATTTACTTTAACATTTACTGTATATAGGAGAGCTATATGATACATGAACTCAGAAGATAGGACAGGTATTTGCTGGTATTTGCTACAGTCTAAATACCCTTTCATATCAGAGAGGAAAGAGGAGAGGAATTCATCAGCTTGATATTTAGACAGTTGTTCATACATGCTTCTCTTTGGAAGCCAATGAGACCAGCAGTAACAGAAAGGTGGGGGACAAGTGGCAAAACAACATGGGAACTAATATTGTCGTACATAGGTAAGGGTTCTTAGATAATCATTCTGAGGTGACCTGGGAGGAGTAGGGATCTTGTGGGTGGAGGGAGACTTTTCAGTTTCCTTGTATCTCGTTGCTTAGATTAGATCTAGTGATGAGTTTTAAGACAATTGCTTTTCGATTGGAAAGAAATTCTCAATCAGTAAGTGGTTCAAGAAAGCTCCTCCTTGCTTTTACAGTGGAGTAGAAGAAGTAAGGTCACACACAGCTTGATTCTGCTTCCAAGAGCTCAACATATCAAAGCTCCACTCTTTTTTTTTTACATTATTTTATTCATTTTCATTATTTTATTTATTATTATTATTTTTTAAGTTGACCAGAGAGAGACACAGAGAGAGAAGGAAAGTGAGAAAGCAAGCCACCAGGTCCCGGACTTGAACCACGGTCGGCCATGTGGGAGTGTCCAGCGCCTTAATCACCACACCAACCTCTGGTCCCTCAAAGCACCACTCTTTGAGGTGCTAGGTTTTTTAACTCAACAGCTAGTAATTTATCAAACTTATCGGGTCCAACAACACAATATTGATATAATCCTAACAACACAAAATTGATAGCTTTCTTGAGGAAAGAATATATCTTTCTTTAGGAAAGAAACAAGCATAGAATTTACAAAGTAAAAAACTTTTTGAAGTTATTTTCTTCTGAATAAATATAATAATAATTTATTACTTTATAGAACACCTTCTAAAGACCAAATTTAAATGCTCTAAGTTATAAATGGGTTAGAAAATAGATTTTTCTTTATTTTAATGGACATCAATATTTGATATTTTATTTTGAATCATTTCATAGATTTCCTAATCTGTTTTCTACCATATATTTTCTTACATAATGACCTACCTATATAATGAGTAGATGGAGTTCGACCAGATGATCCTGGTCATATGCAGTGGGATGAATTGTACTGTAGTGATGAGCCCAATAGAAAACCTATTCCTGAAGCGGGGGAGTCCCTCATGGGAAGGTGACATAATCCCAGTTGCTGCCAGAAGGTGCTACAAGCAGACCATGACAAAGTATCCAAGAAGTTCTGCAACTGGTGATCCAGAAAAGAATAGGAGACACAGTGAGAAATCTGGGTATCCCAGTCAGTGGCAAAAGTTGGAAAGTCTGAAACTCAGATAGTACTACAAAAGCTTTCATCATTAACACGTTCTTCGGCACTAATCTGTTGTATGGACCAAAAGCAAGAGGCTGTGGAAATGGATAGACAGCACAGTGTACAGTTTGCAACTAGATAAAGAGGAAGAGTTCAGAGCGAAACTAACTTTCCTGAATTGATAATAAGAGTCTCAAAAAAGAAAAAAAAAGAGTAAAAGAGAAGGATTGATGGAAGGAATTCATAAAGGGGAAAGGGAGCACAGAATAGAGAGAAGGAAAGCAAAAGGAAAAAAAAAAAGAGGAAAAGAAGGAAAGAAAAGGAAAATAAGAATGAAAGAAATGAAGTAAAAGGTAGGACCCTGGTGAGAATTAGGGCAATACTTACAGTGACACAGGCAATTAGAAGGGATGAAGGTGAATATTCTGCTTGCTAATTAAGCACACCTTTTGGTCCCTATGAAAAATAGGGATGGAAGGATGAATCAGAATCAAAAAGCATTAACTGTGGAAAGGAGATGAGCAACCTGCACAGGAATGAAAACTGTGGGGGAGAACTTCCTTGAAACAAACAAGAAAGGACTATCCCAAACACAAGACCCGAAGGCAGACCTTTAATGGCTCTTGTTTCTCAAAATTTCTGTAGAAATAACAAAGCCCTGACTCTGGATGCTAGGAAAATCTACTAACATGCTGT
>NW_006206876.1:4198-8031 GCF_000334495.1 Tupaia belangeri chinensis
AGGTGGAAAGATGATGAGAAATCCAGCCACCCAAGAACTAAGAACAAGCTGGATGCAGACTCTGCTGCTCATGATTGTCGTGTAGTGCAGTGGCTTACAGATAGCCACATAGCGATCGTAGGACATGGCCGTCAAAAGGAAAAATTCAGTTGCACCAAGGAGTATGTAGAAAAACACCTGAGCCATGCAAGAATTATAGGAAATACTTTTATCCCCTGTTACAATGCTAACCAGAAATCTGGGAATAGAAACCGTTGTGAATGAGATTTCTAGGAAAGAAAAATTCCTAAGGAAGAAATACATGGGCATTTTGAGGTGTGAATCTATCAGAGTGAGGGTGATAATTGTCAGATTTCCAGTTATACTCAATATATATGTGAAAAATAGAAATATAAAAATAAGAATATTTAGATTTGGATCATCCGTTAATCCTAGAAGAATGAACTTGTTCACAGTTGTATGATTTTTCATTTCTTATTGTTGATTTCTTCCAGGTCTAGAAATAAAAACAGGGAAGATGATTTTCTGAGTACATGGTTATATTTTATCACATCTCCTAAGTTAAAAAAAAGAAAGACCTACAATAAAGTAATAGATAAGCCACCAAATTGTATTGAATTCTCAAATTGTATAATAATCATAAATACAAACACACACACACACAAAATCTATGTTCAATAACACTTTAGAATGAAAGTAGCCATTTAATATAGAGATACTTTATAGGTCTAATAAATGAATCTTTATAAGAAAAATTTACATGCCAAATGTCTTACTTAAAAATTTTATTATTTGTGAGTGAACACTAGATAAAAACCTTTAAAGTATATATTTTTTTTTATTTTTAAAATGGTATGCCTATCACCACATGTCTTATTTTCCTGATGATAAAATATCTGGAAGTTTTTTATTTATACATAATTGCTATACATATTTATGATGAACAGTGTGATTTTTTAACACATGAGTGAAATGATTAATGATCTAATCAGGTTAATGAGCATATCTAGATCATCAAACATTTATCATTACTTCTGTTGTGAATAAAAAGAACTTCTGTTAACTATTCTGAAAGTATGATAAGTCTTTGCTAATTTTGTTAGACTGTTTTACTATAGAATATTGGAAATTATTTCTCTAATATAAATGTAGCTTTTAATTTATTTATCCCCTTCTTTCTCCTTCCTTACCAAGTCTTTATTTATCACTATTTACTCTCTATAAAATTTATTGTTTTAGTTATTTTTCACAGTTCAAGTTATTTATTGTCAGTCATGCCTATTTATTAACAAAGAAACTTCTTCTTCCTCTAGAGCTCATTGAAAAGCATTTATAATAGTAAGATTGGGACCAGCAGTTAGCATAATGGCTATGTTGCTGGATTCCCACGTAGTCGACCGCAGTTCACGTCCCGGACCTGGTGGCTTAAACTCACGCCGGGCACGTGTGCGTGCGTGCCCAAGATCCCAAGAGGAGAATAGAGGAGAAGGGATTGCGATGTGGCCATCCTCCCTGGTGGGTGATTTCTCGCTTTCTGACTCTCTGTGTCTCTCTGTCTGGCGAGCATACGCACCCTATAGTGAAAACCTCTCAAAAAAACAAAAAAATAGAAAGATTAATAAGAAAAAAGCTATACAGATTTACTTTAACATTTACTGTATATAGGAGAGCTATATGATACATGAACTCAGAAGATAGGACAGGTATTTGCTGGTATTTGCTACAGTCTAAATACCCTTTCATATCAGAGAGGAAAGAGGAGAGGAATTCATCAGCTTGATATTTAGACAGTTGTTCATACATGCTTCTCTTTGGAAGCCAATGAGACCAGCAGTAACAGAAAGGTGGGGGACAAGTGGCAAAACAACATGGGAACTAATATTGTCGTACATAGGTAAGGGTTCTTAGATAATCATTCTGAGGTGACCTGGGAGGAGTAGGGATCTTGTGGGTGGAGGGAGACTTTTCAGTTTCCTTGTATCTCGTTGCTTAGATTAGATCTAGTGATGAGTTTTAAGACAATTGCTTTTCGATTGGAAAGAAATTCTCAATCAGTAAGTGGTTCAAGAAAGCTCCTCCTTGCTTTTACAGTGGAGTAGAAGAAGTAAGGTCACACACAGCTTGATTCTGCTTCCAAGAGCTCAACATATCAAAGCTCCACTCTTTTTTTTTTACATTATTTTATTCATTTTCATTATTTTATTTATTATTATTATTTTTTAAGTTGACCAGAGAGAGACACAGAGAGAGAAGGAAAGTGAGAAAGCAAGCCACCAGGTCCCGGACTTGAACCACGGTCGGCCATGTGGGAGTGTCCAGCGCCTTAATCACCACACCAACCTCTGGTCCCTCAAAGCACCACTCTTTGAGGTGCTAGGTTTTTTAACTCAACAGCTAGTAATTTATCAAACTTATCGGGTCCAACAACACAATATTGATATAATCCTAACAACACAAAATTGATAGCTTTCTTGAGGAAAGAATATATCTTTCTTTAGGAAAGAAACAAGCATAGAATTTACAAAGTAAAAAACTTTTTGAAGTTATTTTCTTCTGAATAAATATAATAATAATTTATTACTTTATAGAACACCTTCTAAAGACCAAATTTAAATGCTCTAAGTTATAAATGGGTTAGAAAATAGATTTTTCTTTATTTTAATGGACATCAATATTTGATATTTTATTTTGAATCATTTCATAGATTTCCTAATCTGTTTTCTACCATATATTTTCTTACATAATGACCTACCTATATAATGAGTAGATGGAGTTCGACCAGATGATCCTGGTCATATGCAGTGGGATGAATTGTACTGTAGTGATGAGCCCAATAGAAAACCTATTCCTGAAGCGGGGGAGTCCCTCATGGGAAGGTGACATAATCCCAGTTGCTGCCAGAAGGTGCTACAAGCAGACCATGACAAAGTATCCAAGAAGTTCTGCAACTGGTGATCCAGAAAAGAATAGGAGACACAGTGAGAAATCTGGGTATCCCAGTCAGTGGCAAAAGTTGGAAAGTCTGAAACTCAGATAGTACTACAAAAGCTTTCATCATTAACACGTTCTTCGGCACTAATCTGTTGTATGGACCAAAAGCAAGAGGCTGTGGAAATGGATAGACAGCACAGTGTACAGTTTGCAACTAGATAAAGAGGAAGAGTTCAGAGCGAAACTAACTTTCCTGAATTGATAATAAGAGTCTCAAAAAAGAAAAAAAAAGAGTAAAAGAGAAGGATTGATGGAAGGAATTCATAAAGGGGAAAGGGAGCACAGAATAGAGAGAAGGAAAGCAAAAGGAAAAAAAAAAAGAGGAAAAGAAGGAAAGAAAAGGAAAATAAGAATGAAAGAAATGAAGTAAAAGGTAGGACCCTGGTGAGAATTAGGGCAATACTTACAGTGACACAGGCAATTAGAAGGGATGAAGGTGAATATTCTGCTTGCTAATTAAGCACACCTTTTGGTCCCTATGAAAAATAGGGATGGAAGGATGAATCAGAATCAAAAAGCATTAACTGTGGAAAGGAGATGAGCAACCTGCACAGGAATGAAAACTGTGGGGGAGAACTTCCTTGAAACAAACAAGAAAGGACTATCCCAAACACAAGACCCGAAGGCAGACCTTTAATGGCTCTTGTTTCTCAAAATTTCTGTAGAAATAACAAAGCCCTGACTCTGGATGCTAGGAAAATCTACTAACATGCTGTTATTCTCCACTCTTGTTAAAGGAGGACATGTTGCTTTTGTTTTCTTTCATCTTCCAGAGGGAAAATTTGGTTTATAAAATGATCTCTTTAAAACGGATGTTTTTATCTACTTTTTTTCCTCAAAAT
>NW_006206877.1:0-1097 GCF_000334495.1 Tupaia belangeri chinensis
AATTCCTTAGCATTTTTTTGATTTATTAAAGATAAAACAGCTGTTCTTGAAATTACCAGCTGAACTTGCGATATTCAGTGAATCAATAAAATATGGGGGGGGCAAAGTATAGAAAGCAACCATGGATATCAGAGACAGTGTAGAAACAGGGTGGGAGATAGCAGCGGGTGAGAGATAGGGAATCAAGGGCGGGAATAAAAGCAGAATATACAGGAAACAAAAAATGGAAAATTATTTGTCAATGATAACATGTATGTTGATGTGCTTTGTAGAGTCAATATACAGTGCATTCTGGGTGGAAAATCTCATTTTGTATGCTATAATGATGTATAGTAAATGAATGTAAATAAATACATTTAAATAATAAAATTTTTTAAAGAGTTCGTAATTGTTATTTATTTATTTATTCCCATTTGTTATTGTTATTTTTTTTCTTTATTTGATGAGAGAGAGAGAGAGAGAGAAACAGAGAAAGGGAAAGTGAGAAAGCAAGCCACCAGGTCCAGGACTTGAACCATGGTTGGCCAAGTGAGAATCCAGTGCCCTTATCTACCACACCACCTGCTGGCCCCGAAAGACAAAGATTTTTTTATTTTCTTTTATTTATTTATTTATTTATTTGGAGAGATGTTTTGCTATAGGGCACATGCGCTCGCCAGAGAGACAGAGAAACAGAAAGTGAGAAATCATTCCCCAGGGGGGTGGCCACGTTGCAATCCCTTCTCCTCCATTCTCCTCTCGGGATCTTGGGCACACAGGCACACACACCCGGTGTGAGTTTAAGCCACTGGGTCCAGGACTCAAACCATGGTCGACCACATGGGAGTCAGCGACATAGCCATTCCACTAACTGCTGGTCCCATAAAAATTTTTAAAAAGACTCTCAGTAAAATCAGTGTAGAATGATTATTTCTCAGCATAATAACAGCCATCTATGAAAAACCTATAGCTAATATTATACTGAATGGGGAAAAGCTAAAACTTTTGTACTAAAAACTGGTGTAAGACAAGGCTGCCCACTCTCTCCACTCCTGTTCCATATAGTACTGGAAGTCTTAGCCAATGCAATCAGATAAAAGCATGAAATAAAAGGCATT
>NW_006206877.1:1125-1601 GCF_000334495.1 Tupaia belangeri chinensis
GAAGATCTGAAATTATCGCTGTTTGCAGATGACATGATTATATACATAGAAGGTCCACTAGTACCCACAAAAAACTTCTTAAAGTAATTAATTTATACATGAAAGTGGCAGGATACAAAATTAACTTAAAAAATCTATAGCATTTCTATATGCAAACAACAAGCAGAAAGACAGAAGTGAAGAAAGTAATCTGATTTACCATAGCCACAAAACATATAAGATAATCTTCACAGATCTAGAAAAGACAATCATAGAATTTGTTTTTAATCATAAAAGACCACATATTGCCCAAGGCATCCTGTGTAAGAAGAGTGGAGTGGGTGGCAACTCTCTTCCTGACCTCAAAGTACATTACAAAGTTGTGATAATCAAAACAGCATGGTGTTGGCACAAAAAAACAACATGAAGACCGATGTAATAGAGTAGAGATCAAGAAATAAAACCCAAAACATTCAGCCAACTGATCTTTGACAAAG
>NW_006206878.1:0-10149 GCF_000334495.1 Tupaia belangeri chinensis
GAAAGCAATTTAATGGTTCCCTAAAGAATTAGGTCAATGGATGAAATAAAAAGAACTACATAGCAGCTCTTTTGTCATATGAGCATGAAAGTATGAATTGTTTTGGTAAAAACATCATGAAACTATAGCAACTATTTTTTAAAAAAGATTTTGCCATAGGTTATTTGCACTTGCTGGAGAGAGAAAGAAGGTATGTGAGAAATCATCCCCCTGGAAGGATGGCCATACCACAATCCCTTCTCCTTCTTTCTCCTCTCAGGATTTTGGACACACATGTACATGTGCCCAGTGTGATTTTCAAACCCCCAGGTCGAGAACCTGAACAACAGTCAGCCATGTGGGAGTCCAGTGCCTTAAACACTGTGCCACCTGCTGGTCCTGCAACCATTATTCTTATCAAAGAAACACAATTCTCTCTTGTTGGAGAGAAGGACAGCAATTTCCTGGAGGTTCCAGTGGGTATGTCCCTATTGCAACTCAATACTTTGGAAATTCAAGGGACATAGTTAAGATGGGTTCTGATGTATGATTTCTTCTTAGAAATTGTCAAAGTATAGGGGCCAGCAGTAGGCATAATGGCTATGTCACTAGACTCCCATGTAGTTAACCACGGTTCTAATCCCAGACCTGGTAGCTTAAATTCACACCGGGTGCATATGCGTGCATGCTCAAGATCTGGAGAGGAGCATGAAGGAGAAAGGATTGTGGCATGGCCATCTCCCCTGGGGGGTGATTCCTCACTTTCTGTCTCTCTGTCTCTCTCTTTCTGGTGAGCTCATGCATGCTATAGCAAAAACCTCTCCACAAAAAAAAGAAGAAATTGCCAAACTATATACTTACATTTAATTCAATTTATAAAGTAAAATAACATTTTTAAGTGTACAAGCAGATACATAGTGAGAGAAAGCAATTTAATGGTTCCCTAAAGAATTAGGTCAATGGATGAAATAAAAAGAACTACATAGCAGCTCTTTTGTCATATGAGCATGAAAGTATGAATTGTTTTGGTAAAAACATCATGAAACTATAGCAACTATTTTTTAAAAAAGATTTTGCCATAGGTTATTTGCACTTGCTGGAGAGAGAAAGAAGGTATGTGAGAAATCATCCCCCTGGAAGGATGGCCATACCACAATCCCTTCTCCTTCTTTCTCCTCTCAGGATTTTGGACACACATGTACATGTGCCCAGTGTGATTTTCAAACCCCCAGGTCGAGAACCTGAACAACAGTCAGCCATGTGGGAGTCCAGTGCCTTAAACACTGTGCCACCTGCTGGTCCTGCAACCATTATTCTTATCAAAGAAACACAATTCTCTCTTGTTGGAGAGAAGGACAGCAATTTCCTGGAGGTTCCAGTGGGTATGTCCCTATTGCAACTCAATACTTTGGAAATTCAAGGGACATAGTTAAGATGGGTTCCTCAGTTTTAGATTTGGAGAAAACTCAGGATTAAATGAGGTATTCCAAATTTAGACTTCTGGAAGAGAGAGTTAATGTTGAAGGAGTAATAAGGACTAAATTCACTTGATTTTTTTTTAAACCTTGTCTCTTGAGAACAAAGATCCAGAGGAGAAAGTTAACTTCCTGCTCAGAGCAATGTCTCACAGGGAATGTACTCAGGGTTCGAAGTAAGAAGAGGAAAATATGCTGCTTAATAATCAGACATACAGAGCTACAGTTATCTCTTCCAACTCTGTCTCTCAGCATTTGCACACTTGGGCTGGAGAGAACACGGTTATTTATTTCCCTGTCCTAAGTCTATCTCAAAAACTGATGCCTCACTCCTGGTGTTTTCTCCAGAAACAGAGCTTTAGTTTCCATTGATAGCTGGAAGCCACAATTTCACACAGAGACTTTCCTCTCAGAGATCCTGGTCAGGTGAAAGAGAGCCCAGTGAAATGGCAGTAAAGAAAGATAAAAGGTAAGGCATTTTTAATAGAACTAAAAAGAAGGTAATAGGCCAGGGGTTGACCAGAGAGTCTGATAGACATCTGGAAGACTGAAATCATGAGTTATTTTGACAGATAAAATAGTGGGGAAATGCTACAGCCCACAACACAGAGGAAAGTGGAAGGGAAAGATACATATTTTTAAAACAATACTATAACTCATAAATATGTGCAACTACTATATGTGCTATAAATTACTATAAAATTATTTTAAAATTCTGTAACTTTTATTTTTAAAAAAATCTTGTTCATTCTTATTTGTTTATTTTTAATTAGACCAGAGAGGGACAGAAGAGAGAGAGAGAAAGCCACCAGGTCCAGTACTTGAACTACAGTCAGTCACATGGGAATCCAGTGCCCTTAACCACCACAGCACCCACCGGGCCCGTAACTTTTGTTTCATAGAAAAATAAAATTAAAAAAGAAAAATGACACACAAATCAATATAACAGCTTCTAAACATTTTGCCATGTTCATGGTTGTGAATGGGATTTCAGATTTTTTTTTAAACTATAAGTGAGTTTGAGTGTATATATATTTGATCAAGATATCAATTTACCTATATTTATTTTATACCACTTTTATACAGTTATCAACATTTCAAATGATTTTTAACTGATTATGAGTTTTGGAATTAACTTTTGGGAGATTTTTTTTTTTGGCCATAAAGTTTTACATTTTATTTAAATTTATGTCTATCTTTTAAAAATTATTATCTTAAGGTTTTTGTCAAAGATATGTGCACTCTCAAGAGAGAGACAAAGAGAGACAGAGAGGGGAAGTGAAAAGTCACTCCCCCAGTTAGGATGCCCACATTGAAATCTCTTCTCCTCCATCTTCCCCTTAGGATTTTGGGCACTCACACAGCTTTCTCTTGACCGTGATGGCCTATGAACAGCATGTGGCCATCTGGTAACCCCTGGACTACATGGTCATCATGAACCCCAGGCTCTGTGTATTTCTGGTTCTGTTGTCCTGGATCATGAGTGTCCTGAATTCACTATCAGGTAGTTTAATGGCATTGCAGCTGTCCTTCTCTACGTGTGGAAATTCCTCGCTTATTTCTGTGAACTCAATCAGCTGGTCCACCTTGCCTGCTTTGACACTTTAATTAATGACATGGTAATGTCATTTGCAGCTGGGGTGCTGACTGGTGGTTCCTTTATTGGAATCCTTCACTCTTACTCTAACATAGTTTCCTCCATATGTGCAACCTCATTAGCTCAGGGAAAACACAAAGCATTTTCCACTTGTGCCTCTCACCTCTCAGTTGTCTCATTTCATTTTATAATTCCAGGCATGTATCTTAGTGCTGTGAACAGCCACAGCTCACACTCAAGTGTAATGTACACTGTGGTCACCCCCATGCTGAACCCCTTCATCTACAGTCTGAGGAATAAACACATAAAGAGGATGTTGAAAAGATATTTTAGAGAGAAGCTATAAGGACTATTTTTCAAGGATTGCCAAGGGTTGCAGGTAAGCCTCAAACCCAGATATGACTGTTTAATCAGAGCATGATAATCATGTTCTCAATAATTTTCTTCTTTTTAAAAAAGTTTTATTTTCTATAATCAGTCACTGTATATCATTAGAGCATACCAAATGAATTTACCCATAATTAATACAGTGTATATTAGCCCAATCAAACATACTACCATACTTGTTATCAACAGATACATTTCTGTTTTTATGTTCCTTAAATGTTTTGCTTCCTTCTCTTTCCTCTTGATTTCCTCCTTCTCATCCTCCACCTTTTCTCACCCTCCTCTCACACTGTCTCTAATATCCACAATTGTTCTCCATGCTTTTGCACTTCCAATCTTTCAGTTTCCTCCATAGAGTGCAGACATTGGGTATATATTAAGTGTGGACATAGAATGTCTCTCTTTCATAGTCTGGCTTGCTTTGTTGAGCTTTAAACCTTCCATATTTGTCCACTTTCTGTCAAATGCTAGTGTCTCATGGTTTTTTACAGCTGAATAGTATTCTAAGGTTCCATCCTTTTTCAACCCATGCATCTGTTTGTGGACATTTGGATTGGTTGGATGTCTTATCAATTGTGAATAATGTCACCATAGTGCATGTTTTCAAGCTTTTAAAGGTTTTTGAGTTCTATCAAGGTTTCTGATAAACCTTTCACTGAGAATTTTTCTGAAGGTTCTTTTTTTATTCTACAATATCCTTTTCTCTTGGTCCTCGGTCAGCTATGTGTTCCTTTTCCAACTCCTTGTCAGTCAACTCCTCAAGAATCACATCTAGAATCTACTCAATATTATCCCTGTCCACACTCAGGATAAAGTCATTTATCATCTCAACCATAGCCTTGTTTATTTTTTAATCATTCTTTTCTTTTTCCTTTTTTTGAGAGATTTTTGCTATAGGACACATGAGTGTGTCAGAGAGAGACATAGAGACAAAAAGCGAGAACTCACCCTCTGGGGAGATGGCCATACCACAATCCCTTCTCTCTGCAGTCTCCTCACAGGATTTTGGGCACAGATGTACATGAACCTAGCACAAGTTTCAAGCTATCAGTTCCAGGACTCAAACTGTGGTTGCTATGAGGGAGCCCAGTGCTATAACCCTATGTTACCTGCTGGTCCCTATTTTATTATTTATTTATTTTGCTTTTTGTTATAGGGTGCATGCAATCACCAGAGAGAGACAGAGAGAGAAAAAAAATGAGAAATCATCCCCTTCCCCAAGGGGATTGGTCACATGGCAATCCCTTCTCCTCCATTCTTCTCTTATGATTTTTGCCATGCATGCATATGCCTGGTGTCCCAAGCTGCCAGGTTTGGGATTCAGTCATGTGGGAGTCCAACACTTTAACCACTATACATCTGGCTGCTCCTCCTAGTCACAGGTTTTCAACCTGGCTCTCATATTTATTGGAAGCTGTTGGGGGCACTTCTAGGAAGAGGGAATATTTGACCAAAAAAAAAAGGGGGTGGGGGGTTGCGAGAGACACAGAAATTTTCAGAGGGAGGGAAAACAGGCATAACATCCATTGTGAATGTCCTAAACTTCGGGGCTAAAGAGACTTGGAACCCACTGGAGATTCCAAGGTAATCAGGAGGGTCAGTACGTTGTGGTGTACAAGGATCCATACCAGTTTGCTTTTTCCTTTTCAGTGCACACAACTGGTATGCACACATGCCCATGAGTCTGGTTGTGGAGGCCAGGGGTAGATTACTGTATAAAGACCCAGTTGGGTTGACCTAGCTTGTGGTGTGGTGGTTAAGGTGACTGGATCCCACATGGCCAACTGAACAGTTCAATTCCTGGACTGGGTAGCTTGAGGAACATGTTAGGTGTGTGTGCCCCAAGTCCTAAGAGGTGGGAGAAATGGAGGAGAAGAAATTGTGGCATGATTGTTCTCCATGTCGCTGGTGGAGGGGGGTGGATTTTCTTATTGTTCTGTCTCTTTTTACCTCTCTGGCAAGTAGACACACTTTCCTAGCAGTCAGGTTTCATAACCACTAAGTCCTTATTTATATACAACAATTTTTTTTCAAATATAAAATGTATTCTAATACCATTTTTTACACTCTATCACTGTGTATCTTTACAGTACTTCAAATTAATTTTCCCATCATGAATACACTGCATATCAGTTCAGTCAAAGATACTACAATATACAGTATAATCAGATTTCCTTCCCTTTGGGGTTCCTTAAATGTTTTAATTCTTTCTTTTCCCTTGATCCCCTCCCTTTCACCCTCCACCATTTCCCTCCTTCCTCTCAAACTGTCTCGAGTATTACCATTGCTCTCCATGCTTTTCTGCCTTCCAGTCTTTCAGTTTCTGCTGTAGAGTGCAGACATTAGGAATACATTGAATGGGAACATACAGTGTCTCCCTTTCATAGCTGGTCTTGCTTTGCTTAGTATTTTATTAACTATGGTCACCACGTGGTGAAGTACATCACTAACATGTATTCCTTCATTCCAAGAGAACCTTTATACCTTTTCCTTTTTTTTTCTTTTTTTTTTTTTCAGATTTTTGCCATAGGACACTTAGAGAAAGACTGATGCAGAGAGAGAGGGAAAGCAGGAAACCACACCCAGGAGAGAGGGCCATGCCACTCTCCCTTTGCAATTCCCTTCTCAGGACCCTGGGCATGCACATACATGTGCCTGGTGTGTCTCTCAAGAATCTAGGTCCAGGACTCAAACCACAGAGTTGGCCATGTGAGATTCAGCACCTCAACCACCATGCCAACTGCTGGCCCAGAAGTGTTGTACCTTTTAACCATTTCCCCTTCCTCATTTTTCCCAATATCCCCCAGCCTCTGATAACCACCTGCTACTCTCTGTTTATATGAGATCACCTTATATTTAGATACCACCTAAAAGTGTGATCATATGGCATTTATCTTCCTGTACCTAGCTTATTTCACTTAGCATGAGAAAGACCCTGGGTTCAAGCCCCTGGATTTCCCTGAGTACACTGGCTATGCACATATTCCTATTAACCAAGCCAGTGGAGACTGGGGATGGATCACACGTGAGAACCCTGTTGGAACGCCTCTCTCTCTCTTTCTCTCTTTCTCCTCTCTCTCTCTCCTAAAATAAAGAGTCTTTAAAGACAAGGGAGGTACAAAGATTTTTTATAAACTGAATATTCTCTAAGTAGCCAGAGCTCTGACTTCCCTGAGGACACTGGTATAGTGAAAAAGGTGATTTTTCCCTACTGATTCTCTGTCCCCATAACTAGGTTATAAATCAAGTGATTCAGTTTTTATTATTCTACCTTTAATTCTTTTGCCAACCTCCACTTATCTTCCCTTTAATTCAAGTTTTATCCAAAGCCTAAGACTACAGGACCTGTCTTGGTTAGGTTCCTACAGTTTCAAAACATTAATCCGTGTTGGGGAGAGCTGGCAGGTGGTGTAGTGGTGAAGACCCTGGATCCCACATGGCCAAATCTGCAGTTTGAGTCTAGGACATGGTGACTTGAAGAACAAGTCAGGCAAGTGTGCATGCATACGTAAAATCCCAAGAGGAGACTGGAGGAGAAGGGATTGCAATGTGGCCATCTGACTTGGAGGGGTGTTCTCATATTCCTCCCAACACTTGACTCTCTGGCAAGCACACAAACTCTCTTGATAAATAAATTAGTAAGTATTTTTTATAAAGAGAATAGAATTTAGCTCATGGTTAGAGACCCAAGGCCCAGGAACCATTTTCCAGTAAGGCTACAAAATGGTGGTGGGCACTCTCTCAAGCAGTGGCTGTCCATAAGTTTCTCCTCATTCTGGTCTCCATCCGTGTGGTCTCGAACTGCCTCATCCCCTCTCCTTGTAGACACAACAGAACTCAATCACAGGAGCTCCACCCTGGAGAGTTTATCTTACCCAATGCATCATTTGGAAAAAGACCTTGAGGAGGTAAAATTCTCACTTAACATAACAGTACAGCCATGGCTCAACACATGATATTTTGGGAAACACCCACTCACCATTCATCAAGACTAAATTCCAAAATGTGGAAATTTAGGGGAAAAACCATTATCTGGAAGATACCAAGCAGTTAAGGTGACAATACAGAAAATGAATTTGTGAGTTAAGGATGATGTGTGTGATAATATCTTTGGAATAATGTGTACTGTATTCTTGCTGGGAGACTTCCTTTTATATGCCTCAAAATATACAGTAATGAAATGTTAGTAAAAGAAAAATAAATTAAAAAATATTTTAAAAGAAAATAATTATGGAAGCATAAGCAAAAATCTATAGTCTCAGATGTTCTCATACTAAAAAGTTATCTAAATGCTCTTAGTTGCCAAGTGTAGTATTTTCCATATGAATAGTACAACTGTAGGGGCTGGCAAGTGGCAGGGTGGTAAAGGTGCAGATCTCTCACATAGCCAACCATGGTTCAAGTCCTGGACCTGGAGGCCTACTTTCTCACTTTCCCTCTCTCTTTCTCTCTTTGGTCAAATTAAAAATGAATCAATGATTTAAAAAATAAATAAAGAGAATAGTACAATTGTCAAATATTTCTTCAGTAAAATTTAAGAAAAAGGAAAACAGTGCAATCACACAAGCTTCTTGAGAACTATCCCTGTAAGAAAGAACACTTTTATTGAGAAAAAATTCACATACCAGAAATTCATGTTCTTCCATGTCATGAATGGGAATTTGTGAATATATCTGATCCAAGATTGGGAAAAACTGTGAGAATTTAGGAAAAGAACAATGGGAAAAAAATCTTAGACAACAGAAACAAAAGAAAGCATAGTAAAATGAGTTGTTCAACTGGCAGAGAGGAATGAAAGTCAAAGAAATAAAAATTAGAAAAAATAAATCCAAGGAGCAAGTTTTACTTCCACAATCTCAATTTTCTGATCCAAGGCTTTGAGTCCCACAGTCATGGGAACTTCTTCAGTCTCTCTTCAATTGACCTTTTCATAGTTTCCCTCCCAGAGTTTCTTTAAGAGCCCTCTTTTATGTCTTTATTCCTCATACTGAAAATGAAGGGGTTCAGCATTGGGGTGACCACAGTGTACATCACAGATGCTGTTGCACTCCAGTGTGAGCTGTGGATAGCACCAGCACTAAGGGACACCCCCATGCTTGTGCAATAAAATAAGGAGACAACTGAGAGGTGAGAGGCACAGGTGGAAAATGCTTTGTACCTCCCTTGAGCTGATGAGATTGCACGAATGGAGGATACAATCTTAGAGTAAGAGTCAAGGATCCCAGTGAGGGGACAACCAGCCAGAAACACTGCTGCAAGATAGGTCACCATGTCATTAAGGAAGGTGTCAGAACAGGCAAGGTGGACCACCTGATTATGTTCAGGAACTGGGGAATTTCCAAGTGTGCACAGAAGGACAGCCGCTGCACAATCTAACTTTGTAACAAAGAATGCAGAGCACTGATAATGCCAGAGACCAGAATCAACTGTCCACACAGCTGGGGGTTCATGATGACCGTGTAGTGCAGGGGGTGACAGATGGCCATGAACCAGTCATAGGCCATCACCATCAGGAGAAAGTCATCCAACCCTGCAGAACACAATAAGAAGTACATCTGGGTGATGCAGCCTGCATAAGTAGTAACTTTGCTCTGTGTCTGGATGTTCACTAGCATCTTTGGGACGCTTGTGGAGGTGAAACAGATGTCTACAAAGAAGAGAATGGAGAAGAAGAAGTATGTGGGTGTGTGCAGGTGGGAGTCAGAGACGGTGAGCAGAATGAAGAGCAGGTTTCCAAATACAGTGATGAGATACATGGAAAGAAAAATCCCATCTATGAGGGGCTGCATTTCTGGTTGTTCTGCAAATCCCCAAAGTAGAAATTTTGAAATTTGCATTTCATTTCCTTTTTCCATGAGGTGGAGATGACTACAACAGAGAAAAAAATAACAAGACTAATTTTGATAGAGGTGGATATTACATCACTGAAATTCCACAATTTGTATTTTATAATTAGTAAATTCATTTTTTAAAAAATTTTCTGTGTGAATTTGTTTCTGGTTTTTAGGATTCCCTGTTTTATTTCATTATTTATTTCTATCCATCATCAGCCTCTTTCCCATAGGTCATTATTTTACAGTTTTAATAAGAATTTTTTTCATATGTTTGAGGAATATATATTTAATGCCAACCATGTTCCAGACACTGTCTAAGAAATCAGTAGAGGTTGCTAAAAAAAAATACAAAAATTGGTCCAATCTGGATGATGGAGAAATATATATATATATGTAAAGAAATAATTGTGACATGTGAGATGATTACAACCATGCTTTTTTTTTTTTTTTCTGGAGAGGTTTTTGTTATAGGGTGTGTGCGCTCACCAGAAAGATAGATAGAGACAGAGACAGAAAGCAAGACATCACCCCCCAGGGAGGATGGTCATGCCACAATCCCTTCTCCTTCATTCTCCTCTTGGGATCTTAGGCACACACGCACACGTGCCCTGAGTGAGTTCTAAGTCACCAGGTCCGGGATGCGAACCACGGTCGACTACGTGGGAGTCCAGCGACATAGCCATTACACTAACTGCTGGTTCCCAGAACCCAATATTTTTATAAGTGTAATTTTATCTACTGGATGCCGTTTTTATAGGGGTTCTTGGAAAATCAGTAGACATTTGAAGAGAGATCTCTTTCATAGACTGGCTGATTTCACTTAGCAGTAAATCTCCCATATTGTCCGCTTTCTGTCAAACCTAGGATCTCCTGGTTA
>NW_006206879.1:0-1224 GCF_000334495.1 Tupaia belangeri chinensis
AGAAAGAGAGAAAGAGAGAAATCACCACCACAACCCCTGGAGTGGAATGATCATTAAGTAATCCCTTCTCTTCCTTTCTTCTCAGGATTTTGGGCATACATGCACATATTCCCAGTGTGACTTTCAAGCCACCAGGTCCACACTTGAACTGTGGTCAGCCACATAGGAATCCAGCAGCTTAACCACCTGCTGGCCCTGCAATTGCTATTTTGAAGACACAGATTAGAGTTACTAATTATACATCAGCAGGTTTGCTGTGCAATTTGGGGGACATAGTATTTACCCCTCCTTAACAGAACACCCCACTCCCATCCATTAGATAGGAAGAAAAGTTTCCAAAAATTGTTTTATTATAGGCAAGGATTTTGGTGGTGCCTTCACAATAATTCTAATCATTTTACTCTACAACTCAAGCAGGTGCTTTGTACCTTTGAAATCCAGTAGACTTTTTAGAAGTTCAAGAAAGTTAAAGGCATGAAACCAAAATCACATATATGGTCATCAAATGTAGACAGCTCTTAATATTGTGTTGCATAGAATTCCATAATCTTTCTATGTGATTATGCTTTAAAAATTATAACCCAATTATATTTTAATCTTGTCTTTGTGATTTATTAGTATGGCATTAAAATTAAAATGTGTTGGTCATTAATTATTCTTCTATTATGTAATTTTTTTGAGAGTGAGACACTTTTGCTATACAGTACGTGAACTCACTAGAGAGACAGAAGGTGAGAAATCACCTCCCAGGGACAATGGCCACACCACAGTCCCTTCTCCATTCTCCTCTTGGGACTTTGGGCATGCATACACATGCATCCAGTGTGAGTTTTAAGCTGCCGGATCCAGGACTCAAACCATGGTCAACCATGTGGGAGTCCAGCAATGTAACTGCCACACCACCTACTGGCCCCTATAATGTAGTGTTAAACGACTATGTTGTGTTTATCTCATTAAGATTCCATGAATTCTCAGCCAATCTATTAGATGCTAGTTTGCATCCTTATAAATAAAGCAACATATCATAAACCACTTCACATATACAAGTAAACCTTTCTTGGTGAAATATATGCCAATTTTACTGTCATGGTAAACCACAACCTGCAGGAAAATTATACCAATTTAATAGATTCACTGTGGTCTTTTCAAGAGAATCATTAGGGAACCTTGGTTTAAGAGAATAATTAGGGAACCTTGTTTTTTTTTTTGTTTGTTTGTTTTTGT
>NW_006206880.1:0-426 GCF_000334495.1 Tupaia belangeri chinensis
CAAATGTGAAGAGATAAAACATGACACACTGGGAATGGTTAGATTTTACATCTCAAGATCTCCCTGAGTGTGCTGGGCATACTTGTACCCACAATGTGGGGCTGGATGAGGCTGGGGTTTGTTAACGTGTTGAGACACTTTAGGGAGTGCTTGTTTCTCAATGAGTCTCTTCTAGTCCTATTTTTATCTCTTATACTCATGAAAAGAAAGAAATTTGAAATGTTATCCTGTGTTTTCTGGGGGGAGGGGTTGCCATAATGCATTCGTGCTCACCAAAGAGACAGAAATGGAGAGAGGGAAAGTGAGAAACCACTTTTGGGGGGGGGTGCCTTACCATTATCCCTTCTTCTCCATTCTCCTCTAAGGACTTTTTGTGCACACACATGCACCCTCTCATGCATATGTGGTCAATCTGATTTATAAGGT
>NW_006206880.1:446-992 GCF_000334495.1 Tupaia belangeri chinensis
CCATAATTGGTCATGCAGGAGTCAAGTGCCTTAGCCACAACACCATCTGGAATCCATTTTCAAACATTTTTTAAAAATAATGCTTAGCTACCAGGTTCAGTGTCCCACAGTGTCAACTGCACGACTGGATGGCTTAATAAAATGCTATGCACATGTGTGCATGTGTACTGAAATAGTACAGAGAGAATGATGGAGAAGGGATTGTGGCTTTTCCACTCAATCTGTTTTAAAGGGTGCTGAGCCAAAAATAAAAGCCATAATTGGTCATGCAGGTGTCCAGTGCCTTAATCACAACACCATCTGGTATCCATTTTGAAACAATTTTTAAAAATAATGCTGAGGCACTGGGTTCTGTGTCCCACATGGTCACCTGCATGACTGGATGGCTTAATAAAATGCTATGCACATGTGTGCATGTGTACTGAAATAGTACAAAGAGAAAGATGGAGAAGCGGTTGTGGCTTGCCCATATCCTTTAATGGGCACTTTCTCATTCTTTCTCTCTCAAGTGCACGTGCCCTATAGTAAAAATTAAAAACAAAACAA
>NW_006206881.1:0-513 GCF_000334495.1 Tupaia belangeri chinensis
TCTTTGCTGTGCAGAAACTTCTTAGTAGGATCTAGTCTCACTTGTCTACTTTAGCGATTATTGTCTGTCCTTTGGGAGTGTTAAGAAGTCTTTGCCTACTCCAGTGTCTCCCAGAGTTTCCCCAGCCTTTCCCACCAGTAGTTTTATTGTTTGATGTCTTAGGTTTAGATCTTTGATCCATTTTGAATTGATTGTTGTTAATGATGAAAAATGGGGGTTCAGTTTTATCTTTCTGCAGGTGGATACCCACTTTTTCCAGCACCATTTACCAAAGAGGTTTTCATTTTCCCAATGGATTGGCTGATATCCTTTTTCAAAAATCAGTTGGCTGTAAGCATTGGGGGTTATTTCTGGGGTCTCTATTCTATTCCATTGATCCACATTTCTGTTACTATGCCAATACTATGCTGTTTTGATGATCACAGCTTCATATTATATCTTGGGATCAGGTATTCACTTATTACTTCAAGAAAGTTTTTTCAAGACCTTTGGGTCTTCTAAGTATACAATCAT
>NW_006206882.1:0-503 GCF_000334495.1 Tupaia belangeri chinensis
TCCTCCCTTCTCTTCCTGGGATTTTGGGCATCACACACACATGCCCAGCGTGATTTTTCAAGTCACTAGGTTCAAGATTCGAACCGCAGTCAGCCATATGGGAGTCCAGCTCCTTAACGAACATGCCACCTGCTGGCCCTGGAATATATTTTTCCACTGAAATCATATTTGAAAGAGCGGCTAGGTTCTGTAGCATGATATAACTTACCTAAGGGGCAATAGGGATTTACTAGAGAGCTGAGAACTGACACGCCAACTTTAATATCGTTCTTTAGAAAAATCAATTCCTCACTCTGAGCTGATCTGCAAACCTGGGAAATCACTTCTTTAAAAGGCCTAGAAGGGCAAAGAGCATGCATGAGGAAGTAAAAGTAAAAAAAGAATGACAATCTGTGTCAATAAAAAGAAATTGCATGAGGACCAGCAGATGGCGTAATGGCTATGTCGCTGGACTCCCATGCAATTGACAGCGGATTGAGTCCTGGACCTGGTGACTTAAACTC
>NW_006206883.1:0-3402 GCF_000334495.1 Tupaia belangeri chinensis
AAAAATTGGAGAGGTACGTGTAGACAGGAAGCACAATGGGGATCCAAGACACAGCATGTACAAAAACAGGTAAGGGGCATTGAAGACAATAAAATAGCAGCTGATTAAAGGATTGTAAGTATAAAATGTTGCCAGAAAACAGTTGCCAAATATTTTCGCAAGAGCACTTGAAAAATGAAAAGGAAAGATCGTTGTCAGTGCTGTGGAAACAAGAGCAAAGCAAAGTCAAAAATCATAGAAAAATCTTGGAATGTATTGTTAAATCTAACAGGATACAGTTTAACACAGACACACAGACTTTGTATGCACTGCCATAAATGCAAACGCAGTGACTGAGGGCTGAGTTTTCCCCGAGAATATCATTCAGTAAGAAAAAGGGAGAAAATGGTAATTCACTGAATGGAGAAAAGATTTTGGAATGAAAAGTCAAAGGAGATAGACAAACAGGCCTGGGATCCTTAAGAGTCCAAGAACACAGACATTTCAAAGGAGTTTGGAGTAAACAGGCTGTCAGAAAAACCTACTAATCTTGTTCGGAGGTCCTGCGCAAATTAAAATTAAAATCAATATAACTATTATGGAAAAGAAGGTGGTTTAAAATCTGTTAGAACGCAGACATAAACACACAAACACATGGCATTTTTGCACACAGAAAAACACAAACACATACTCACACATAATGGTATAGACAGACTATGGCTTTGAACTCATTTTTGTTTCCAGATATAACTATGGCTTTTAACTCATTTTTGTTTCCAGATATACTGCATGAAAAAGTAAGAGTTCAGAGGAGTGAATATTGAATGGAGAAAAAAAGAGAAACAATAGTTTTTGTGATTACTTTAAAAATGTTATTGAACCCCTTTGAAACTATTTAGGATGTTGTTATTGGCTTGTTGATTCATTAAGCTTATTGCTGCTCAACATATGTAGTACTTGACTGTTACTATAATAGATATGTTGTGTTAGTCACCAAAGACACCTAAAGGGACAGACTAACCAGTTGTTCCTATAGAGAGTATTGAGTTATTAATAGGCTTCTGAGCATCTCTATTTACAACATTTTTTTCAATCAATTACATAAACTCATTGTATTTGAATTTTTATATTAATTCATTTTTTAATAAAGATTTTCCTCCCCAAAGGGCACATGTTCTTGCCAGAGAGAGACGGAAAGAGGGAAAGTGAGAAAAAAAAAATCAGACCCCAAGGGGAATGACCACATTGCAAAGAGAATGACCACACTACACTCCCTCCTCCTCCAGTCTCCACCTGGGATTTGGGGCATGCGTGCACACACACCCATGTGATTTATCAAGCAACCAAGTCCAGAACTGGAATTGTGGTTGGCCATACAGGAGTCCAGCAACTGATCACAATGCCACCTACTGGCCCAAATGAAGATACTCTTAACTAAATTGCGTGAAAAAAGGAATTGAAGTAATAAATTACATAGAAAGGGGTTCTAAATCAATGACATAAGCTTTCTTGGAAAAACTTATACCTTAGACACTATAAAAATACCTACATTTCAGAGATAGGCAGTGCTGCAGTGGTTGGGACCCTGGACTCCCATGTGCTTGACCATGGTTTAAGTCCTGGACCTCGTGGCTTGAAACTCAATGTGTGTGCATGCCCCAAATCCTGAAAGTAGAGTGGAGAAGAAAAGACCATAGTGTAGCCATCCCCCTGAGGGGCGATTTCTTGTTTTCTTTCTGTCTCTCTGGTGAGAATACACACTCTATAGTATAAATGTCCCTCAAAATAAACAAATAAAACTAAAATTTAAGGAACATAATTAATAAAACTTATTTGACATAAGGAGTTTGTCCTCATTGACTACAATTACAAAACTAATACAGGATTAACAATGGAGGAACTGAGAATAAATGAAGATGACAAATTTGAGCCAAAATCATATGAAAACATATATGTATGTCAGAGTTGAGGATCATGATTGTCCAGGTTTGACCACAGTGTGTAAGAAGAAATACAAGAATGACTAGTCATAAGATTGTCCTCATTGACTACAATTACAAAACTAATACAGGATTAACAATGGAGGAACTGAGAATAAATGAAGATGACAAATTTGAGCCAAAATCATATGAAAACATATATGTATGTCAGAGTTGAGGATCATGATTGTCCAGGTTTGACCACAGTGTGTAAGAAGAAATACAAGAATGACTAGTCATAAGATAAGAAGAAATAAAATAATGACTAGTCATAAGACAAACTATATCATGGAACTTATCATTTTTCTTAACAAAGTCATCTGTAAAATAAAGGAAGAAAGAATGGATTCATTAAAAATGAAGACACAATGTGAGAAGCGAGGAGAAACAAACTTTGCTATGATTTTACTTTGTGGTTCAAATTGACTCTCAGTTCTGAGGTTTTGAATAGTACATTTCCAAAGGACAGCTCAGCAGAGATAATGCTGTTTAAGAACACTAGGCCCTTTCATGCAAATATATTTATATTTAAAATGACACCATAAGAAGAATTAGAATAGGAGTTCTTATGGGATAAACATTTTGAGTTATTTTGATTTTGTTGTTGTTGTTATGTCCTATTTTTTTTTTTCAGAATAAAATGCAAACCAGCAAATGCCTATGAAACAAAGAGGTCAAAACTAATGAATTAGAACACATTAGAAGCGTTAATCTCTCTAAAAATCTACTTAAATCATAGTCACGTGAAGCCTGGGAAATACGTGAAAGAGATATATTTCTAAATCAATTATCTTGGAAAAACATATGATTAAGAATAGACTATTTCACATTAAAAATGAAGAATTGGGAGGTATACTTTAACTGAATTTTTGTCGAGATATAAAATCCTTATTAAAGTGTTAAAATGTTTTGCAGTTGTCTCTCTTCATCTCTCTGTCTCTCTCCCTCTCATGAATGAAATACATAAATAAACTTTGAAAAAATACTCAGGGCACCTTAAAGAATCTTCTATTTTTGTCAGCTAATTACTACATAATTTAACTAATTTTGAGTTTCTATTTTAACTTATTCCGAAATGAAACTTAGCTAAAGTAAGTGATCTGAAAGAAGGAAATTGAAGTACTAAATAGAATAGAAAGGAGGTTCAAATACTCTATGGAATACTGTTCAGCCATTAGAAACAACAAAACCCTGGCTTTTGACAGAAAGAGGAAGAATATGGAAGATTTACTGCTGAGTGAGGCAAGCCAGGCTATGAAGGAGAGACATTGGATGTCTCCACTTAACATATACTGACTGTCCACACTCTGTAGTAGGGCATAAGAGCAGTGAAAATAGTTTTGGATGATGGAGACAGGGTGGAGGAGAGTGGGAGGAAGAAAGAGTCCTGGGGATGAACGTTTGAAGGAGGGGTATGAAGACAGCATTGGTGAGACAGGGAGGT
>NW_006206884.1:0-2716 GCF_000334495.1 Tupaia belangeri chinensis
AAACTTTTATCTGTTGCCTAAAGATGGTCTATTTTTGTTACCCTATTTTTTGAAGTTTTTGCTTTAGGTGGATGTGCTTCCTTGAGAGAGAGGAAGACAGAGACTGTGAGAAAGTGAGAAATCACCCAATCTGGGAGATGGCCATACTGCAATCTCCTTTCTTCCATTTTCCTCCCAGAGTCTTGGACACATACAGATGTGTCCAGTGTGGTCCATTTTCCTCCATTCTCCTCTCAAGGTTTTGGACATACACATACACATACACACACACACACACACACACACACACACACACACATGCACTGTGTGTGATTTTCAAGCCAGCAGGTGCAGGACTCAAACCAGTTAGCCATGTTGGAGTCTAGTGCCTTAATCAGCATGGCACCTGCTGGCCCCATGTGCAACTCTTTTTGTTATCTTTTTAGCTGTAAGGCACAAGCACTCACTGGAGAGAAAGAATAGCACTGAAAGAGAAAGTGAGAAATCACCACCACAGGGAATGGTCATGCTACAGTCCTTTCTCCTCACTTCTTCGATATGGATTTTGGACATGCACACACACATTCCTGACATAAGCTTCAAGCCACCGGGTCAGGACTCAAATGTGGTTGACCGTGTGGGAGTCCAGTGCCTTATACATTATGCCACCTGCTGGCCCTGTACTACTTTTATATATCTTAGGATGAAAAACAAGAAAAGTAATAATAAACAAAGTTATATAAAACTAAAATGATTCTATCCAACAAATTAAATAAAAACGTATTTGGGAACCAGCAGTTAGCATAATGGCTATGTTGCTGGACTCCCACGTAGTCGACCGCAGTTCGCATCCCGGACCCAGTGGCTTAAACTCACTCTGGGTGCGTGTGCCTGTGTGCTCAAGATCCTGAGAGGAGAATGGAGAAGAAGGAATCGCGGTGTGGCCATCCCCCCGGGGGGTGATTTCTCACTTTCTGTCTCTCTGTCTCTTTCTGTCTGTTTGGTGAGGGCATGTGCCCTATAGCAAAAACCTCTTCAAAAAAACAATCAGGGATCCACATAAGTGACCATGATATGAATCCAATTTCTTTTGGCTTAAAAACCACATTATGTATATGTGTGTGTATTCCTGAAATCCTGACAGAATGGAGAAATGGAGAAGGGATTGAAGCATGATGAAGAAGTGTTTCTCTCTCCCTTAGTCTCTGGTGATCATGGACCCTAAAAGTAACAAAACATTCTGTTATTACAACAACAGGGATGAACTTGGAGGACATTATGCTGATTGAAATAATTCAGGTACACAATAACATACACCTCGTCATCTCACATGTAAGTAGAGTATTAAAAACTAAAATTCACAGAAGCAGAGAATAACATGACAGCTACTACTGTTTGAGGGTAACCAGGTTTTAAAAATGTTGGTAAAGAAATCAGATGATGGTGTAATGGTTAGGTCGCTGGGCTCCCAGGTAGACCACAAATTAGTCCTGCACCCAGTGGTTTAAAACTCATGCCAAACACATGTGTGTGTTTGCCCAAAATCCCAAGAGGAGAATGGAGGAGAGGGATTGCAGTGTGACCATCCTCCTGGGGTTGCTTTCTTGATTTGTGTCTGTTTGTGTCTCTCCAGCAAATACATATGCCCTATAGAAAAATTCTTTTTAAAATTAATTAATTAATTAATTAAGATATATTCAATCACATTGTTTAGCTTACAAAGTGAATATTTCAATATGTGAACATACATCACAATATGTGAACATATATCACAAAGTGAATATTTCAATATGTGAACATACATCACAATATGTGAACATATATCACAAAGTGAATATTTCAATATGTGAACATACATCAAAATTAATAGATCATAATAATAAATAAAATTAAATTAAATAATTAAGTAAAAGCAACATACATATTATCTCACAACTCATTTCTGAGGTGAGATCACAATATCTCACTGGGGAGACCCAGTCCAGTTGATCAAAATATCTTCAACATAGAACACCACATCTCCCTATCCTGTCAATGCTCTGCCTCTGTATCACTCCTCCAAATGTCCTTTCCTAGGCCCCACCCTTCCACACACACCACATCTGGCATTCACACCCATCTCTTGTGTTTGTATATCTTTTAGCAAAATTCTCTCTAAGAATAAATTAAATTTAAATTAAAATGGTCAAAAAAACATAGCATTTCAGTTAGACAAGAGGAATAAGTTCAAATGTTCTAATGTACATCATATCAGTGTAATTAATTACATTGTATTGCATACTTGAACAATTCTCTGAAATAGATATTGTGATCTCACCTCAGAAATGAGTTGTGAGATAATATGTATGTTGCTTTTACTTAATTATTTAATTTAATTTTATTTATTATTATGATCTATTAATTTTGATCAAATTGAGAGAGGGAAATTGAGAAAGCAAGCTGCCAAATCTGAAATTCAAACTACAGTCAGCCATGTGGAAGTACAACTTCACCACCACACCACCTGCCAACCCTTGTAATAATGCTAAATGGCTCAATTAAGCCATCACTCAAAGTTTACATCAGTTAAAATATCTTTCTGCATTTCATATTTTTATAAAAATTTTAAAAATAGAAGTAAAAAATAAATGAATAAACAAGTCATGAATTTTTTTTTTTGGAGAGGTTTTCGCTATAGGGTGCATGTGCTCGCCAGACAGACAGAGAGAGACATAGAGACAGAAAAGGAGAAATCACC
>NW_006206884.1:2734-3150 GCF_000334495.1 Tupaia belangeri chinensis
ATCCCTTCTCCTCCATTCTCCTCTCGGGATCTTGGGCATGCACGCACACGCGCCCGGCGTGAGTTTTAAGCCACCGGGTCCAGGATGGGAACCGTGGTCGACTACGTGGGAGTCCAGTGACATAGCCATTATGCTAACTGCTGGTTCCCAAGTCATGAAAATTTTTTAAGAATATTTTTTACAAAGACTTGTAAGAGAAAAAATGTAACAGATAAATGTTGGGTCAAGAATAGAGTTATTTTTAGTTATTACATATTAAATCATATAATGAGCAATTGACATCTGAATTATCAGTGGATAGAGCAGAGAATATCATTCTTAGGGGTATATGGATTAATTTTATGGGACATTGCAATTTAAAAATAATCTAATCTTTGGAAAGTATCCTACTTCTTTGTAAGTTATAAGGCTCATTT
>NW_006206884.1:3210-3425 GCF_000334495.1 Tupaia belangeri chinensis
GGAAGCCACCAATGACAGACATTATTCATTCCCCTCCTTTTCAAAGTATCATACAGAATTAGGTAATTGTGGATTTATTATTATTTTTTTTTATTTAGAGAGATGCTTTTGCTATAGGACACATGTGATTGCCAGAGAGAGACAGAAAAAGTGAAAAATCACCCCCTAAGGGAATGATTACAATACAATTTCTTCTCCATTTTCTTCCATTCCAG
>NW_006206885.1:0-298 GCF_000334495.1 Tupaia belangeri chinensis
AGGGAAGAAGTGAGAGGGAGGGAAGAGGGAGAGCAGAAAGCAGAGAGAGAGGAAGAGAAGAGGGAAGAAGGGAAGGAAAGGAATGAGGGGGAGGGAGAAAGAGGGAAGGGGGAGGAGGGAAGGAGGAAAGAGCCGGGGAGGTGGGGAAGAGAAAGGCACCCCAGGACAGAGCAAGAAGCACAGGCATGGGGACAACGGAGGCTCCAGGACTCCCCCAGGAGCTCATTTCAGTGGAGACCCAGGAAGCTGCTCCCAGCTGGGACGTGGCTGAGCCCCGGCTGCAGGATCAGCCCCCCCA
>NW_006206885.1:391-685 GCF_000334495.1 Tupaia belangeri chinensis
CCCAAGGCAGGTCCCGGCAGCCACGCACCCTAAACCCAAGACACAGAGGCAAGCCCGCACCAGAAGCAGCCCCATGGGCCCACGCCTGTCACACAGAGGTAACCTGGTGCGGCTTCCCCTCACCGCCCAGCATGTCACCTCCTGCCTGTGAGGAAGCGTCCACGTTCACCCGGAACACGGCAGTGAACGTTTGCTTGCTCAGAACACCACGACCAACGGGACGCAGGGACTTTCACGACACACGCGGAAAATGGAATTAAAGGACGCGGTCGTCCCGGTGCAGACTGGTTTGGG
>NW_006206886.1:0-1081 GCF_000334495.1 Tupaia belangeri chinensis
GGAGACACTGTGGGGTGGAGGCTCAGCTTGTAGCTGGATTCACTGACATGCCCCTGTGGGAAATGGGGGCTCTGCCTGCTTCTGCTGGGAGGGGGAGGGCAGGCCCTGCTCAGCAAGGGGGTCCCTGAAGGGGGCTGAGCTTGGGAGTCTGCGAATCTTCCCATGGAGGAAGGGGTGGCATTATCAGAACATTTTCTTTTGTTAGGGCACTTAATTTTCAGGTTCTTTGGACATGGAATCAGGATCTTCTTGAAACACTTGGCGATTCTGGAATGAAACCCTCTGCAGGACTCTGTTCTGTATGCACAGGGAGGTGACAGGAAAGAAAGAGACTTGAAGACCTCACTGGCGTGCAGTTTCGCCCACTCGGTGTGGAGAAAGTCTGCCTTCTTCTTTTCACTTTCTGAGGTCCTCATATGTATTAGGCACTGGGAGAAGTGACCCTGCGCTAGACGTGGTCCCAGGCCATGCAGTAGTGAGGGCTCCATGGAGGGAGAGCTCAGGGGAAGTTTCAGTCTCACTCCCCGTGGTCTGGAGCCCTGTGTGAGTACTAGAGCTGCCGTGATAAGTCGCACAGTGATAGTCGGTGTCGTCCTCAGGCTGCAGCCCGGAGATGTGCAGAACTCCAGCATTGGCTGAGGTGTCCTTGGATCCAGAGAAGCGGCTGGGGACCCCGGAGCCCTGGTGTTGGTCTGAGTCTGTGTGGTAGCTCAGGAGATAGCGGGGAGGGCTCTCTGGATTCTCCTGGTACGAATCTATCCTGTAACTACAAACACTAAAACCACTGCTCAGGGTGCAGGTGAGTCTGGCAGATGCTCCAGGAGATGCAGAAAGGGAGGGCAGCTGAGTCAGCACCGGCTGGGAGAGGGAACCTGCAGACACACACACATGTCAATGACAAGACTGTCACAACAGTGACTATGTGCATGGGCCTTAACCACAAGACTCTGGAACAGGTTAGGGTTGCCCTGTGTCTGCAAGGCCTGTCCCTAACTGTGCAGTGAGAGAGGAGTACGAGGACGAGAGGAGTCCACGCCATGGTGGACACATCCCCTGGTCCCCACATAGCTGGACTGCCCCA
>NW_006206887.1:0-1121 GCF_000334495.1 Tupaia belangeri chinensis
TGGATACTATTTAGATGCAATAAAGCTTTTGTAAAGGGAACAAATATGTTTTGTTTTTTATCTTTATTTTGGACATCTTTTGATAAGAGTGTGATTGTCATGTGACAATACAATAAACAGTTTGTGACAAAATATAAAATTGAAACTTGTAAATTCTAACTGGTATTTTTGCTTTTAGTTTTTTCTAGTGGAAATGTGTCCTTACAGGGAGACAGAGAAATAGTGAGAAAAGAAGAGAAGAAAGCATTTCTCATGGGAAATAGTCAGGCTGCAATCCCTTCTCCATTTCTTCCTCTTTTTTAGGTTTTGGGCCTGCATGCATACACACATGCCTGGAATGTTTCTTAGGCTTCTAGGTCTGAGACTTGAGCCATGTAAAATCTAGCTGCCTTAATTACCAGGCCATGGGTTCCACCCACAAAATATATTTTTAAAAGAGAATTATTTATTTCGTCTTATATATTATCATTATTTTAAATTTGCTAAAGGGCATGTGTGCTCATGAAAGAGAGAGAGAGAATAAGAAAGCAAACTGCCAGGTCTAAGACTGGAACCATGATCAAGAGTCCAGTGACTTAACCACCACACAATTTGCTGGCCTCATTAAAGAGATTTTTTTTTGGTGATGTTTTTGCTATATGGAGCAAGTGCTCACCAGACAGACAGAAAGAGACAGAGAGACAGAAAGCAAAAAATCACCCCCCGGGGGGATGGCCATGCTGCGATCCCTTCTCCTCTGTGTGGGAGTCCAGCGACATAGCCATTGCTAACTGCTGGTCCCCTCATTAAAGAGATTTTTAATAAACCATATTTTTCTATTAACTTTTTTTTTTGGAGAGGTTTTTTCGCTATAGGGCACGTGTGCTCGCCAGACAGACAGAGAGAGACGGAGAGACAGAAAGCGAGAAATCACCCCCCGGGGGGATGGTCACACTGCAATCCCTTCTCCTCCATTCTGCTCTCGGGATCTTGGGCATGAACGCACACGCGCCCAGCGTGAGTTTCAAGCCACCGGGTCCAGGACACGAACCGCGGTCAACTACGTGGGAGTCCAGCAACACAGCCATTACGCCAACTCTATTAACTTTTGAATTTGCTTCTTGAAAGGTTAATGTCAAACT
>NW_006206888.1:0-1610 GCF_000334495.1 Tupaia belangeri chinensis
TAATTTCAGAATCCACGTGCATCTGAGGTGGACCCAGTGAAGCACTGTGCAGTTTTCATTTTTTTGCCATTATTTAAGAAAATTTTTTTCCCTTTTCATTGTTTATTTTTGTGTGTTTCTTTTTTCTTTTTTTTTTTTTCTTTTTCACTTTTTTTCCTTTTCTTTTACTTGGCTCTTTAACCTTGCTTCTCAGGTTCCACACTTTGAGTGTCTAGATAGGTGTAGGTGCACAGTAGCGAAACATCAACCCCCCCAAAAACTGCTATAGAAAGGGAGAAACTCATCTTCATATATCTGAATTCAAATCTATTTCTTTGGATACCACGTTGCAAAACACAGTAGTAGAGGCAAAATAGGCATAGAAGTACCTCACAGTTAAGTGAAGCATATGAGTTTACAGTAGCATAAATCTCCAACAACTTAGCCAAATATGAATATACACCAAGTGACTAAAAGTCAAAGTGATCAGCAGAGAGAAACATGGAGCTGCAGAAAGTGCGGTTCATCTCCTCCCACACACCTCTGAATTCTTAGTTGAATCCCCACAGCTCAGTCTTGGTGCACCTATTCCCTAGAAACTCTGAGGCCTTTGTAATATCCAGTTCCATCTACAAAAGTGTAGGTTGCTTGGTGAGGATCAGTGAAATGGACCTGCAGAAATACTGCAAGTCATCTCCTCTCGCATGCCTCTAATACTCAGAATTAACTCCAAGAAAGTAGGGAGTAACGTATAATCCATCAGATGACCAAAAATCACTGCAGAGGCACGGGAAATATGGGAAAACAAGAAAATATTTCTCCCCCAAGGGGAAAGAACAACCATTCATTTTCCACAGACAGTACCATGGAACTCATGGAAATGACAGATAAAGAATTTAGAATATGTGTAGTGACAAAGCTAACAGAGATACAAAAGAAGAAAGACTATGAACTCCAGAAGATGCAGGAGAAAAGAGACAACAAGTTCCAGGAGGTGAGGAAGTTCTTACATGATCTGAAGGAGGAAATAAACACCATAAAAAAGAATAAAATGGAACTGTTAGAGATCAAGGCTGTAATATAGGAAATCAAAACCTCCCTTGAAAGTATTAAAAACTGATTAGTAAAAGCAGGCTAGATCATACAGAAGATCAAATCTCAGATGTAGAAGACAGAATCACTGGACTAGAAAAATTCACCACAAAGACTGAGAAAATAACCCCCCCAAAAATGAGAATAATATATGAGAAATACTAGATACCATTAAATGCCCAAACATCTGGATAATTGGTATCCCAGATGATGAAGAGACCAATAAGGTAATTGATAATCTATTCCATGAAATCCTGCAAGAAAACTTTCCAAACCTAAAGAGGCATTCAATGATCCAGACTCAAGATATACAAAGGACTCCAAATAGAATCAACCCAAGAAGATCTTCTCCAAGACACATTGCAGCCAGACAAAGAAAAGATACTAAGATTGTCAAGAGAGAAATGTCAAGTTACCTACAAATGATGTACCATCAGGCTAAGAGCAGACCTCTCATCGGAAACAATGTGAGCAAGGAAAGAATGGGGAAATATATTCAAAGTGTTGAGTGAAAAACAATTTCAACCAAGAATACTATA
>NW_006206888.1:1880-2081 GCF_000334495.1 Tupaia belangeri chinensis
AGAATTTTATGACTTCTGACTAAAACATTACTGATTTTCTTCTATGCTTTGTTTTCCAGATTTGGGGTTTTTGTCTTTTCATGAGCTGTTAATGGGTTCATGTACCTACTGTTTGAACAGAATCCTAACTTGTTTCCTGGCTTTAAGTCTTAAGCAAAGTAAAATTTAAGTATATATATATATATAACAAGAAATGGAAAA
>NW_006206889.1:0-1163 GCF_000334495.1 Tupaia belangeri chinensis
GTTAATAGACTAACTATGGCATATTCATTAAATATTACTCAACAATATGAGGAAAAAAACACATTTAGAAACCTATATACTGTATGATCCCATTGATATAACATTCTGAAGAAGGCAAAATTGCAGATACAGAAAACAGTTCAGTGATTATCTGGGGTTGGAGAGGAAGCATCAGGAGGGAATCTAGGTGGTAAAAATACTCTGTATTGTGAAGGTGTTGATAGCTAGTACCTGCTCATGTTTGTCAATACTCAAACCTGTATCCTTACAAAGGGTCAATTTTATACCATATAAATTGTATACTAATCACATCAACTCTAATGTTAAAAAAATAATTATAAGTTGATAAGCCTAATAAATCAATACCTGGATACATGATAGTAAGATATTCCTAGATTTAAAGACAAATTAAAATACATGTTCAAACAAAAAATTTACATGGGAATGTTCATGGAAACATAATTTGTAATAGCCTAAAAGTGGAGACACCCATATATCTATCAACTATACTGGGTAAACAAAATGTGATATATTCATACAACGAAACACATATGAAGAAATGAAGTACCGATACATGCTACAACATGGACAAACTTTGAAAATATTTTGAGTAATACTTCCAAAGACATAGGCAAGTTTTTAAATGTAACCAGAGTTTAAAAAAAAATCCTTAGAATGAGTTTCATGTAGATTGAAAGCTATTTTCCTGGTTTTAAAAGGTTTTTGCCTTAGGGTGTGTGCGCTAGCCAGAGAGAAACAGAGACAGTGAGAGGGAAAGTGTGAAATCACCCCCAGGGTGGATGGAGTTGCCACAATCCCTTCTTCTCCATTCTCCTTCCAGGATCTTGGGCAAGCATGCATGTGCGCCTGGTGTAATTTTGAAGCCAGCGGGTCCAGTACTCGAACAGTGGTAGGCCATGTGGGAGTAAGCAACGTAACCACTAGCTATTTGCTGGCCCCATGGAAGCTGTTTTTTCAGTAGCACAATGGAAGCCAAAGATAGTCAAATAAAATCTTCCCCATACTTGAAAATATCTTTCTATCCAGAGAAGGTACTGTTTAAGAACAAAGTGAAAAATAACTTTCAAGTTACTTCAAAATATCTTTATTACTTTTAGCTAGGAGTAGGAACTATTCTCAGGTTCTCCATTACTAAGTTTTCA
>NW_006206889.1:1354-9537 GCF_000334495.1 Tupaia belangeri chinensis
CCAGCGTGAGTTTAAGCCACTGGGTCCAGGACTCGAACCGTGGTTGACTACATGGGAGTCTAGCGACATAGCCATTATGCCAACTGCTGGTTCCATATTAAGTCTTTATACATCACAGTAAGTAGTTACAGATGTCATGCTACATTTAAAACTCATGAAGATTTCCAAACTGTATCAAGAAGAAATACATATATTTTTTTCTGGTCTTATTATTTTTAAAATTTATTTATTATCATTATAATATTGTTCATATTACACTGAATCACATATAACTTTATAGTGTATTCATTTCTTTTTCCAGAAGGAATACCATGCATATCAGTCAATACAGAGACATTAAAATCCCCATTTCATCATCCAATATCTTTTCATTGTAAGAAATATCTTTTTAAAGAATTATTTATTTAATTTTATTTATTATTATTAAATTTGCTATAAGGCACATGTGCTTACCAGAGAGAGAGAGAGAGAGAGAAAGCAAGGAAGCAAGTCACCAGGTCTGGGACTTGAACTGTGGTTGGTCATGTGGGAGTCTAGTGCCTTAACTACCACACCACCTGCTGGCCCATCAGAAAGAAATATTTTTTATATGTTGCAGAAAACATGAGATCATCTCTGCTGGTCATGAGTAGGAACACTAAATTGGTAACGAAACTTAACCATAGAGAAAGAAATGAGTCAATGAGAAATTAATCACCAAAATAGAAAGATGCCACTGGCAAAGACACAAGTTAAGTCAACACATTAGAATCCTAGAATACAAATGCAAAGTTTGGTTGGGTTTTCTGCATTAAGTTTTTTACTGGGTACTCAAAATATTTTTATGACACACACTTTAATTGATTGTACTGAATATACATTTAATAAAGAGATGTCATACTCCTGAACTTAAAAAGCTAAACTTTTTTTCCTGTTAAAATTTACTTTAATTATGGAAGGACTCGAGTGAAACAATTTCAGAACGAATGAATAAGTAAAATACAAGTTGTCTTCAAATATTGCATGGAAAAATGGGTAGTATGAGAAAATGGCATGGAATTCAAAACTTTTTGAACGAGGACCAGCAGATGGCGTAATGGTTATGTTACTGGACTCCTATGTACCCACCATGGCTCGAGTTCTGGACCTGGCAGCTTAAAGCTCATGCTGACGTGCGTGTGCGTGCGTGCCCAAAATCCTGAGAGGAGAATTGAAGAGAAGAGATTGTGGCGTGGCCATCCCCCTGGAGGGGGGGAGTGATTTCTCACTCTCCATCTCTCTATCTCTATCTGTCTCTGATGAGCGCATGTACCCCATGTCAAAAATCACTTAAAAAAAGAACCAAAATAAACTCATACTTTAATTTTATTTTTTCACAGACTTTTTGAAGATCTCTTGTACATTTTGAACATTAAAAATAAAATACAGAATAAAAGGAAAATAAAGGTTTCCATTTAAAATGTTGTTTTTTTGGTTTTTGTTTGTTTTGGTCTTTTTCTTTTTGGCCAACACTCTCATTAGGATGCATTTTAGAAGAAACAATATCTGAAGTAGAACTACAAATGCAAAGCAAAGAATGTGGTGGCTGTGAGTAACTCTACACAGGCAGCGACCATATAAAATGATAAATAAGGTTGCATGATGTTAAAAATACAACAATAGAGAATGAAAATAGCATTTGAGTCAATAGAGGATAATCAGAGATGAAATACTGCTAAGAGTCTTGTATTTGGGGGATGTGGATAAAGATACTGATTAACTTTGGACATTGATAAATTAAGTATGCATGTAAGATAGACACAAAAATAAGAGAAACCAAAATTACATAGTGAAAGAGAACACTGGATGAGCAAAACATCACATGTCAGTCAAAAAATGGGAAGGGAAAAGAAAATTATAAGATAATTGAGATAACGGAAAGCCCAAAATAAGATTACAGGAAGGCGTCTAAATTATAAGTATCTAAAATAAACAAAAGTGAACTAAATGTTCCAGTCTTTAAAAGACAAAGATTGTCAGGGAGGATAAAACAAAATTCCTCTAGAGTCCATTTTAAAAAGATATATCTAACATATTCAGATACAAAAAAACTGAAGAAAGGAGAAGAAAAATATATACTGAGAAATACATTATGTAAAATTTACTTTAAAGCAAAAAGCAATACCAGAGGATAGATGATAGTACATAAAGATAAAAAGGTTTGATTTATTAGTAAAAATACAATTCTAAATTTACATGCACCTACAAAGTCTCCACATTTTATATAAAGCAGAAATTAACAGAAGTATAAGAGATAAATCTACAGTCATACTGACAGATTTGAACACAATTGTCTAACTTGACGATAGATCAGTTAGCGAAAGCATTTCTGTCCTTTTCTATGAGGATGATCAAATCAATAAGATGATCAAGCTTCACTCAATAGCCATATATAGAAATGCCTATACTCCCAATCTGCAAACATTTCAAGTCATACATGTCTAAGGACTGCAAACGCAGAGACAATCTGTCTACAATGCAGTGCACTTAGAAACTAAAAAATTTTAAACTTGTGCATTTGAATACAAGAATTACTTTTTTTTCTTTTCCTTTTTTTTTTTTTTTTTTTTTGCCACAGTGCAAGTGTGCTTGCCAGAGAAAGAGACAGAGACAGACAGACAGACAGGAAACTGAGAAAGCAGCCCCCTTGGAGGATGGTCATGTGGCAATTTCTTCTCCTCCATTTGTCTCCCCTCTTTTGGGATTATGACCACACAGGCACATGTCCACAGCATGTTTTTCAAGTTGCTGTGTCCCAGACTCAGACTGTGCAGTCGGCCATGTGGGATCCAGCTGCCTTAACTACTATGCTACCAGCTAGACTGAGAAATACTTCTAAATAATATGTAAGCCAAAAAATAAATCATAGTAGCAACAAGATAACATTTGTAAGCTAAGGATAATAGAAATACTCTCTATATAAATCTGTACTCTACAAAAAACTGTACTTAAAGAGAAATATATAACTTAAAATGCTTTTAATTAAAAAAAAAGCTGAATACCAATGAGCAAACATTCAATATAAACTTGAAAAAGAACTAATACTGACTGACTGAAAGGCTCAAAAAGTTGAAAGGGAGAGGAGAGAGGAATTGCAATAGGAGACTCTACTGAGGGCACTAGTTCTTCTCTCACTCTCTTTGTCTCTGTCTCTTTCTCATGAAAAAAAAAATTAAATTGTTAATTTTATAATGTGAATCTTACCACAAATGAATAATAAGTAATAAAGAATGAACAGCAAAATGAACTCTGAAAAATTAAAGAAAAGAAATTTTAAAAATTAAAAATACAGAAACATCCCATGGGAAAAAAATTCATTGAAAAAAGCATTAAAATAAATAATAAAATAATAAACTGAACAAATAGTAGAATGAAATGAATGATTTCCTCTTTAAACTGAGTATGGGGGGGGAGTTTTCTAATTACTAAAAAAAAAAATTCAGATGCAAGAAAAAAGGATAGATTAATTTGACTTTATAAAATTAAAAATCAGGAGCCAGCAGGTGGCACAGTGGTTAAGGCATTAGACTTCCTCATGGCTGACCATGGAACGAGTCCCAGACCTGGGGGCTTGAAAATCACACTGGACTCATGTGCATGTGTGTGCAAAATCCCAAGAGGAGAATGGAGGAGATGGGATTGTGGCATGGCCATCCACCCCAGGGGTGATCTCTTACTTTCCCTCAGTGTCTCTCAGACGAGCACACAAGCCCTTTGGCAAAAACCTTTAAAAAATAAAATAAAATAAAAATCAGGTTGCCCTGCAACTAGTACTTAAAGGAAATGGATTCCCAAATAGTTGATCATGGTTTGAAACTTGGTCCCAGTGGCTTGAAAAATTTGTTGAGTGGGCCAGCAGGTGGCACTGGTGGCTAAGGCACTGGACTCCCATGCAGTCAACCATGGTTCAAGTCCCAGAGCTGGCAGCTTGAAAATCACGCTGGGTTGGGACCAGCAGGTGGTGTGGTGGGTAAAGTGCTGGATAATCCCACATTGCTGACCATGGTTAGAGTACTGGACCTGGTGGCTTGCTTTCTCACTTTCCCTCTTTCTCTCTCTCTCTGTGTGTATCTCTCTGGTCAAATTAAAATAGAATGAATGAATGAATAAAAGTAAATAAATAATTCTTTAAAAGAAAAAGAAAAGAAAAAAAAATCATGCTGGGGGTGTGTATGTGCATGCCCAAAATCCTGAGAGGAGAATAAAAAAAAAAGGGATTTCAGTCTGGTGATCCCCCTGCGGGAGGGGGGTGATTTCTCACTTTCTCTCTTTCTCTCTCTCTTGCTCTCGTGTGCGAGCACATATGCCCTAAGCAAAAACCTTAAAAAAAAAATAAAATATGAAAACAGGCTAGACATGTGTGCATATGTGACCAAAATTCTGACAGGATGGAGGAGTGGAGGAGAAGGGATTGCAGTGTGACCACACCCTATTTAGGGGGTGCTTTCTCCTTTTCTGTGTCTTTTCGGCGAGCCCATATACCCTCTGTCACTGAGTTAAAAATGTTTTAATATTTGGCATAGCAAAAATGCCATGAGAAAATACAAAAGACAAATGCTAAATGGGAGAAAATATTTGAAACACATAGAAAAAATAAATAATAGCCCTAATACACCAACAAATTAATAAATAAAACCTTTTTTAAGTTGAGGTAAGAGAAAAAGATAAAAACCCTACAAAACACAAGAAAAGACACAAAAAGAAACAAAAAAGATATAAAAATGTCCTCAAGCATATGAAAAGTTATTTCACTTCACTTGTAGGAAGAATACAAAGTAAAATTACACTGAGCTACCACTGCTCACCCATCATTTTGGCAAAAATCCACGAGCTTAAGGATAGACCCTATAGGTATGGCCATGTGGAAAGGCACTCGTGCACTGCTGGGTGGCATGGAAACGGTTACTGCCCTGCGAAGGGGATTTAGAAACACCTAGCGGAACTACATATGCACTACCATTGGCCCAGCTATCCCACTTCTGGGACTTCCCTAGAAGGTACAATCCCATGAAAATACAGTTATTTACCGCAGCGCTATTTGTAACTACAAAATACTATAAACTACTTAAACATCTTAGCATCATAAAATCCAAACCATGAAGCCGTATTAAAGAGCAGGAAAAACAAACAAACAAACAAACAAACAAACAAAAAAACGAGGAATATCACCGTGAGCTGGTATGGAGTGACTTCAGAAGAGAGGTTGTTAAATGAAAAATAGAAAATACTAAAAAGCAGATATAGATGACAACAAATGTATAAACAATACTTAAAAATAGTGAAAAAAAGGGGGGTAGCAGGTGGCATGATAGCTTAGGTGTTGGGTTCCCACATGGCCAATTACAGTTCAAGTCCTGGACCTGGCAGCTTGCTTTCTCACTTCTCCTCACTCTTTCTTTCTCTGTCTCTGGTGAGTGCATGTGCTCTACAGCAAATTAAAATAATAATAATAGATAAAATTAAATAATTCTTAAATAAATAAATATATAGAGAGAGCATATTATATTTATGTACATAAGAAAACATACATATATCTGCCTACCTAAAAAGAAGTAACATAGGAAGGATAAGTAACAAAAAATAGATATGTTTGCTTACAATGGCATACTGGTAAGTATGTAAGTGTTTAACAAATGGCACTTGGCGGTAGAAGGAAGCCCTGGATTGCTTTGTTTGTCAGTCTCCTTCCATGTGCAAATCCTCCCAGCAGGATCATGTCAAACCACCAACATGAGACCACTGAACACAAAACTTAGAAGAGACATGCAGGTGGTCTCAGGAGCTGGTGGGAGAGTATGACCATATGAAAAGCTCACTGTCACCTTCAAGGGTAGGGATAAGGGAGCCGAAAGGACAACATAGTGTTGATTTATTCATTTTACACACACACACACACACACACACACACACACACGAGGAGACTTGAAAAAGTTAGTGGAGGGGCCAGCAGGTAGCATAGTGGTTAAGGTACTGGACTCCAACGTAGTCAACAGCAGTTCAAGTCCTGGACCTGGGAGCTTGAAATTCACACTGGGCACAAGTGCATGCATGCCCAAAATCCTAAGAGAAAAATGGAGGAGAAGGGGCTGTGGTGTGGCCATTCTCCATGGGGAGTGATTTCTTACTTTCTGTCTTTCTGGTGAACACATGTGCCCTATAGCAAAAATCTCTTTAAAAAAAAAGTTATTGACAAGTGAAATTAAAGTACAGTTTTATTGTGTGTGTGCGCAAAAAAAAAAAGGGGGGGGGGAATAGAAATCAATGCATAGTTTTTTTTATTTTAAAGTCTTTTCATTAAAAGTAGTTATCACAAACTTTTGAAGATTACTCGTACACACAAACACATATATATACATGTACATGTACACATTTATACCCATGCATACAGGTGTGTGTGTGTGTGCATATACATTTGCATGTATTTCCCAGCTCTGACCACTGAAGGGTTAGAAGCAAAGACATCCCCACAGCAATAGCACACCTAGCATCCAGATCTTGGTCTTTAGTAAAATTTCTATGCTATAGAGAACCAGGTTCCCAAATAAATGACTGACTCCAGGCTGGGTAGGTGAATACCGGATGAACCTGAACCACTATACAGAAAAGGAAATGCAAAAAAGAGGGAGGGAGGAGGGGAAGAAGGAGGGCTGCAGTAATGGTGTAATGGGGAAGGTCAGATTGTGAAGTCTAACAGGCAGATGTAGACAGAGTGTGGGAGCTGGGCAAGCATCTTATAACCATCCAAGTAGAGACTGGTCTAGCATAAATCATCAATGGACATGAAATCTAGTAAAACCTTCCAAGGCGGCTTCCATGACACAAGGAGGAGTGGGATGTTGGCATAGCTTCAAAGGGGTTTCCCATTGGCTAATTAGGTACAAGACCAAGAGTGGGAAGTGTAGGAGAGAGAAAGCAGATGATTTCTTGTCTAAGTGAGCCCCTTCACATCCCCAAAGGGGGCTCTGACAAGGGCACAATCCCACATGGGTAGCAACCAGCCAAGACTCATCACGAGAAATCCAAAAGAAGGGAACTCCTGCTTCCTACGAGTCTGTGTTCTTCCAAAGGTCGATGTCGTAACAGAGGCAGAAAGGCTGCGAGTGTTCCAGACCAGTGCAGACTGTACAGAGCAGCTAAGTGCAGCACCAACCCTGGACTGGATGGGGTTGGAGGGAAGATGAGGCTATTTAAGATAGGACTGAGCCAGCCAGACAAACTAGGATGTGGCTGACTGGTTAGTTCTCTAAGCCGACAGTGTGCTATGGATATGTGAGTGAACAGCCCTGTCTTAGAAAACAACAGCCTCTCCCATACTCTAAGTCCACCCCCCAGACTCCTCAGGGACCAGCATCTAAGCAGCATGTGCACTCTCTATAGACCTCTTTAATTTTCAGTCTCTCTCTGAACTCTTTTTCAGGTTTTCAACATATTCCAATAATAAACCAATCATAGAACTCTCTTCAAATCCCAAGTTTTCAGTCATACATTTTAAACAGCTACTGCCACTGCCTCACTCTCCATCACCCTTCAGGCTGATTCAACCTGGCTTCCTCTCAACATTCTGAGAGTTACTAATGACTCCTAACCATCCCGTGCCAACTCCAGTGGGTGCCCTTTTAATCTTCATCCTACTGCCCTGTAAGTCCTCATCCTACTGCCCTTTCCTCCTTTCCCCACTTGGAGAGAGGCAAGTGTTTCACAGCTCAGTACGACTGAGGGTGCACTAACACAGGTGCTCTCCTAAACTGCTAGGGAAAATGTAAAATGGACTGATTCTCCAGCAGGTAGTTTGGCCATGAGTACCTGAAATCTCACAGTTTAATAGTAATGAAGTGAAGGAATTAAGAGAAGGTTCTAGAACAACTAACTGTAGGCTTGAATCTGCTCTGGTGAGAACATGTCTTTGGCTTCAGTTTCATTGAAAAAAAGGGACAGCAAAGAGCCTTTAAGGGATGTTGAGAAGAGCTCACGGTCATACTCCCATAACCACTGCATCCAGCTCTGCTGGGCCTGGCCTGAGGCCTGAGGCCTGGGTGCTATAAAGGTACATGTGGTGCTAAGAGGGAGCCTCATCACCAGCTGGTTGCGAGGCAAGGTAGGGGAATGATACACATTTGCTTAATAACTAGACAGACAAAGGTGTAGAGCTCTACTCATGTGCCTCG
>NW_006206889.1:9568-71061 GCF_000334495.1 Tupaia belangeri chinensis
ACAGAGCACTTGAAGAACACACTCACCCACACTAAAATCCTTGTGAGGCTCCGTGATTCTGGGCACCTCACTTGTTACCCTTTATATCCAGGATAAGGTGGCTTCTATGACACAATGAATGCACAGTCTGTGGTGGCAAGGAACTTGGAGACCTAAGATACACAGAAGACTGAATAAAAGGGAAATGCTTAACCAGGAAAACAGAAGCACTCTTGCCCCCTGAGATGAATGACATCCTCTAGGGTCTGAAGATAGTGGGCTGCCGTGGGCTATGGCTAAGGGTGAGGTATAGTCCAACACATCTGGGTGCTCCTGCCTCTCCCTGTTGAAGAGCAACAGCACACATGCTGTCTACAGGGACTGTGTGGTCATCTGTAAAATAAAAGCATATGGAAAGGCCAGCTCCTACATGCCTGTACCAGAGGTGACTGGTTCTCCGCCCCACACACCATCCTGGCCCCCATGGACCAGAGATGACAGTTTCCCAGATCCATCACTGTCTGTGCAAGCAGGGCCGCCAGACAGCCTGGCAACAGGGCAGCAGAGGGAGGGATGAGTCATCCTGCGAGATGCCAGGCTGCAATCCAATCTAAGCCTCTGGGAGGACGGCACTCTCCAAAATCCTCATGAGGGGGAAAAAAGCAAAGAGTGAAGCAGTCCAGAAAGAACACTGCCCACCCTACAAAGAGACTCTCAGAGGAAGAAGGAAGCAAAGGAACTGGTGCCTTCAGGTCTTCCATGGCCTCACAGGTACTCGGTTCTCCTTAAAACTCTGCAAAAGATGCACTCTATCCATTTTGAAGTAAAGAGCATTTGTCTTGGGAGGAGGGATGGGCAAGTAGTTTTTAATGTTTTGTTTTCATAAACACACTGGAGAATCACATAATGCTGCCAGCACTAGACACAATCCTGGGCCACAAGTCTGCACACTCCTTTGCAACTAGTCTTGTGATGGCAGAACCTTTTGTTTCACCTTTATTGTTTACTATGATCCCTGATTATCTTCAAAATAAAGAAATGCACCACCTTTAATCTGGTAAGACTTTCGTTGTTGAATTACCACTGCTGGATGCACGTTCTTCCTGAGCTCTGGTTTGCCTTTCTTGACTGTGGCCATCACCATATCACCCGCAGCAACAGCAGGAAGCCTGTTCAGCCATCCCTTGACCCCTTCACAGAGATGATATACAGATTTTTGGCTCCTGTGTTGTCCGCACAGCTGATCACAGCTCCTACTGGAAGACTCAGAGAAATTTGGAATTTCTCCCTGGAGGACCCATCATGTCCTCCCTTTGACTTTTTTAAAAAATTACTTTATTTTTATTATTCTTTTTATTTTTAAAACATTTGATTATTACACATCATTTTGCTTGGAAAGAGAATTTGTCCAACGTTAAATACATCTCAGACCAGTCCAGTTGAGAATACTATACACATTATCATCGATAGGTAGTAAACCATTTCTGTGTCCCACAAATGTCTTGCCTCTCTATTTTTTCTCCCTGATTTCCTTCCTTACACTCTGATTTCTCTTCAGATCGTATAAATCTTTCACTTTGACATCTTGAACACCAGAAAAAAGACAGAAAGGCAGTAAAGAGCATTTGATTCTGAGAACTGCAGAAAACTTTAAGGCTGAGGAGGAGCTAGAGCAGGGCAGAGTGGGGTGCAACAGTGGCCAGACCGGGAGCCTGGGTGGCCATCTGCTCTTTATCACCACTCTTTGAGAGAATGAGTAAATGGCCTCCCCTTAGTGAGCCAAGAACCTCCATGGTTCACCATGCGGCCTGGCTCAGAAACTCACATTTGGACAATGAAGTGGCACCGCCTCCCTTTCCATACGCTCCGGATCCTGGGTAGAGTGGGCAGTACTGACATCCACATGGCTGATAAATGGCCCCCCCTCAGCGAGCCAAGACCTCCATGGTTCACCATGCAGCCTGGCTCAGAAACTCACATTTGGACAATGAAGTGGCACCGCCTCCCTTTCCATACGCTCCGGATCCTGGGTAGAGTGGGCAGTACTGACATCCACATGGCTGAGGCTCCTCTCAGGGGCCAGCAGTTCCCTCCTGGAGCAAGCCAGCCTTCTCACTCACATGTCAGACACATTATCATACTGGTGCCATAGCTGCCTTTCAAACATGAACACTTTACTGGTTCTCCTCATTCTCAGCTGAGACGACTCCCAGGCCCTCACTTCCGCCTCTCCTCCATACATTGTGCATACCTCATACACATCCTTGCCATGGCATGTGGAGAGTTCTTCCCATATTTCTTCTCCCCTCCATGACACCAGAGCTTGCTCTGGGCATAGCGCTGCCCCATGGGAGAACGTACAGCCCAATCTCCCCCACGGAGAAGGTCTCCATGGAACACCATTGGAATATAACCGGCCTAGGCCACACAGTGATAATACAGGTGGCCCCAAACCACACTGTCAGAATACAGCCACCCCTGGATATCACGGCACAAGGTGGCATAACTGCATAACTTGTGCTTCAAATCCTTGAAATGAAGTTTCACTCTTGTTGCATCCTCCTTTTCTTCGCACAAGCCAGAGAACACATCAGATACTGGATATGCTGACCCTTCAACCCTGAGTCATGAAACAGAATTAGACACCACACACTGAGAGTACCTGGATTGGGGAGGGTTTCGGGTAGGGGCACTCTCACAGTGCCAGACTCCTCCCACCCCGGAACTATTGCATCAAAGACAAACTTGACTTTATGTTAGGCAGCAGGAGTGGGTAGCTTAACCTTTCCCTTCCACAGCCCAGTGGGTTCAACTTTTCCTTTCTGCACATAATGGTTCTCAAGGCACTTCTTAGCCCATGTTCTTCTCTTAGCTCTGAGCCAGGATTCCACAAGCCCCAGGGGCATTTCCCTCTTGAGTCTAACATGGAAGTTAATCTGTTCCCCCACAAATTCCAGACTTTCTTTCTCCTAGAGGGGCCAAAGGGATTCACAGAAATCCCATATTTGGGTACTTGTGTGTTCACACCACACCCTGACTACTCTGAGACAGTCTGTGACTGAAGAACCATAAGGGCATACCATATATGTGTTTTTAACCATGTACCTGAAAATGTACCTGAAATGGACTATTTTCTAGAGAAAAAAATGGTGCATAAAATGTGTATAATATTGATAAACAGGCTAGCCAGGTGGCATGGTGTTTACAGCAGCTGGATCCCACATGGCTGACTGCACGGTTTGAGTCCTAGATCCAGCAGCTAGAAAAACATGCCAGGTGAGTGTATGTGTGTCCAAAGATCCTGAGAGGAAAGTGGAAGAGAAGAAATTGAGATGTGGTCATTCCCCCTGGGAAGGAGGATGCTTCCTCGTTTTCCTTATCTCTCTCCTTCTCTCTCTCTCTCTCTCTGGTGAGCACACACATCCTATAAGGGAAAAAAAAAGATAATCATTGTAGAAATTGCGTAGAGAATAAAACATCTGTCCCCAAAATAGGCTCCAGGCTTAGAGGGTTTGATAGGGAAATTCTATCAAATATTAGACCAGCAATATTTGCTTTTCTAAATAATTATAATTTTCTAAATAACTGTAATTTAATAAAGATAGGAAAACAAGGGAAGCTTCTCAAATTGTATTATAGAAGCTATCATTCAAATGCTACCAAAATCACACTAACAATGAGAAACAAAGAAACATACAGAGCAGTATTGCCCTAGCCCTCACCCTAAACTTTACAACAACTCTAACACTAACACTACACAAAGCTTAGCACTAACCTTATTTCTAGTCCTAATCATAGTACTAAACCACATTCTATTAATAGTTGCAATAAAATATTGGGAATGTATTAAAGTTGTAAGAATACTAAAACGTATTAATAAGATCTCACAAAATTCATTGTGAGAATTAGCATTTGAAATTTTATCAATAGAATTTACTACATTAAGAGATAAAAGGAAAAAATCATGTGGCCATCTTAATAGCATGCAAAGAGCAAACATCCTTAATAAAATGCAACTCTCATTTTTGATTAAAAACAAACAACTGCCATGTTTATTGCGGCATTAGTCACAACAGCCCAGACATGGAATCAACCTACATGCCCAGCAAATAATGAATGGATTAAGAAAATGTGGCACATACACACCATGGAATATTACTCAGTCATAAAGAACAGCAATATCTTGTCATTTGACTCAAAGTGAATAAGACAAACATCAAATGTCTGTACTCTATGGCAGAAACTGAAGGACTGGGCAGCACAGAAGTATCAAGTAAAGGCAGATACCAGAAGCTGCATCAGGGAGTGTGGGGGATGGAAGGTTTGGGAGAAAATTATTACAGATACAATGTTATACATAAATAGGGGGAATGGGTTACAAAATGATATACCCAGCAAAGTGAAAAATGTCATTTGACTATTCAATATATACTTCCCAAAAAATTCTAGTAGAACTATTATCAAATGTGTATAACATAATGTAATATTCAATATTCAAAATGAATATATCTATATGTGCGGTTTGGTAATGACATACTGTATTCATGTTGTGAAAAACCATACTGTACTCCACAATAAAATAAATGTTTTAAAAAACAACTTGGGGCCGGTAGATGGTGTGGTGGTTGAGGGTCTGGACTCCAACATGGTCGGCTATGGTTCAAGTCTTGGACCTGGAGGCTTGCTTTCTTGCTTTCCCTCTTTCTCTCTCTATGTGTGTCTTTCTCTGGTCAAATTAAAATAAATGAATAAATAAATAAAATTAAATAATTCTAAAAAATAAAAAGCTAACACTGGCACAATTACATACATTTTTTTAAAAAAAAGAACAATAAATAGTAATAGAAGGAAACTTCTGTCACTTAACAAAGTATATTTAACAGAAAGCTACAGAAAGCATACCCCTGCTGAAAGCATTTAGGTCATGTTATAAGGAAATCAAAATTAACTAAAAATTATCTTGTGACTATATAGTAAGGATGCTATGAAATATAGCTGAAGGCTAACAGCAGAGCAAATAAAAGAAAAAGTATCTTTCTATACTGGACGTTAACATTGTTAAAATAGCAGCAATTTACAATTTAAACTAAAGGGTTGCTCCAGCTGAAATGAAATTTCAGTATGATTAACTTTAACTTGGAAAATAATTCTAAAGTTCATCCAGAAAGTGAATAGCCAAGAACAGTCAAAATATTTTTAAATAAAGTGATTCTTTATCAAATGTGTAAATATACTATAAAACTAAAATAATTAAAATTTATACCATACAAAAACAAAGATATCAATTACAGAATTCAGAAATAGACATACGTATTTTCACATATGGTACACATTATGGGACAAAAGTAGTACAATTCATTGATAAAATGAAATATTTTTAAATAAATGATGTTTTCACATTTATAAGGAAAAATAACTTTTATCTTCACCTATTAACATGTATCTAACTAAATCCTGAGTGATTACACAAGTAAGTGCAAAATAGTCAAACACAAAGCAGAAGCAACTGCTCACATTGCAAGGTGGGAAAGGGTTTTCTAAATGTAAACACAATGGAAGATGATATCACAAAGAATACTGATGTAACTGCCCAAAATGTCCCAGATCATACGGGAAGGGGGGTGACTCAAGTATGGAAAATATCTGCCAGATGAAAGCACAGTACCTTCCATAAAGCAAAGATTTTTTTGAGTAAGGAGAAGACTAAACTATTGTTGAAAGCTAAATCTGCAGAAATATTAAGTTGGTGTCTACATTTGGAGACGGAGATGTTTTCAAAGATACAGTACTACAGGCACACCGTGTAGTCTGTAGTGCTGGTGAAAAACAGAAATGCTGAAATCAACCTGCCAATTACACACTGGCTTCCTTCTAATGTTCATCTCTCTGATGTAGATTCTGTCTGTATGAACGGTGCCTACAAAGAAAGCAAGCCTACGTGGACTTATGCACAAGGACTCTCACCCATTATGACAGACATTAGCAATCGGTCAGAGGAAAAACAGACCAGGAGAAAATAATGTAGTAAACAATACTTACATCCATACAGTGCAAACTATGCAGCCTTTAAAAAATGGTTTTCAAACTGGGTAAGGTGAAATATTTTATACAATCCTCAATTAAAGAGGAGGTCTCAAAACTGTATATTCATTCTAACTCCTGAGGTTTCCAATCTGGAGTGAAACTCCATTTACTGAGCACTGGGCCAGCACTGTGATGGAAAGGGGCTACTGTGGGGGACTAGCAGGAGGAGGTCCCCCACCATAAACACCAAGGAAGCCCAGAGAGTACCTGCCACTGAGCCCAAAAAGGAACATGCTGCAGAAAGGGGGCACCCACAGGAGCAACCTGAGCAGAAAGATTTTTTTCAACGGAACCTGTGAGTGGGAGGCTGGGCATCCTGGTGAAGGGGTGAGGACAGAGTCCTGCTGGGAAAGACCAGATGGCGACTGCAATGGAGTTCTGGCCTGGCAGAAGCAGAAAAAAGGAGGGAGCTCGAGAGACCCAAGCTCCACGATTTTCCTTATAAAACAATCTTTGCTATATAACCTTTTAATTTTTAATAAAACTACAAATGTATATAGTTTTAAAAATTATTTCCACAGAGCTTATGAAGAAAAACAGTGCCTTCCTCCCCAGCCACCATGCCATAGTCTTTCTCTCATATTTTTTGATCCTCTTTTGGCATTTATCTCCATATTTCAGGTTACCATGTTTGCATTGCTATTCTTGAGTATACAGTTTTGTGAATTGTTGACTTCCCACTGAGAAAGATGCAGACTAACTTTCTAGTTTCCACCACCTTCCCTCCCTGGGATGACTATGAGTAGGATTCATACTGGATGCTGTGCTTCCTTCCTGGGACATACAATATCTGTGTGTCCTGCAGTGAATAAGCCTCCTTGGTTAGCTTGCTTGGTATTCCGTATACTTATGATTAATTTCTCTCCAAATTCTCAGCTGGGAGGTTGAGGTGGGGGGTCAAGCACCTTTTGATCCACTGACCCATCAGGAAGTATCCTCTGGACTCCTGGAGCTCCCCCACACCCTGCAACCTCTTGCTTTCCCTCCTATGCCCACTCCCAAATTCCTGGTCTTTCCGGGGTCATGGAGAGGTGCTGAGCTGTGTAGTCAGTAACGTGCTTGAGTGCACCCACTTTCAATGGAGGAAAGGCTGGGTTGTGTGTGCAGCTCCCAAATCAGCTTTCAGTCAGGGGAAGGGCTGAAGAGCTGACTGCATGTCAGACAGCTTCCCACCAACTTCTTATTTCAGCCCCATCTCTATCATCTCCCTCATTCTCAGAGCGACATGATAATGCCATCCCCAAGACTGAGTGGGTATGCAATACTGTCTGCAATGCAATACACTCATTTCCCAGTTGCTGCAACACATGTATGTATAACAGACACACATATGCACACACATGTACCACATGTATCATACATACCTCATATATCTGCATAATATACGACATGCTCATGCATGCATGAAATGAATATGCATACATTCATACACATCACACACATAAGCACACACATATACACAGATATGTATGTATATACATAATTAAACACATATCACACAAACACTCAGACCTGCATCCATACATATTAATACATGCACACCTGCATGTGCACACACATTCTATGCATGGGGCACATGTGCACATACACTGCATATTTGCACCACTCACATACATGTGCCACATACTTCTACATGCACACACACCACAAATATACACATCACACATGCAGGCACACACGTGCAATCCTCATCTTCTCATTTTCAGACAGACTATGTCCATTTGTATGTCCATCTACTTTCCAACCCCCAAAAATTGTCATCTCTGCTTTTGATTCCTTGGTGGCGTCTACCTTTTATAGCTAGCATATCTGCCATTTTAGTGGGTTTTCAAGAGGAAGCAGGGGTCAGTGTGAATTCAATCTGCCATGCTGGCAGAAAATCAAGGATCAAGGGAGGCAATTTTTTATCTAAGTCAGGGGCTACTGAGTTGTCTTGGATGCTAACAGAGTGCCCCAATGAGAGGTATGGAGGGTGCTGCTCAGAATGCAGCTGAGCAGACACAAGGAGCAAGCTTGAAAACCAAAGGCAGGAGTAACCAGGACCCCAGGGTATGAGACAGAGAACCTCCCCTTTCTCCAGGAGCCAGGTGGCATAGCTGTCAGCTGAGACTGGCATCCATCAGACCAGAAGTCTGAAGCAGGGATAGCAGATGTGACAGAATGGCCTCAAGTCTTCTAGAGAGATGTCACAGGACTGGAGCAGAGGCAGGTGCAGACCAGAGAGGAAGCCAGTCTGCATGGCTGGGTGGTCTCCCCACAACTCTGCTCTTGTCCTATCAAATAGACATAGCCAGACAGAGGTGAAGTTGAACGTGTGCATGAAAGTGACTACAAGGCTGAAGAAGATGGAGAAGTCCCCAAGAAGGACACAGATAGGAAGGAGGAGACAATTACTTGAGGCCTACTCGGTCATCTCATCCTCATGTCCCTCCTTTCTGTACCAATTATAGGTGAGTTTTAAACCTCTTTTTCATATTTTCAGTATTTTCCAATTCTGTAACAAAAGTCATTATCTTAGAACAACGTGAAAAAAAAAACCTGTCTAAAAGTGAATAATCAATTCAGTATTAAAAATAATAAAAGACCTCAGAGTAAATAAAAAAATCTTCAACCAAGTATTCTTAATCCCTTGATTTTAGTGTTGTAAAAAAAAAAAAAAAAAAAAAAGGCCTGGGATGGGGGCAAGGAGTGGCTCTGCCATTAGTTAGCTATCTGGATAGGCCCTCACCTGTAGTAAGATGGGTTTCCTGAGTCCCTGGACATCACTTATAACCAAGAAAGGCTGTCTGCCTTTCTACAAAGACTGTGTTTGTCTCACTCAGTGGAAGCAGGAAGAGTTCTCGGGCATAGGAGAACGGAAGAAAAATGCTTCCGAAGTCACTGCCTCCCTGAGAAACACCTACTGGGGAGTGTTCTATTCTGGGTTCGGGTTCCTTACAGCACCCAAGAACTCCGCAGGCAGGGCTGCAGGACGCAGTGAACCTTGCTCTTGGAGGCAGAGCCATTCTGTCCCAGCCAGGTCGGCTCCAAAACAGCCCCCTCCCTGCCGCAGAGGCCACAATTTCCGATTAAAAGCTTCTGGCCTGGACTTAACTGAGGCCTCAGGGAATTCCCAGGTCCGCCAGCTCAAGATCCACTGGCTTGCAGCCAGATGGCTTAAAGCACTGCGGTCCCTACCTCAGGCCTGGCTGCTCTGGGCTGAGGCTAGCTAACAGCCGGCTAGCTGGTGCAACACAGACAGGAGGCCAGCCATTCAGCATGCCAAGTGGGTGTTTCTAGAACTAGGCAGGTCTGAGCTCAAACTCCTTGTCTGCAAGAGTAGGCATTTGGGTAACGTTGAAGTCTGAGGGAAGAAGGCTCAGCACATCAGGGTGTTGTCTGTGTCTCCATTCCAGAGGCCCTTCTCTCTTAAGACTTCTTTGAAAATTAGATCCAAATTTGTGTAATTACAAAGTTGGTTCCAAGGGAATAGGGACTGGAATGTCCTCTAAAAAGCAGGTATTATAACTTAAGGTTTAGTTTTGGGGGAAAAAAATCTAGCACAGATGGGAAAAAGGTTTGCTGGCCCCCTGTCCCCACACACACCTTGCCATGGCCTGTCGTCACCCCGAGTGGGCACAGACTGAGAAGACCTGCCAGGCTCCTGACTGCCCCATGCTGCTATTCTGCCCTCCTCTGCAGACCCTATGCCTTCATCCACTCTGCTCCAGCCACACTAGCCCCCTCGCTTGCTGTGCCCCAGAGCTTCTGCTTCAAGTGCCCTTGGGCCTGCAGTCCTTTTCCCACCAGCTCTGTGGGGCTCATGCCTATTGCCTGCTCAGATGCCTTTCTCAGGGCCAACTCACTTACACAGCACCAGCACAAGCTTCAACCCCCACCCTGTTCTCTGTAGCAGCCACCGTCTGGCATGCTATGAGATACACTTCTATTATATCTATGTCCTGTGTCCTAAGGATGCCAGGCTCCGAGAGGAGCACCTGACACATCACAGGCATGCCATAACTTTGTTGAGTAAATGAGAGAACAAACGAGGTCTTTGTTCAATCCAGCCGTTAATGAAACTCTCACCTGCAGATGTTAGATACCATGACCACAAGGGCAGGCATGTATGAAAATAGGCCTGGTCACCTCACTACTGTCTCTCTGGATGGCCACCACGGCCAGAGCTCTGAAGTCAGCGGCTATGCCTGAAGCACTCTGGTCAGGATCAGTAGGCTCAGGACACCATGGTGGCCATGGGGCTGCCTCAGCCCACCAAAAAGGCCAGTCTCTGGGAGTTCACACCCATGGCATGTCTACCAGGCTTCTTCTCTCAGCTGTAATGGCCAGTCAGATGTATGGCTCAAATTCCAGCCACACTTAAAACCAAGGAGACATGACCAAGTCACCTTGCCTTCTGAAGCCTCAAGAACTGGATGAAATGACAGTACCTATCTCAAGGGGCACTGTAGGGATGAAACAAGTGCTCAGACATGACATACTTGTGGGATATGTCAAATCAGACACTGCAGAAACATTAGCACCTTACATGATTACATTGGTTTTTCCATACAAGATAGCTTAAAAACAAGTTTCATCCTGAAAACTTTGAATAATATTTATAAGCTTTAGGAAAGGAAAGACATGTTGGGCCAGGATACAGGATATGGCCTGGTGGTTACAGTTGCTGGATCCCACATGGCTGACTGTGCAATTCGAGTCCCAGACCTAGTGCCTTGTGAAACATACTAGGAACATGAGCATGTATACCATACCCAAAACCCAGAGAGAAAAAATGGAAGAGAAGGGATTGCAGTATAACCATGCCCCCTAAGGGGTGCTTTCATCCTCTCGATGTATCTCTCTCTCTCTGCTTCTCTCCAGTGAGCATATGTACACCCTCTGGCAAAGTTAAAAAAGAAAAAAAGGAAAGAAAAAGAAAGCCATCTTAAGGATAATTTTTAAAAGAATCATCTCAAGGTAGTTTAGCAAAACCAGAGTTAGAGCCACAAGGCAGTGTCTGAGACAAGTCTGTGCATATGTGCTTGGAGAGCACCAGGTCCTGTCCACAGTCATCTCCCACTGCCCACATGCTGTGCCAGCTGGCCATAGTGCCCACTCATTCACTGCTGGAACAGTGGATATTGCTGGGCCAACAACCAGTCCTCAGGTTCCTGCTGGACTATTTGCTCTGGCTAATTTTGGAGAAGGGCTAACAGAAAAGGGGGGAGTTACCTCTTTTTCAATCTTGGCTCTACAGAGGCCAGAAGGGAAAACACATGCCACTCACACTACTGTTGCATCCTGACCTGTAACAAGTCCCTCACATAGTGTGAAATTAGGCACAAGGGGGACCAGCAGGCCACATGGCTTCAACTGCAAGCAAGACTTTGAAAATAAACTGACCAAAAAGGATCACCCAATCTAAAGATATAAGCTCTGTGATAGCATTGCAAGAAGATCTACTTACATGGAACCATGTGAAGGTCTTCTCTCTCTGTAGATAGTCCTGTAGGCAGTTTAAGAAAAAAAAATAATTAAAATTGGAAATCATAAGTAGAAAAGAATCCAAAGACAGATAGAAGTCACGAGCATCTGTCATCTCAGATATCAATACATCAAACCGGAGCAATTTACTAAAAGAATGTAGTCATAAATCAGTTATTTGGAAGGTCATAGGCAGTTTCCCAGGGAAAGAATTCTATAAAAAAGAGCTTTGTTTCTACACAGTCTGGAACTCAGAAGATACCCGTAAAGGCTTAGGGACCCCAGCCTCTCATCCTGATGGAAGTTTGGGGTAGAGTTGATTCTCAAGTCTCCCTGAATCTGGGGGCAAGGAGGAGAAGAATAATCTATTTGGGTATAGGAAAGATAGCCAGGACAGCTCCACAGTCTTAGCTCCATTCTGAAGAGCATCTCACCTGGCTGACAGGACCAAAGAGCTGTGCTGACCCTCCACCCCAACAGACAGACTCCTAAAACTCAGACAGGAGGCATGAAGCAATGATTTTCAGACATGTGACAGCAGTCACACAGGATATGATCCTGAGAGAAGGAAACAAATGACACATCTCTCTCTAATTGCCTAGGCTACATCCTGTGAAGCCGTTCCAAGCCACAATGCAGGATGGAGGAGTCCAGGCCATGCCAGAGGAATCTAGAGTTGGGAAGATGGAGCTGAGAATCCAGGAGGCAAAGGTAATCAGAATTAGAAGGCAGAGTTCCAGAAAGTAGCATGCTGCCTGGAGAAACACTCACCTATGGTAGGTTCCTTTGGATTTTCCCTATTGATTCACATTGCTTACCCAGCATGGTATTACCTCAGAGTGGTAGGGCCAAATTAGTACTCAACTAAACTAGAACTGCCTCACAAAGTCTAATAAGCCGTCAAAGTTTCCACATTTTCCGAGTAATTTAAATGCATTCCAAAAGAAAGTTAAAATATTTAAAAGAATATATAACCTAATAACATAAAATTCAGTGTTGGGATCAGCAGATGGCACAATGGTTACCCCACTGAACACCCATGGTTCCCACTATTTTCTGTAGACTGCGATTCGAGTCCCTTTATGTGTATGTGGATGCCCAAAATCCCAAGAGGAGAAAGGAGGAGAAGGGATTATGGCATGGTCAATCCTCTTGCAGGGTGATTTCTTACTTCCTATCTGTCTATCTGGTAAGCACACATGCCCTATAGCAAAAATCTCTCTCTCAAAAAAACAAAAAACAAACAAACACTGTGTCTTTCATCCATTCAGTAATCAGGCAGGCATGCAAAGAAGCACAAAAGTATATCTATGAGGGGGCTTAGTGGTTAAGGGCGCTGGACTTCCACATGGCCAATCACAGTTTGAGTCCTGGACCTGGCAGCTTGCTTTCTTACTTTCTCTCTCTCACCCTCTCTTGATCCGTCTCTGGTCAAATTAAAATAAATAAATAAATGGATAAAGTTAAATAAAATAAAATAATTCTTTTTTTTTGTTTTTTTTTGTGTGTGTGTGTGTGTTTTTTTTGGGGGGGAGTGTTGAGAGTTTTTTTTTGCTATAGGGCGCGTGCGCTTGCCAGACAGACAGAGAGAGACAGAGAGACAGAAAGCGAGAAATCACTCCCCAGGGGTGATGGCCATGACACAATCCCTTCTCCTCCATTCTCCTCTTTGGATCTTGTGCCTGCATGCACACGCGCCCGGCGTGAGTTTAAGCCACCAGGTCCAGGACTCGAACTGTGGTCGACTACGTGGGAATCCAGCGACATAGCCAATATGCTAACTGCTGGTCCCCAATAAAATAATTCTTTAAAAAAAAAAAACAAAGTATATTGGGACCAGCAGTTGGTGTAATGGCTATGTTGCTGGACTCCCATGTAGTCGACCACAGTTTGAGTCCCAGACCTGGCGGCTTAAACTCACATTGGGCACATGTGCATGCGTGCCCAAGACCCCAAGAAGAGAAGGGAGAAGGGATTGCAGCGTGGCCATCTACCCTGGGGGGTGACTTCTCGCTTCCTGTCTCTTGTCTCTCTCTGTCTTTCTGGTAAGCACATGTGTCCTATAGCAAAAAAGCCTCTCCAAAAACAAAAACAAAAAGTATATCTATGAGATAAGACTTGCTGATCAGTAATAGACCCAGAAATTATATAGAGACAACTACTAAATAAAGACATTAAAATGGCTCTTATAACTACATTGATATGCTCAAAATGACAGAAAACAGCATACAATGTTAAGGAGAAACAGGAAAAAAAAATTTTTTAAAGACCTTAATCAAACATTTAGAGATGAAAAACACACTGGATGGGAATAATCTCACATTAGATGCTACAAAAGAAAAGATTAGTTAATATGTAGACAAAATGATCTGTGTAGACAGAAACTCTAAATGAAACAGAGAAAGATTCCCTCCTCCCTAAAACATCAATATATGATTATCAGAGACCCAGAAGCAGGGATTGGGGTGAGACAAAAATGTATGCAAGTAAATAATGAGCCCAAAATTTTAAAAATTAATGAGAATTATGAGTCCAGACATAGATCCGACAATCCCCAACCACAGAAAACATGAAAGAATGAAAAACAAGACACATGATAATCAAATGACCTAAAAATAACATCTTAAAAGTATACTTTTTTTTTATAAAGGAAAGAAATATTATAGTAAGAGCAGCTAAAAATCTACTCATTAGCTGCTCTTGCCATGAAAACAAAAAACAAAAGGGGTAAATATATGAGATGACATATGCTAATTTGCTTCACTGTAGTAATCGTTTTACTATTTACATTTATGCCATAACATCAGTGATGTAGACTTAATTATACCCAATAAAATTTAAATAAAAAGCTAAAAATCTTCTGGATAGCAAAGAAAACAATCAATAAGTGATAAGAAACCCACAGAATAGAAGAAAATATTTGCAAACCATTCATTCAACAAGGGTTTAATACCCAAAATATATAAGGAATTCAAACAACTCAAAAACAAAAAAATAATAAAAATAATCCAATTTAAAAATAGGCAAATGATGCTAATGGACTTTTCACAAAAGACATACAAATGGCCAACAAGTATACATAAAATGCTCAACATCACTAATCATCAGATCATGCAAATCAAAACCACAGTGAGATACTACCTTCTACCAGTTAGAGCATCTATCACCAAAAAGACACAAATGCTGGCAAGGATGTGGAAAAAAGAAAATGCTTATTCATAGTTGGCTGGAGTGTAAATTAATACAACCACTACAGAAAACAGTATGGATATTCCTCAGAAAACTAAAAAATAGAGCTACCATAAAATCCAGCAATTCTATACTGGGTATATATCCAAAGGAAAGGAAATTATTATGTCAAAGAGTTATATACACCTCCTATGTTTATTTCAGCACTATTCACAACAGCCAAAATACAGAATCGACCTAAAAGTCCATCAACAGATGAATGATAAAGAAAATGTAATTAGGGAACCAGCAATTAGGGTAATGGCTATGTCACTGGATGCGTCCTGGACCCGGTGGCTTAAAACTCACGCCGGGCACATGTGCGTGTGTCCCCAAGATCCTGAGAGGAGAACGGAGGAGAAGGAATTGCGGCGTGACCATCCCCCCTGGGGGGTGATTTCTCACTTTCTGTCTCTCTCTCTCTGTCTCTCTCTGTCTGGCGAGCGCACGCGCCCTATAGTAAAAAACCGTCTCAAAAAAAAAAAAAAAAAAGAAAGAAAGAAAAGAAAATGTAATTATATATACATGCAATGGCATACTATTCAGCCATATAAAAGGGCGCCATTCTGTCATTTGCAACAACATGGATAAACCTGGAGAACCTTAGTGAAATAAGCCAGGCACAGAAAGAGAAACACCTCATGTTCTATTTTATTTGTGGAAGCTAAAAACGTTGATCTAATGGAATAGAATAGAATAGTGATTATTAGAAGCTTGGAAGGGGAGGAGAGAAGAAGACTGCTGAGTTTGGTTAATAATGGTTAAAAAAGCTAGAAGAGAGGACTTTGAATATTCAACATGCAAAAAACGATAAAAGTTTGAGGTACTAGAAATAATAATTACTTTGATTTGATCATTACACATTATATACATGTATCAAAATACCACACTGTATTCCATAAATTTGTAAAATTATGATCTGCCAATTTAATATAATAATTATTTTTAAAAAGCTATACACTGAGGGGCAAACACAGATGTGGTAGACAAAGGACTGCCAAGGCAATTTAATAAGAAAAGGATAATCTTTTCAGAAAATGGTGCTGGAATTGCTGGATACTATATTAGGGGAAAAAAATGAACTGGCATTTTCTTCATATCCTATATAATACTAATTTAAAAAAATGTACCATAGACTCAAATGTAACAGCCAAAACTGTAAAACTTCCATAAGAAAGAAAAAGACAAAAATCTTACAGGGACAGCAGATGGCATGGAGTTTGGGGCAGCTGAATTCCACATGGCTGACAGTGCGGCTCAAGCACTGGACACAATAGCTTGAAAAGCATTCCAGGTACGTGTGTGTTCATGCCCAAAACCCAGAAAGGAGAACAGGAGAAAAGGGATTGCTGCATGGCCATTCCCTGAGTGGTGGTTTTTTTCACCATTTCTCTCTCTTTCCAGCATGTGCCCTATGGAAAATTTTTAAAAATAAACAAAACAAACTTTCAGACTTTCAAATTCACCATGAATTCTTAAGTTTGATATGATATGAACTATAAAAAAGTTAAGTGTTATCACAATTTAAAACTTTTTTTTTCTTTTTTTGGAGAGGTTTTTGCCATAGGGTGCATGCGCTCGCCAGACAGAGAGAGACAGAGAGACAGAAAGCGAGAAACCACCCCCTAGGGGGATGGCCACACCGCAATCCCTTCTCCTCCATTCTCCTCTCAGGATAATGGGCACGCACGCACACACGCCCAGCGTGAGTTTAAGCCACCAGGTCCGGGACTCGAACCATGGTCGACTACGTGGGAGTCCAGCGGCATAGCCATTACGCTAACTGCTGGTCCCAAAATTTAAAACTTTTGATGCTATTTTCTTTCTTTTTTTAAAAAAAAGAGAGATTTTTGCTATAGGGCATGTGTGCTTGCCAGAGAGACAAAGAGATAGAGACAGAAAGCAAGAAATCACCTTCTTGGGGGAATGGCCATGCTGCAATCCCTTCTCCTCCATTCTCCTCTCTGGATTTTGGACACGCATGCACAAGCACCCAGTGTGAGTTTTAAACCACCAGGTCCAGGACTTGAACCATGGTCGACTACATGGATGTCCAGTGACATAACCATTACACCATCTATTGGTCCCAAAACTTTTGATCTCCTAAAGTCACTGCTATAAAAATGAAAAGTCAGCTACAGACTGGGATAAAACATTTTCAAAACATGTATTCCATAAAGGACTATAAAAAGAACTCACGAAACTCAATTAAAAAAAAAGCTAAAAATGGGCAAATGATAAGACCATACAAATGAGCACAGGGAAAGATGGCTGTCTGCTGGTCAGGGAAAGACAGACAGACCAGGTTGCATCACATGTTTGTGCTCTACTAGCTTGGGGATATGAGCAGGGTGGGTCAGAATTTACATAGGCCCCTGAGCACTGTCCAGGACAGGAGGAGCAAACTTTGCCCTCTGGATCCCTGCAGCTACCTGGGTATTGGACCCAGGTCCTCTTCTCTGCAGACTATTCTCACTGATCCAGGTGAGCCCACCCACTTCATGACCAGAAGTATTCTTTGTCTCTACTGGTAATTCCGTAAGTTTATCTTCCTGTCCACACTCTGTCTTCTGAGCTCCTATATCAATGGTCTTCCTGACCAAACCACTTGAATGTCTATCACATAAAGTCTGACACCAAATCTTCAACACCCTCCCAGTTCAGCCCTGACCCTCCCATGTCATGTCACCTGAGCTGCTCAGGCCCCTTGAAGTCACCCTGAGGCCTCATAGCCCTGCTCCCTGGCCATCCTCCATCAAGTCCAGTCAGCACTGCCCACCTCTCAGCAGCCTCTCTCCTGCATCCCATAGCCTTGCTGCAGCCTGACAACCTCCCCTTATATTCACCATAGCAAAGTAAACCTTAGAAACCACAAATGGTATTGTGCCTGTCCTGTACCATGTGTTCACACGGGGCCTCCAAGGGGACTAGACAGTCAGCCATTGTCCAGTCACCTAGCTCTCTAGGCTTACCTTCCCACCCCCATCAGCTACCACCTCCTTTTCCTCCCGGGCTTTGCTGCACCCAGTCCTCCCAGCTAGACCACCACCTTCTCAGCAAGGCCTCCCTGACCCTGCCTCCCTCTCTCACCAACAGTCCCCCAACCATACTGAGTCTTCCTACTTTAATCCTTCTAGCATGTGTCTGCACTTTTGAATACTTTCTTTTGGTTTTGGCCCCTCATTCTCCCACCTTCACAGTGGCATCTCTATGCCCACACTCTGGGGCCTGGAAGAGTGCTATGGGAGGTAGGTCCTCAACTGATGTTGCATGGGACACACGATGCAGGTGGGGGGGTGGGGTCCTCTCTCTAAGGAGCAAAACCCCAACAGAGAACAAGAGAACTTTAAGGAAATGTGTCCTGGGAGGCCCACGACATACATGCCTTCATGATTGTGAGTACTCTTAAAAATCATAGAATAGGGGCCAGTGGGTGGCATGGTGGTTAATGCTAGACTCTCACATGGTTGACTGTAGTTCAAGTCCTGGACCTGGCAGCTTAATACTCACACCAGTTACATGTGCATGCATGCCCAGGAACCCGAGAGGAGCATGGAGAAGAAGAGATTGTGGTGTAGCCATTCCCTCTGGGGGAGAATTTTCACTTTTTCTCTCTCTGGCAAGTGCCCTATAGCAAAAAATCTCTCACTTAAAAAACAAAAACAAGGACCAGCATTTGGCATAATGGCTATGTCGCTGTACTCCTATATAGTTGACCATGGTTCGAGTCCCAGACCTGGTGGCTTAAACTCATACCGGGCACATGCACGTGCATGCCCAAGATCCTGAGAAGAATGGAGAAGGGATTGCGGTGTGGCCATTTCCCCTGGGGGGTGATTTCTCACTTTCTGTCTCTCTGTCTCTCTCTCTGTCTTTCTGGTGAGCGCACACGCCCTATAGCAAAAACCTCTCAACACACACACACACACACACACACACACACACACACACACAGAATAACCGTGCTTCTAGGCTTATCTGACAGTGTGTATAGGGTGAGGTAGACACTGTATCTACCAGATGATACCTGTAATTCAATTACTTGGCGTAAAAACACAGCACACGTCTGATTAGATGGCATCTGCTCAGAGTTTGGGAACTTTATGTACTCACGTGTCTGCTACTGGCCATGCCTAGCTCCCATGATATACCCAAAGCCCAGACCCTGTAGTCACCAGTCTGCAAACATGCCCTAGCCTTGTGGGTGAGACCCCACACCCCCAACAGGAGTTTCATTAGAAAGACTTTTAAAACACTGACTAGTAAAAAGGGGAAAGAAAAATGATTTTGAACTTTTTACAGATGTAGCCATGATACAAGTAACAGGTGTTGCTCCCTCCATGAGCTGTGATCTGTAACTGTCCTACCTCCAGGTACAGGGGAACTGGTGGGACACCTGGTACTGCAATCAGCATCCACCAGGAGAGACACTCTACCTTCAGCACATGGTTTTGCCCTTCTCTCACCCACTCTCTTGGCCCAGAGCAACCCCCATGTTTCCAGCTGCCTGAAAACAGCAGACAGAGCACAGGCAAAATCATGTACCTTGGCTAAGGGGAAGTGCTTCCGTCTAGATCCTCTGGGACCCCATCCCAACAGCAGTGCTCTGCCCCTGTCTCTCTCCTCCCACACCTCCACAGCCACATCTAATGACCTGTCATTCCACATTGCAGGGCTGGGCCTCTTACTAACAGGCAGTATTGGCCTCAGGGCTGCCCTATCAGCAGAGGGTGAGGGAGGCCATCAGAGAGCAGGTCAGCATCTGGAAACCACCATAGATGGTTTCAATCTATCACCTCCAAGAACCACTTTCTTTCTTTTTTTTTTTTTTTTGGCGAGTTTTTCGCTATAGGGCACGTGCACTCACCCGGCAGACAGAGAGAGACATAGAGACAGAAAGCAAGCAATCATCCCCGGGAGGATGGTCACGCCGCAATCCCTTCTCCTCCATTCTCTCAGGATCTTGGGCACGCACGCACACGCGCCCAGCATGAGTTTTAAGCCACCAGGTCCGGGACTTGAACTGCAATCGACTATGTAGGAGTCCAGCGACATAGCCATTATGCTAACTGCTGGTTCCCAAGAACCACTTTCTAATAATTGGAGTAACATTGGTGGTTTCGTGCTGGACATGCTTGGACAGTCTGCTCCTTGGGCCTAGTTTTGTTAAATGTGTCCATGTTTGGACCATATCTCAATAAAGGAAGAAGAGCAAATAATCCTCTGTCTTTACCTAAAAACTAAATAGGCCACAGCAAGCATTTTACTTCAGGAGAGGGAGACGGCCTCAACTCAGAATTTGTCCAGATCTGGGGAGCAAAGTGTCTCATTAAATCACTCGCCTGGGGAAGAGTGAATTGAGAGTTCTGAGTGCCAACAAGAGGCTCCAGGTGGGGTAACTAGAGTTCAAAAGAGTTTCTGCAGGGGAGTTTGACAGGCAGAATGACTTGACTTAATTTCCACTGCAGATCCACCAATGCAGTGACCATCTCCACGTGCTTAGCACTCTGGGAGACAGTCTCAGCAGAAAGGAGGGGAAATAGTGAAGTATAGACCTCACCCATCCACCTCAATGAAGAGCATCCTGAGACTAAGGTGTGGCCATGGCATGACTGATGAGACCACAGACAGCAGACTTCAAAGGCTCAGCACCTGATCACTGGCCTGGAGCCTAACTTGCATGGTGTGCCAGCTGCACTGCCTGGCCTGGGACAACAGGCCCCTGCGTCCTTCCAGATCCTCAGGGTTGCAAGTATCCTCTACTCAGAAGTTCAATGACAAGCCCATAGCACACACCCCTTCCCAGGGAAGGTACATTTTTTGGTTTCTTTTTTCTACTTAAGATAGATTACACTTAAGGTGTGTGCGATTATAGATATGCACCCATGTTTCAATCCTTCTACATTATACCAGTGGACTTTAGTCACTACTAGCTTGCAATAATTTAGTAAAGAATTTTTGTTTTAAAGTTAGCTTATGAGCTTACTAAATTAAAATTTTAAGCTTCAATAATTTTACTTTCCTGGTTTTCTGAGTGGGCCACACCAGAATAAGATGCAGGAAGTCTGTCTGACCTCTCACCAGGGTATTAAAATAAAAGTGAATCTACTAGACATCACAGACAACTCTCCAACAATAACCAATCAGTGGTGGAGAATTAGCTAACAGCCCTGCTGCAGAACTAACAGGAAAGCAGGCTGCACATGGTGGCAGGCCCTGGCAGGGACAGCAAGCCATGTGTACAGCCCCTGTTTTCTGTTACAGTGTGTGCCACAAGGTAGCCTGCTCTTCGTGTAGATACTTGAAATGTGTAGAAAAGTACAAAAAATATATTTAATAAAGGTGCTATTAAACAGAAGCAGAGGTGCACTGATAGCAATAGTTTCCAGTACTTTCTCCTATCTTCTACTTATTTTTTGAAAAACAAAATGAGATCGTTTTTTTTCTTAGGGAAATTTTTGCTATAGGGCACATGTGCTCGCTGGAGAGACAGAGAGAGATAGAGAGAGAGAAAGTGAGAAATCATCCCCCAGGGGAGATGGCTATGCCATAATCCCTTCTTCTCTAATTCTCCTCTTGGGATTTTGGGCATGCACGCTCGCACACCCAGTGTGAGTTTAAAGCCTCCAGATCTGGGACTCAAATCGTGATCTGTCACGTGGAAGTCCATTGCCTTAACCATTATGCTACCTGCTGGCCCCCAAAGTAATATAGATTTTATGTTCTCTTAGAATATAGTACATGTTGAATATCCCTAATCCAAAAGTTTGAAATTCAAAATGTCCACAAATTTAAAACCTTTGCACACTGCCATGACACCGCAGGTAGAATGTGCCACACCTCACCTCACATAACAAGTCAGTCAAAACACTGACATGTAACAAGTCACAAAATACAGTATTGTATAAAATTGCCTTCAGGCTAATGTGTATAAGGGGTATATGAAACATAAATAAATTTTATATTTAGACTTAGGTGCTATTCCCAACATATCTCATTTTGTGCAAATATTTCAAAATCTGAAAAATATCTGAAATCCAAAACACTTCTGGTTCCAAGGATTTAGACAAGGAATACTTAACTATACATTTGTATCTGTAATATTTGTAGGAAATGTTCATAACAGCTTATTTTTAACTTTTTAATAGTGTTTATTGATATTCAAAAGTTTTTTCTGTGACAATCGAACACCTATCATTTGAGATTAGTTGGATTGTTTTTATCCTTAGAAAAGTGATTCTGGGACCAGCAGATGGCATAATGTTTATATGTCATTGGACTCCCATGTAATCAACCGTAGTTTGAGTCCCAGACCTGGTGGCTTAAACTCACACTAGGCGCGTGTGCGTGCGTGCCCAAGATCCCATGGAAAATGGAGGAGAAGGGATTGTGGTGTGACTATCCCCCACGGGAGGTGACTTCTCGCTTTCTGTCTTTCTGTCTCTCTGTCTTTCTAGCGAGTGCATGTACCCTACAGCAAAAATCTCTCTCAAAAAAAAAAAGTGATTCTGCATCTCAAAGATTAGATTAATATTCATATTATTCTTCTCTAATGATAAAAACATATGTTGGTTCTCCTATGAGTATGAAAGTTATATACATTCATTTAGGGAAATTTAGAAAATTCAGGAGTGTGTGAAAATAGATATCAGCAGTGACTCCAACTCTTGAGGACAGACACTGTAAGCCTTTGGTTGCATCTCCTTGAGGCTTTTAAAATGCACACACATGCATGTGCATATGTACACACATGTACACGTATGTCTATATATATTTACGGTGTGTTGCATAGATTGTTTTTACATGGATTATTGACTTATGTGCCAGTATAATAGGCAGATTTCTCATGTCATGAATCATTTCTATAAACAATAATTGGTGCCTTATTTTTTTATATATTTATTTATTTATGTATTTATTTTTGGAGAGGTTTTTCACTACAGGGCGCATGCGCTCGCCAGGCAGACAGAGAGAGACATAGAGACAGAAAGTGAGAAATCACCCCCTGGGGGGGGATGGTCACGCCGCAATCCCTTCTCCTCCATTCTCCTCTCAGGATCTTGGGCACGCACGCACATGCGCCTGGTGTGAGTTTTAAGCCACTGGGTCCGGGACGCGAACCACAGTCGACTATGTGGGAGTCCAGCGACATAGCCATTACGCTAACTGCTGGTTCCCCTTATTTTCATTTTATTTATTCATTCATTTATTTTCATTTGACCTGAGAGAGATACACAGAGAGGGAAAGGGAGAAAGCAAGCCACCAAGTCCGGGACTCAAACAACGGTCAGCTGTGTGGGAGTGTCCAGCACCTTAACCACTATGCCACCTGCTGGCCCCAGCTGCCTAATATTCCATTGTGTTGTAGAAGTACAATAACTGATTTCTAAATCACCTACTATTGGGCATTTAGGCTACCTCCAATTGTTAATTATTTAAATTAATGCTGCAATGAATACCTTCTGTTATAAATGTACTGCTTACAGATTATTTCTTGAAGATACATTTCTAAGAGTAGACAAAGTACATAAACATTTTTAAAAATAATAATTTCTTTTAAATTTTTAAGGTTAAAAAAAGACATGAAAACACTCAACTACTTGGATCTCTGTTAAAATGTCCTAATATCCTTGTATTGACAGGAAAGAAATTAAGATTTTTTTCCCCTAATGAATATATATAATAATGTATATTTATAAAACATGTAGGCTGTTCAACATTACACATGTATACAATGTGTAATGATCAAATCAGGGCAATAAATATATCCACCATCTCAAAAAAGTATCATTCTTTTGTGTGTGTGCATTTGGAATACACTCCTCTATTATGAAATATATACATTGATTATAATCAACTACTGTTACTTTTTGGTCTATGGTACACTAGAACTCATTCCACTTATCTACAAGCACTCCTATATCTGTCAACCGAATTTTATTGGGTCATCAGGAAAGTCATGACATATTTTTCTATGCAAAAATGCATCATGACTTTCCTGACAACCCGATATTTTCTCTAGGTTGGCCCATGCTGCTGAAGTGACATGATTTCATCCTTTTCATGGCTGAATAGTATTCTAGTGCATATATGTACTATATTTTCTTTACCCATTCATTAGTTTAGGGGCACTTAGTTGATTCCATATCTTAGCTGTTGTGACTAGTGCCATAATCAACATGGGGGTGGGGTGCAGATCTCACCTCAACATAAAGAGTTCCTTTCATTTGGGTATATGCCCATGTTGGGGTTACTAGAACATAAAGTACTTCTACTTTTATATTTTTAAAAGCCTCCATATAGTTATGTATAATGACCATGCTAATTACATTTCTACCAGAAGTGCACAAGAGCTCCCATTTGCCCACAACCTCACGAGTATTGGTATTCTGTCGCCATTTTAAATAGCACGAGGGGATACCTCATTGTGGTTTTGATATGCATTTCCCTGGTGATTAGTGCTGTTGGGCATTTTTTTTCTAAATACTTTTTGACTATTTGCATATCTTCTTTAAAGAAAAGTCTGTTCAGATGGATTGCTCTTTTTTTCCCTTTTGTGTGAGAAAGAGATAAGAGACAGGTATTTTTGACAAGGTCTTACCATGTCTTGATTCTCCTACCCTAGCCTCCCATGCAGCCAGGATTGTAGGTGAATACTGTAATACCTACAATACCTGACAAGTTTAGATTGGGAACCAAATCTGAGCCTTCTGTGGGGCCCCACCCTCAGGCAGTGGAGCTCTATCATTGCACCCCTGCAGCTGCAGCTGGGCTGATTGCCTATGTTTTAAACAACTTTTTTTAGTGTGTGTGTGTGTTTTTTTAAATTAGTGAGCTGTTTGATCAAGTTCCTTATATATCCTGGTTATTAATTCTTTGTCAAAAGGATAACTTACAAATATTATCTCATATTTTGTAGGTTATCTCTTCGCTCAATTGATTATTCCCTTTCTTGTGCAGTTTTTTAGTTTTATGTAAACTATTTTTGTTGTGTCTGTGCTTATAGGGCATCATTTTAAAAGTCTTTACCTAGACCAATGTTCTGAAGCATTCCCTCTGTTTCTGTTTATGAATTTCATGATTTCAGGTCTTCTTTAAGTGTTTAATCCATTTAGTGTTAATTTTTGTGTATGGTGAAAGATAGGATCTAGTTTCATTCTTTTGCAGATGGACATCTAATTCTCTCAGCGTCACGTATTGAAAAGACTGTCCTTTCCCCACAGAATAGTCTTAAGACCTTTGTCAAAAGTTACCTGTATGTTCATGGGTTTACTTCCGTGTTCTCCATGCGCACATGCCTTCATGCCAGTACCATGCAGTTTTGGTACTACCATTTTACAGTATAGCTGCAAGTCAGGTTGTGTGATGCCTCCAACTTTATCCTTTTACACAGGTTGCTTTGGCTATTTGGGGTCTTTGTGATTCCATATAAATTTTAGGATTTTTTTTTCTGTGACTGTGAACAATGACACTGCTATTTTGATAAGGATTGCATTGAATCTGTACATTACTTTGGGTTAATATTTTAACAGTATTGATTCTTCCAATCTAGGAATATGGGATGTCTTTTCATTTTTTTCTGTGTGTCTTCTCAGTCTCTTTCATCAGTGTTTGATAGCTTTCACTTAAGACATCTCTCACTTCCTTGGTTAAATTTGTCCCTAGGGGTTTTATTGTTTTGTTTTGTACCTATTGTAAATAGAATTGCTTTCTTGATTTCTTTTCTGGCCACAATCAGAACACTACAAATTGCTGTATGCTGATTTTGTATCCTGCAACTTACCTCAATTCATGTATCAGTTTTAAGAGTTTTTTGGTGGATTTTTTTTCTTCTTTTATGGAGAAGTTTTTGCTGTAGGGTGTGTGTGCTCATCAGAAAGACAGAGAGATAGAAAGCAAGAAATTACCCCCCAAGGGCAATCCCTTCTCTTCTATTTTCCTCTAGGGATCTTGGGCACGCACGTACATGCACCTGGCGTGAGTTTAAGCCACCAGGTCCAGGACTGCAACCACAGTCGACTACATGGGAGTCCAACGGCATAGCCATTACGTCAACTGCTGGTCCCAAATTTTTTAGTTTTTCTATGGATATGGTCATGTCATCTGTAAACAGGAAAAACTTAACTTTCTCTTTTCTAATTTGGATGCCTTTAATTTCTTTCCTTTGTCTAATTGCTATCGCTAGAACTTTCAGTACTAGGCTGAATAGGGACAGGGAAAGTGGACAATCTTTTCCTGTTCTAGTGTACTTAGAGGAAAAGCTTCCAACTTTCTTTATTCAGTATGATGATAGCTCTGGATTTATCATATATGGACTTTAGTATGTTGCAATATGTGGCTTCTATACCTAACTTATAGAGAGTTTTAACCATGAAAGGATGAAGTATTTTATTCATTACTTTCTGATTGTTAATTGATATATTCATATGGCTTGAACTTTCATTCTGTTAATGTGATATATCACATTTATTGATTTGTATATGTTGAATCATTCTTGCATCTCTGGAATGAAACTTACTTGATTCTCATGTGAAAAAAAATTTTTTTTTTGGAGAGATTTTTGCTATAGGGCGCGTGCGCTCACCAGACAGATAGAGAGAGACATAGAGACAGAAAGTGAGAAATCACCCCCCAGGGGGGATGGTCACACCGCAATCCCTTCTCCTCCATTCTCCTCTCGGGATCTTGGGCACGCATGCCTTGAGGCTTTTAAAATGCACACACATGCATGTGCATATGTACACACATGTACACGTATGTCTATATATATTTACGGTGTGTTGCATAGATTGTTTTTACATGGATTATTGACTTATGTGCCAGTATAATAGGCAGATTTCTCATGTCATGAATCATTTCTATAAACAATAATTGGTGCCTTATTTTTTTATATATTTATTTATTTATGTATTTATTTTTGGAGAGGTTTTTCACTACAGGGCGCATGCGCTCGCCAGGCAGACAGAGAGAGACATAGAGACAGAAAGTGAGAAATCACCCCCTGGGGGGGGATGGTCACGCCGCAATCCCTTCTCCTCCATTCTCCTCTCAGGATCTTGGGCACGCACGCACATGCGCCTGGTGTGAGTTTTAAGCCACTGGGTCCGGGACGCGAACCACAGTCGACTATGTGGGAGTCCAGCGACATAGCCATTACGCTAACTGCTGGTTCCCCTTATTTTCATTTTATTTATTCATTCATTTATTTTCATTTGACCTGAGAGAGATACACAGAGAGGGAAAGGGAGAAAGCAAGCCACCAAGTCCGGGACTCAAACAACGGTCAGCTGTGTGGGAGTGTCCAGCACCTTAACCACTATGCCACCTGCTGGCCCCAGCTGCCTAATATTCCATTGTGTTGTAGAAGTACAATAACTGATTTCTAAATCACCTACTATTGGGCATTTAGGCTACCTCCAATTGTTAATTATTTAAATTAATGCTGCAATGAATACCTTCTGTTATAAATGTACTGCTTACAGATTATTTCTTGAAGATACATTTCTAAGAGTAGACAAAGTACATAAACATTTTTAAAAATAATAATTTCTTTTAAATTTTTAAGGTTAAAAAAAGACATGAAAACACTCAACTACTTGGATCTCTGTTAAAATGTCCTAATATCCTTGTATTGACAGGAAAGAAATTAAGATTTTTTTCCCCTAATGAATATATATAATAATGTATATTTATAAAACATGTAGGCTGTTCAACATTACACATGTATACAATGTGTAATGATCAAATCAGGGCAATAAATATATCCACCATCTCAAAAAAGTATCATTCTTTTGTGTGTGTGCATTTGGAATACACTCCTCTATTATGAAATATATACATTGATTATAATCAACTACTGTTACTTTTTGGTCTATGGTACACTAGAACTCATTCCACTTATCTACAAGCACTCCTATATCTGTCAACCGAATTTTATTGGGTCATCAGGAAAGTCATGACATATTTTTCTATGCAAAAATGCATCATGACTTTCCTGACAACCCGATATTTTCTCTAGGTTGGCCCATGCTGCTGAAGTGACATGATTTCATCCTTTTCATGGCTGAATAGTATTCTAGTGCATATATGTACTATATTTTCTTTACCCATTCATTAGTTTAGGGGCACTTAGTTGATTCCATATCTTAGCTGTTGTGACTAGTGCCATAATCAACATGGGGGTGGGGTGCAGATCTCACCTCAACATAAAGAGTTCCTTTCATTTGGGTATATGCCCATGTTGGGGTTACTAGAACATAAAGTACTTCTACTTTTATATTTTTAAAAGCCTCCATATAGTTATGTATAATGACCATGCTAATTACATTTCTACCAGAAGTGCACAAGAGCTCCCATTTGCCCACAACCTCACGAGTATTGGTATTCTGTCGCCATTTTAAATAGCACGAGGGGATACCTCATTGTGGTTTTGATATGCATTTCCCTGGTGATTAGTGCTGTTGGGCATTTTTTTTCTAAATACTTTTTGACTATTTGCATATCTTCTTTAAAGAAAAGTCTGTTCAGATGGATTGCTCTTTTTTTCCCTTTTGTGTGAGAAAGAGATAAGAGACAGGTATTTTTGACAAGGTCTTACCATGTCTTGATTCTCCTACCCTAGCCTCCCATGCAGCCAGGATTGTAGGTGAATACTGTAATACCTACAATACCTGACAAGTTTAGATTGGGAACCAAATCTGAGCCTTCTGTGGGGCCCCACCCTCAGGCAGTGGAGCTCTATCATTGCACCCCTGCAGCTGCAGCTGGGCTGATTGCCTATGTTTTAAACAACTTTTTTTAGTGTGTGTGTGTGTTTTTTTAAATTAGTGAGCTGTTTGATCAAGTTCCTTATATATCCTGGTTATTAATTCTTTGTCAAAAGGATAACTTACAAATATTATCTCATATTTTGTAGGTTATCTCTTCGCTCAATTGATTATTCCCTTTCTTGTGCAGTTTTTTAGTTTTATGTAAACTATTTTTGTTGTGTCTGTGCTTATAGGGCATCATTTTAAAAGTCTTTACCTAGACCAATGTTCTGAAGCATTCCCTCTGTTTCTGTTTATGAATTTCATGATTTCAGGTCTTCTTTAAGTGTTTAATCCATTTAGTGTTAATTTTTGTGTATGGTGAAAGATAGGATCTAGTTTCATTCTTTTGCAGATGGACATCTAATTCTCTCAGCGTCACGTATTGAAAAGACTGTCCTTTCCCCACAGAATAGTCTTAAGACCTTTGTCAAAAGTTACCTGTATGTTCATGGGTTTACTTCCGTGTTCTCCATGCGCACATGCCTTCATGCCAGTACCATGCAGTTTTGGTACTACCATTTTACAGTATAGCTGCAAGTCAGGTTGTGTGATGCCTCCAACTTTATCCTTTTACACAGGTTGCTTTGGCTATTTGGGGTCTTTGTGATTCCATATAAATTTTAGGATTTTTTTTTCTGTGACTGTGAACAATGACACTGCTATTTTGATAAGGATTGCATTGAATCTGTACATTACTTTGGGTTAATATTTTAACAGTATTGATTCTTCCAATCTAGGAATATGGGATGTCTTTTCATTTTTTTCTGTGTGTCTTCTCAGTCTCTTTCATCAGTGTTTGATAGCTTTCACTTAAGACATCTCTCACTTCCTTGGTTAAATTTGTCCCTAGGGGTTTTATTGTTTTGTTTTGTACCTATTGTAAATAGAATTGCTTTCTTGATTTCTTTTCTGGCCACAATCAGAACACTACAAATTGCTGTATGCTGATTTTGTATCCTGCAACTTACCTCAATTCATGTATCAGTTTTAAGAGTTTTTTGGTGGATTTTTTTTCTTCTTTTATGGAGAAGTTTTTGCTGTAGGGTGTGTGTGCTCATCAGAAAGACAGAGAGATAGAAAGCAAGAAATTACCCCCCAAGGGCAATCCCTTCTCTTCTATTTTCCTCTAGGGATCTTGGGCACGCACGTACATGCACCTGGCGTGAGTTTAAGCCACCAGGTCCAGGACTGCAACCACAGTCGACTACATGGGAGTCCAACGGCATAGCCATTACGTCAACTGCTGGTCCCAAATTTTTTAGTTTTTCTATGGATATGGTCATGTCATCTGTAAACAGGAAAAACTTAACTTTCTCTTTTCTAATTTGGATGCCTTTAATTTCTTTCCTTTGTCTAATTGCTATCGCTAGAACTTTCAGTACTAGGCTGAATAGGGACAGGGAAAGTGGACAATCTTTTCCTGTTCTAGTGTACTTAGAGGAAAAGCTTCCAACTTTCTTTATTCAGTATGATGATAGCTCTGGATTTATCATATATGGACTTTAGTATGTTGCAATATGTGGCTTCTATACCTAACTTATAGAGAGTTTTAACCATGAAAGGATGAAGTATTTTATTCATTACTTTCTGATTGTTAATTGATATATTCATATGGCTTGAACTTTCATTCTGTTAATGTGATATATCACATTTATTGATTTGTATATGTTGAATCATTCTTGCATCTCTGGAATGAAACTTACTTGATTCTCATGTGAAAAAAAATTTTTTTTTTGGAGAGATTTTTGCTATAGGGCGCGTGCGCTCACCAGACAGATAGAGAGAGACATAGAGACAGAAAGTGAGAAATCACCCCCCAGGGGGGATGGTCACACCGCAATCCCTTCTCCTCCATTCTCCTCTCGGGATCTTGGGCACGCATGCACACGCGCCCGGCGTGAGTTTTAAGCCACCGGGTCCAGGACGCGAACCGTGGTCGACTACGTGGGAGTCCAGCGACATAGCCATTAAGCTAACTGCTGGTTCCCTCATGTGAAAATTTTTGATATGCTGTTAAATTTGGTTTGCTAGTATTTTGTTGACAATTTTTGCATCTGTATTCATCAGGGATATTAGTCTGTTTCCTTTTTTGTTGTATCCTTGTCTATTTCAAGCATCAGGGTAATGGTGGCCTCATAAAATGAGTTGGAGAAAATTATCTGCACTTAGATCTTTGGAAATAGTATAATAATTGATGTTAATTTTTTAGTGAAGCCATCCAAACCTGGGCTTTTCTTTGTTGGAAGATTTTCCTTCTGATTAAATCTTGTTACTTACTGGGACCAGCAGTTGGTGTAATAGCTATGTTGCTGGACTCCCATGTCGTCGACCACGGTTCCAGTCCCAGACCCAGTGGCTTAAATTCACACCAGCCGCGTGTGCATGCGTGCCCAAGATCCTGAGAGGAGAATGGAGGAAAAGGGATTGAGGCATGGCCATCCCCACTGGGGGGTGATTTCTCACTTTCTGTCTCTCCGTCTCTCTCTCTGTGCCTTTCTGGTGAGTGCATGTGGCTTATAGCAAAAACCTCTCTGAAAAACAAACAAAAAAATAAATCTTGTTACTTACTATTGGTCTGTTCAGTCTTTTTGTTTCTTTGTGGTTTGATTTTTTAAAAAGAATTATTTTATTTAACTTTATTTATTTTAAGTTGTCCAGAGAGGGAGAGAGAGAGAGAGAGAAAGAGAGAAAGCAAACCACCAGGTCTGAGACTCTAAACACGGTTGGTCATGTGGGAGTCCAGTGCCCTTAACCACCATGCCACCTGCCGGCCCCATTCTTGGTTCGGTCATGTGGGAGTCCAGTGCCCTTAACCACCATGCCACCTGCCGGCCCCATTCTTGGTTCAATCTTGGTTAGATTTCATATTTCAATTTATCCATTTCCTCTAGGTTTTCCAGCTTGTTAGTATATAGTCTTTAATAATCTTTGTACTTTCTGTGGTATTAGTTGTAATGTCTCCCTTTCTTTTGTTTGTTTTTTATTTTACTTATGTAGGGCTTTTCTCTTTTGCTCAGACTACCTAATGGCTCGTCAAGTTTGTTATCCTTTCATTAAAAACAACAACAACAACAACAACAAAACTCTTTATATTATTGATCTTTTGTATTTAATTTTTGATATCTATTTTTATTTATTTATGTTCTAATCTTAGTTATTTGTTTTTTCTTGTTCTTCCTTTTATAAGTCCTTAAAATGCATTATTGGGTTGCTTGTCATTTTCCTTTTTTTTTTTTTTTAATGTGGGCACTTATTGCTATAAATTTCCCTCTTGGTACTGTTTTTGCTGTATCTCATAGATTTACATATGCCATGTTTTTATTTTAATTTGTTTCAAGAAATTTTTTAATTTCCTTCTTAATGTCTTCATTGATCTTATAGTCATTTAAGAGCATATTGTTTAGTTTCCATGTATTTGTATGTTTTCCACAGTTGTTCTTGCTGTTGATTTCTAGATTTATATTGTGGCTGGAAAAGGCACTTGGTATGAGTTCTTTCTTTTTTTTAATTTTAGGGCTTGTTTTATGGCCCAATATATTATCTATATTGGAGAGTGTTCCATGTGTTATTGAGAAGGAGTGTATTATGTGGCTGTTTGGTGAAATGTTCTGTAACTGTCAGGTCGATTGGTCTATGGTACAGTTTAATTCTAATATTTCTTTGTTGATTTTCTGTCTAAATGACCAATGCTTAGAGTGAGGTAACTGAACTATTGTTGGGTTAGAGTCAATTCTCCCTTTAGGCCTAACAGTATTTGTTTTAGACTACCTTCTCTGCAGAATCTATGCTTGAAAATTCTATGTGTTCCAGTATTGAGCACTTGTATACTTACAGTTAGACTATCCTGTTGCTTAATTAATCTTTTTATCACTACACAATGACCTTCTCTTGATTTTTTACAAATTTTGACTTGAAGTCTATTTTATCTGAAATAGGTATAGTGACTGCTGCTCATTTTTGGTTTCCACTTAGTAGACTGTATTTTCCATTCATCACCTCTCAGTCTATGTATGTCTTTACAGGTAAGGTGAGTTTCTTGTAGGCAGAATATAGTGAGATCTTGTATTTTGTCTATTCATTCAGCCAGTTTTTAATCTTTTGGTTGGGGAATTTAATCTGTTTATATTAAGGTCATTACTGAAAGGTACAAACTTACTCCTGTCTTTTTGTTGGTTATTTTCAGGTTGTTTTGTGTTTCCTTGTTCCTTTCTTCCTCAATTATTGTTTATCCTCACAGTTTGGTAGCATTTCATACTATTAAGGTTTGGTTCCTTTCTCTTTTATTTGTGTGATTGTTCTCTGGTGAATATTACACCTTCATGATGAGATTTATCTTTCTTTTGCTTCTGAATATGAGTCCCTTACATATTTCTTGAAGACGTGCTATATAGTACTGAAAAATTCCCTGTTTATCCAGGAAAGATCTTGTTTCTCCTCTAATTCTGAAGAATAGCTTTGCGAGGTATAACACTCTTTTTAAAAATTTTGCCAGAGGATGTGTTTGATTGCCAGAGAGAGAGAGAGAGAGATGGGAGAACGATAGTGAGTGATTTGCCCTCCTCCATGGGGAATGGTTACACTGCTATCCCTTCTTCTTCATTTCTCCCTCCTTTCAGGATTTTGGGCACACACATGCACATGGCATGTTTCTCAAGCTGAGCAGTTGGCCACGTGAGAACCAGTCACCTTAACTAGCACACCACAGGCTGGCCCTAGAGTATTCTTATTTTTTGGAGAGATTTTCGCTATAGGGCGCGTGCGCTCACCAGACAGACAGAGAGAGACAGAGAGACAGAAAGTGAGAAATCACCCCCCCCAGGGGGGATGGTCACGCCACAATCCCTTCTCCTCCCTTCTCCTCCCTTCTCCTCCATTCTCCTCCCAGGATCTTGGGCACGCACGCACACATGCCCGGCGTGAGTTCTAAGCGATTGGGTCCGGGATGGGAACTGCGGTTGACTACGTGAGAGTCCAGTGACATAGCCATTACGCTAACTGCTGATTCCTGGCCCTATAGTATTCTTAAATGAAAGTTTTTCTTCCAAAATTTTGGATATATATCATCCCATTTTCTCTTGGCTTATAAGGTTTATGCTGAGAAGTCTTCTGTTAGTCTGAGGGGGGTTCCTTTATATGTGACTTGATTCTTTTCTCTTGCTTTTTTTTTTTTTTTCTTGGAGAGATTTTTCTATAGGGCGCATGCACTCGCCAGAAAGACAGAGAGAGAGAGACAGACAGAAAGTGAGAAATCATCCCCCAGGGGCAATGGCCACAGTGCAATCCCTTCTCCTCTGGGGATCTTGGGCACGCACGCACATGCGCCAGGCATGAGTTTTAGCCAACGGGTCCAGGACTCAAACCACGATCGACTACATGGGAGTCCAGCAACATAGCTATTATGCTAACTGCTTGTCCCTCTCTTGCTATTTTTAGGACTCTGTCTTTGACTTATGACAATTTGACTATGATATGTCTCAGAGAGAATCTTCATATGTTCACTCTATTTGGTGTCTTTTGCATTGCTTAAATGTGGATGTTATTTCTTCCTAGATTTGAGAAGTTTTTTTGTTATTATTTCATGAAATGAGTTCTCCATGCCTTTTCCCATCTCTTTTCTTACTGGAACTATCACTATTAGAACATTTGACTATGCAGTAGTCATAGGTCACACATGAGTCATAGGCCTCATTTAAAATGTTGTTTTCTTTTTATCTGACTGGATAATTTTGAAAGTTCTGTCTTCAAGTTCAAAGATTATTTCCTTTTGTTTGATCTAATCTGATATTGATGTTCTCAACTATATTTTTATTTAATCTATTGAATTCATCACCTCCAGGATTGCATTTTGGTTCTTTTTAAAGATGTCTATCTCTTTGTTAAATTTTTCATTCATGTTATTAAGAGTTTTTTCTGATTTTTTGAATTGTTTATCTAAATTAAAGTCACTATTCTGAATTTCATATTAACCATTTCTTGGCTTTCCTTTTCTTTGTATTCTGTTATTGGAGATTTACTGTGTCCCTTTGCAGGAGATATGTCTCCTTGCTTTTTGTTTCTTATATCCATAGATTGATATCTGGACATCTGGTAGAATAATCTCTTCCTATTTTACTGTAGACTTTTTTTAGGGAATGACGTTTTGTTGAGCTATGTCTTATAGTGTCAGTTAGGCAGGGTTCTTTGGTTCTTGTTTCAGGTGGGAACACTTGTGTAATCTCTGTATAATCTCTTTAGCTGTAATAAACTGCCTATGAGTACAGTCTAGTCTGTCAGTGTTTGTAGTGGAAGTGGCACAATTTTACTGGAAGTAGGGGCCACTAGGCAGGTCCAGTGACTATCTTCAGTGTCATGGGCTAGGGGAGCTGGCCTATAATATTTAGAGAGTGTTCACATAAATATTTTTAAAGCTTCTCATACACATGGACAAAGAGTCCTTGAGAAACCTAATTCCCTATAATCATCTTCTGAGACAAATGAAATGACAACCTTGGTTTCTGTGATTCCTTGCCAAAAATCTGTATTATAAACCTTCTCTCTCTATATATATATATGCCAACAAATAAATGATAAATATGCATTTACTTTATTAATAATGATGTTCAGCATCTTTCCTTTTTTGTTGGTATTTGCATTCCTTTTGTGAACTGTCCACCCAATATTTGACAGTGAAGTGTCTAGATGGGAACCAATGAAAGCAAAGGAGGAAATTATAAAGAAAGAGGCATCATTCATTTCCAGCCAAAGGTTCAACAAATTTAAGTAAAAACACTGTAAAAAAGGAGAGATTCTTGTTTTTCTTTAATATTAGAATAATTTTTAAATAAACCTAATAATAACAGAATTAAAGTAGGGGCAGGGATGGTGGAAATCACTGTGAATTCAAGGCCATAAAAGGTTTGTTTTAAATTCTCTCACTGAAAGTAGTCTCCATAAATACTCATGTACTGCCCCAGAATCAAGAGGTTATACTCTGATACTACTTCCCCGCCCCCATAAAAAAAAGTACATGGTGGAGCCAGCACGTGGCATAGCGGTTAAGGTGCTGGATGAACTCCCACATGGTTGACCATGGTTGGAATCCCAGACCCAGCTTGAAAATTTCGCCGGGCATGTGTGCATGCATGCCCAAAATCCTGAGATCAAAATGAAGGAGGAGGACCATCTCCCCTGGGGAGTAATTTCTTGCTTCATGTCTCTGAAGAGCATACGCACATTATAGCAAATAATCTCTCAAAAAAAAAAAAATACATGGTGTTCCCACCAGAAAGCAATATGCCTTCACATATCTGGGGAAGCAGAAGTACAAAAGGGCAGCTAAAAGGGTCCCAGCTAGGTGAAGTATCTCAGCATTCAAGAGAATAATTATGCTATTTAATTCTGAAACAGGAACTCGGGCTGAACTCAATATCCAAATCAACTTGGAGTTGGCAACTGAGTACCCCATCCTACCAACTAACTGGTCTAAAGTGCGAAGCTGACTTCCTGCTAGTTGAGGTGTAATTGCTGAACTGCTGGAGATTATCCATACCTTAGACATTTAAGAGATGTGTCAGTAAAACCACTGTAACTCTACAAGGCGAAAGTTACTGGGATGAAAGAGAATTAAAATGCAAAGGTCTCAAATATAGCAAATGTTGTAGTCACCATATTTCTGCATGCTTTTACTGCTAAGTATTTAAAGGATAATTTACTAACACTGCTTATGTTGTTTTTAAAAATGGCTGTGTGTGTTTGTGTGTGAATGGAGATGACCTGAGTGCATTCCTATCCTTTGGGTAGATACCCAGGAATGGAATTGCCAGATCCTATGGAAGTTCTATTTGTAGGCCTTTGAGGAATCTCCACATTGTTCTTTACAGTGGCTGTACTAATTTATTTACATTTTCACCAACTGTGTAGGAGAGTTCACGTTTCTTATAAATAACACCAGAAGTACAAACAAAAAAAGAAAAAAAATAAATCAATTTGAGTTCATTGAAATTTAAAAGTTTTATATCTCTAAATACATTATTAAGAAAGAAAAAAAAAACGAGACAAATGAGACAAATTTTTTGCAAACCTGATAAGAAACAAATATTCAGAATATATAAAGACTTATTATAACTCAATAATAAAAATACAAATAATTCAATTAAAAATTAACAAATGATTTGAATTCCCTTCTCCCTAGAAAATAAATAAGAATGACAATAAGTGTATAAAAAGTTTGTCAACATTGTTAATCATCAGAGAAATGCAAACTCAAATCACAATAATATAATATTTTACACCAAAGCAGAATGGTTATAAACAAAAAGACAATAACAAATGCTAGTAAGGATATACAAAATTAGAACTCTCATACATTGCTGGGGGAATTGAAAATGGTGTGGCCCTTTGGAAAACACTCAGTAACTCCCTATGTCCCCCCTTTCTGAGAAAAGAGAAGAATGGAGAATAATTGCTAAGGCATATGGGATTCCTTTTTGGAATATTAAAAATGTTCTGAAATTAGATATGATGAAGGTTGCACAACTCTGTGAATATAATAAAAATATTCAATTGCATTCTTTAGTGGGGAGGATGTGCTGGCATGCAAATTATATCTCAGTTCATAAAAACAAACACAATATACATCTATATACTTACTACAAAGATTTTAGAGCTGTCAATGTTTTGCTTTATTTACTCCTGATTGCTTTATAAAATGCTTGCAGATACCACTAAAGTCCTATACCCCATTGATCACCCCCCACCCTATAATAAGGTAATCACATAATCTGAAGACGGTACACCACCACCCACATTAAGGTATACATAACTTTATTAGCTATATACATATCCAAAAAGGACAGTACCATTCTGAATTCATCATTTTGCAACTGGCTTTGTCAACATTGTTACTGAGATTTACCCATTTTGATACATACATTCAATAGATATAATTTGTTCATTTCAATGCTGGATAATTTTTGACTGTGTGAATAAAACAAATGTCTGGTTCCCCATACTGAGGCCAGTTAGGTTGTTTCTACTGTTTTGCTCTGCCAAACACCATAGGACCCAGATTCAGGCATCCATAAGTTCTTCTATAATGCCTGAAAATACCATTGGTGGGTCTTATCATGTGTATATTTTCAATTTTGGTCATATAAGCAAATCAGTCTCCAAAGTAGTTACAACAATTTGTACTCTCAAGAGCAAGGTGTAAAAATCCCAGAACCTCACCAATATTTACTAATTGACTTCATGCTTACCGATCTAATAAACATGAAATAATTAATTACTTTAATTCATATTTCATGAATTAATATCAAAATGAGGTTTTTATGTATTTGTAACCTTTCTGGTTTCTTCATTTATAATAACCTTTTTATAACCTTTATCTATTGTATAATCTTCCTAGATCTTTGCTAGTAATCTTTTTAACTATCATTTGTCTTTTAATTTTGTAAATACCTTCTACCTAACAGATAATTTTCCTATGTAACAAATAAACTGGTCTTTTCCCCTATAGTTTGTACATTTCCAGGTGGTTTAAGAAATCTGTCTGTGAAACCAGCAGGTGGCATGGTGGTTAAGGTGCTGAACTCCCCCACATGGTCAACCACGATTTGATTCCCAGCCAAGGCAGCTTGCTTCCTCGCTTTCTCTTTCTCTCATGAGTACATGTGCCCTATAGCAAATTAAAAATGATAACTGGGACCAGCAAATGGTGTAATGATTATGTCGCTGGACTCCCACATGGCTGATCATGGTTTGAGTCCTGGATTGGGTGGCTTCAAACTCACACTGGGTGCATGTGCATGCATGCCCAAAATTCCAAGAAGAGAATGGAGGAGGAGGGATTACAGTGTGGTCACTGCCCTGGAGGGGTGATTTCTTGCTTTCTGCCTTTCTATCTCTCTGTGTCTCTCCAGTAAGCACACACACCCTATAGTAAAAATCTCTTTAAAATAATAATAATAATAATAAATTAAATTAAATTAATAATTCCTTTTAAAAAAAGGAATCTGGGGGAACCAGTAGATAATGTAATGGTTATGTTGCTGGACTCCCACATAGGTGACTGTGGTACCAGGCCTAGACCAGACAGCTTAAAACTCACACAGGGAACATTTGCATGTGTGCCCAAAATCTCAAGAGGAGAATGAAGGAGAAGGGATTGCAGTGTGCTAATCTCTCCGGGGGGAGGGGTGAATTCTCATTTTCTGTCTGTCTCTCTAGTGAGTGCATGCTCCCTGTAGCAAAAATATCTTTTTTAAAAAAAGAGGGACCAGCCGATGGCATAATGGTTATGTCACTGGACTCTCATGTAGTTGATCGTGGTTCAAGTCCCAGACCAACGGTTTAAACTCACACTGGGCGTGTGTGCGTGCATGTCCAAGATCCCGAGAAGAGAATGGAAGAGATGGGATTGCGGCATGGCCATCCCCCCTGGGGAGTGATTTCTCACTTTCTATCTCTCTGTCTCTCTCTCTGTCTTTCTGGCGAACGCAAGTACCCTATAGCAAAAACTTCTCAAAAAGAAAGAAAGAAAGAAATCTGTTTGCACCCAGATGTCAATAATAATCTCTTGCCTTTTTTCTATAAATTTTAGTTTTGCTTTTCACACTCAAGACTAATCCATCTAGAATTCAGTTTCATATATAAAACATTAGGAAAGGATCTGATTTTATCTCTACCATACAAGTAGAAGATTATCCCAGCATATTTTCTTGCACCTGAGTACTTCGTGTCAGGTAAGGGAACTTAATCGCCTGGTTGGGGAAAACACATGCATGCCCAGTGTGGACTCTGAAGGTGTGAGCATGTGCATGGGTATGATTTGCCTATATCAGTCAATTGCCTCAGATGGGATATTGACCAAACAACTTGGAGAGAATGACCGTGTGTATATGTGGAACTAGGGGAAGGAAGATAGTAACCTTCTTTAGGTCCTTTAATGACAGTCTAAGCAATAAAACAGCTTTCTTGGTGCCAGGGAGTTTAGTTGTGATCCTTGTAAGAGTGAATGATGTGTCAGATGTGACCTTTTTTGGCATACTGGGGCTCTGTACATATAACTGTCTAACTACCTATACCATGACTTCTATCATGGATGTGTGTGCATATGAGACTGTGTGTGTTCTCTAAGAGTTTCACCGGGATATTTGTCAATCGCTCTGCAAATACAAAATCCTAAATATTACACCTTTGTAATAAGCATTTATATCTGAAAGGACAAATTTCCTCTTTTTTTTTTTTCTCTTTTCAAAATGACTTATTATTTTGGTCCCTTATTCACTACTTTCATTTTGGTATCAACTTTTCAAAACCTGTGAGAAATTCTGCCACGATTCAGTTTTTACACTTAATTCATATATGCCATCTTTAAATACTGAATTTCCTATCATTATCAAGTTATAGCTAATATCGTTTGTTTCTACCTTCTCTAGTTACTTCTTCTTTTTTTTTTTTTTTTTTTGAAAGGTTTTTGCTATAAGGAACATGCACTCATCAGAGGGAGACAGAGAGGCAAAGAGAGGGCACATAAGAAATAGCCCCCTGGGAAGATGGTCACAGCACAATCCCTTCTCCTCCAGGGATTTTGGGTATGCACATACACACACCTGGTGTGATTTTCAAGCTGCTGGGTCTGGGACTGGAACCATGGTCAGTCATGTGGGAGTTCAGCACCTTAACCACTATGTCACTTGCTGGTCCCTCCTGTTACTTCTTGATCAGTCTTGCATTTTTCTTTATAACAACTTAACTTTGTATCTTTTCTATTTTTTCCCTCCCCCAGAGGGCACATGCTCACTTACATAAGAGAGAAATGGAGTCCCCCCAATGGGGACTTGGTCACACGTAATACATTTTCCTCCATTTCTCCATTCTGTCAGAGTCCTGGCCATGTGTACATGTAACTGTAATGTTTCTCAAGTTGTTTGGCTGGGATTCAAACTGTGGTCAGCCATATGGGATCCAGCTCCCTCTGCACAATGCTTAACCACTGCTCTACAGGACTAGTTCACTTTTTATCTTATTGATTATATTCCTCTTGTCTTCCATTTCAAAAAATTGTTTTTGTTTTTATTTATGAGAGAGAATGTGTGTATGTGCACAAGAGAGAAAGGGGGAGAGTAAGCGAATGAGAGAGAGACAGAAAACGCCTTTTACAGGGTCCTGTCATGTCACAATCCCCTTCTCCCAACACCCCAGCTCCTTGGGATGCCAGGCTCCCACAGCCTACCAATGTGTCTTTAAGCCAATCCAGGGGTCTGAGCCTGTGTAAGCCACAAGCCTTCCAGCATCACAGGGCACTCGTATTGCTGTTGCACCACAGCAACTGAGACCACATTTCTATTCCCACTTCTACCATTGTCTTTCTTCTACTTTTTTTTTGTGTGTTTCTAACTTTTTAACTTGGACGCTTATTTGATCAATCTTCAGCCTTTATTGCTTGCAAATATATAACTCAAAGGCTACAAAGTTCCCTCCAAGTAGAATGCATGCTGTAAGTGTTAATGTACATGGTTAGAGCCATTCAATTCTAAATATTTCTACTGTGACTTCCTCTTTAATTTGAATGATTTTTAGTGGTTTTTTAAATGTCAAATACCTAAGTTTTCTTTTTCTGTTTTTAATACTAATTTCTGAATTGGTCAGAGAACATGATCTGAAGTATTTGAGATTTACTTTGTGACCAAGTATGATGTCAGATTTTGCATATGTTTCACTATTTAAGGGGATATGAACTCTAATTGGTTGCAGTTTTTAAATATGATTAAGAGAAAAGCTTGGTATTTGTGCTATTAAAATTTTGTGTATTTTTATTTATGTGCATGTATTTGATCAGTTACTTTAAAAAGAACATTAAAATAGCTCATATATTTCTCTTTTTAAAATTTTTTGAGAGGTTTTTGTTATAGGGCGCGTGCGCTCGCCAGACAGAGAGAGACAGAGAGACAGAAAGCGAGAAGTCACCCCCCAGGGGGGATGGCCACGCTGCAATCCCTTCTCCATTCTCCTCTAGGGATCTTGGGCACGCACACACAAGCACCCAGCATGAATTTTAAGCCACCAGGTCCGGGACTAGAACCGCAGTCAACTACATGGGAGTCCAGCGACATAGCCATTATGCTAATTGCTGGTCCCAAAATAGCCCATATATTTCAAATTTATCAATATTTTCTTGTAAATTAGACGATTTTTCTATATCTTTTGGGGCTTAGTTATTACATATAAGCAAATTTTCTATAGATTCTGAAGTTTAGTTAACATATGTATATACATACAGATATATATATCATGATTATTTTATCATCATAGAGAATCTATATTTTAAATAAAAGGCTTTTTGTCTTTCTATATATTCATCTAATATTATTAGAGTTACACCAGTTTTATTGCAGATGTTAATTGCCTTGTATGTTTAATTTTTCTATAAATACTGTCAAATTTTGTATCAGATAATTTTATTAAAATAATTTGAGTAAATTTTGTGGTATATCTTAAACCCAATCTTAAGAGCCTCATGTCTTTGCCAATTCATCTGGTGCCCTGAAACAGATTTCCTGCAGGACTGGGATGGAGAGTTTGAGAGAAGGGGAATCCAGCAGAATCCAAGGCTTCGGCTTATGCAACTATTAAAGAAAATGCGGCTGTCACAGAGAACTCAGTGTTAAGTCTGATGTTTATTAGACTTGCAAATGGAGATGTCAAATAGCAGTGAGATAAATTAGGCCGGAATTAAAGGGAGAGGTTCAGAGTGGAAGTCATCGGAGACACCACTTGAAGTCAGGAGAGTGGTGGAGGCCTCCAATGGGTGAGGGAAATGGAGGCGCAACCAGAGACACTGAAGTGAGTGGAAATCCAGAGTGAAGGCAGTACATTAGGGAGAGGATGTGGATAGTACCAGCTCTTCAGGGAAAAAGACAGAACAAGAGAGCAGAAGTATAAGACGCATTCATTCTCCCATCCACCAAGTTTGAACAACTGAAAACAACCTGGTCTGACCCAGTGGCTTTGTGCACGTTCCACCCCCACTGTCCTGGTAACAGCCCTCTTCCAGAAGCCAACTGTAAAAACAGCATGAGTCTGAAGATACCAGAAATCAGACACAGAGCCAAGACTGTTGTCATGACTCCTCCTTAGAGAAAGCTTGGGAACGAGTTGCTGAGGCAGATAAAGAACAAGACACTGAGGAAAGGAGTCTGCAGATTAACAGAAGGGAGAGTGAGTTTTGCACACTGGGGAGCCTCTGAGCAAGGCTGTGCCACATTGCTGCTATCTTTATTATCACTCTCATCAATATCGAGATAAAGCAGACCCTTACACCAGGAGTTCACACTGTATTAGGAGAAAGGAGATGTACACAGACAGCTATGGTGCAAGGTAGGGTACAGAGCCCTCTGTCTTCATAAGGTCATCATTAGTAAGCCACAATGTTCAAAAGGCACAACGTTCAAAAGCACACCTGGCTTCCCCCTCGGTAGATGAGGAGAGTAGCATGGATTGAGGAGGCCGTGTTTGCACCAGTCATGCGGGCAGGTCTAGACAAGCAGGATGCAAAAAGGCAGTCCCAGAAGACAGAAAGCAAGAGTAAAATCAGGGACTCAGCCCAGTGTGGCTGAAGCATAAACCAAATAAAACAGAGAAGCAGTGGGTCCAGCACAGAGACAGGCTACATGCTGAGGCCAGATGACCTGGAGGCATGGCTTGTGGCTGGCTGGCTTGGCTCTTCTCTTAAAGATAAAGGAAGCCAAGGACAACTTCTGAGCAATGGTGACATGTTGAAATCTGGAATTATATTACTATTGGGAGTAATCCCTAAAGCCTTGGTAATACATTTATCCCTCAAAGTCCCCCATGATCCTAGGAGATGACCTGTGAAGCTCACTGCAAGGGCAGTAATAGTGCCAGGTAAATTACACAGAAGAAGCAGCCCTCACTAAGAGCAACCACACTACTATATACATTAGAGCTCAAAGTCTGCTCAAGCTAAGATACTGACCACAACCAATACTGATAATGTAAATGGAAAACTCAGAGACAAATCATTTGGAAAAGTCTACTTGAAAGAGATACAAGAGAGTTAAAACTGATTCACCTAATTAAAAAGTCAGCAAAATTAGAAAACTGCAAATTAAAAGCATAAGATATAACCTCACACCTATTAGAACTGTTAAAACCCCCCAAAATTGAAAATACCAATTGCTGGCAAGGATGAGGAACAACAGGAACTCTCATTCATTAGTGAGGATATAAAATACAATAGTACAGCCACTTTAGAAGACAGCTTGGCAGTTTCTTACAAACTGAGTGTACTCTTACCATATAATCCAGCATTGTATTCTCTGGTACTAGGCCAAGTGAGTTGAGAACTTTTAAATCCACACAAAGACCTGCACATAAACGTTTAAAACAGCTTTATTCATAATTGCCAAAAAAATGGAAGCAACTGAGAATCTTTCAGTAGATGAATAACCTATGCTACATTCATACAACAGAATATTCAGTGATGAAAACAATTGAGTGATCAAGCTACAAAGACACAGATCAATCTTCAATGCATATTGATAAGTGAAAAAAATTACTCTGAAAAAGCTACATAGTGTATAATTCCAACTACATAACATTCTGGAAAAGGCCAAACTACAGACAACCACACTCCTACATCCATTAGATGATAAACAGATCGGTGGCCATCAGCAGCTCAGAGGGAGGGATAGCCAGGTGAAGCACAGGGAATTTTTCAGGCAGAGAAACTACTCTGTGTGATACTGTAACGGTAACCACAAGACACTAAGCAGTTGTCAAAAACCATGGAATCTTGTAACACTAAACCAAACCTTAACATATGCAATTAAAAAAAAAAAATTTAGGAGGTCATGAGAATCTCTCAAGGGGGATGAAGAATATGACAAACAATCTAACTGCATTAAAAATACTTTTAAAAAAACACCTCACTAAAGTGATTGGGGAATAAGGTGCTGACCCAGGTAGTTTGGGAAGTGAGTGGAGGTGAAGACTAGAGGTAGAAGGACCTGCACTGTGTGAACACAGTACTCCAACTGGTGAGGTTGCTTCTCATGGAGTCTGAGTTGACCATTTTGATACCGCTGTATGTGCATACTGCTACTGAACAACTGAGAAATGGATGGCAGGAGGCTGGAGTCAGATTTCTCACATAAGCAAAGGGAGGAGGCTGACAATCCATGCAGCAAAGGAGTAGAATGGGAAATGTCAGAAATAACGAATGTTTACCTTAATACAGGTACAGATGCCCGCACATAGAAATACTAATAGATGTGTGTATATATACAAGTTACTATGTACACATATATAGCCTTTGTTTTGCCAGCTAAGAGGACCTGATAGCAACAAAATCTTAGCAATGAGTACATCTAGTACCAAGACAGTAGTTTCTTAGACTGTGCTCCAGTAAAGGAAACAGGACTTCTTAGGACAATGGCTGACCAGAAGACTGCCCGGGGCAGGAATATATAAGATGAGCCTGGAGCATCATGTAGCATCAAGAAGCAAAAAGGCGCTTTAAAAAACAACAAAAATGGGACCAGCAATTGGCATAATGGCTATGTCGCTGGACTCCCACGTAGTCAAACGTGGTTTGAGTCCCGGACCCAGTGGCTTAAAATTCATGCCAGGCGCCTGTGCGTGCATGCCCAAGATCCCAAGAGGAGAACGGAGGAGAAGGGATTTCGGCGTGGCCATCCCTCCTGGGGGGTGATTTCTCGCTTTCTGTCTCTCTGTCTGTCTGTCTGGCTGGCTGGCGAGCGCATGCACCCTATAGCAGGAACCTCTCCAGAAAAACAAAAACAAACAAACAAACAAAAGGACAAGGTCTAGACAGTGGCACAGCAGTAAAATGCAATGCTCTGGAAGCATGTGGAAAAGTTCTGGGTTCATATCCCAAGACCACTCTGTGTACACTGGGCACACAAATATCAGTGATACCTGGCTGGCTAAGGATGGGGTTGTATCTTGGTGCCCCTGTGTTGGGGACAGGGGAGGTTCTCCTCATGAAATGAATAAATACAACACAATACAATATAATACAATACAAACTTACACACACATATACAATGATGGGGGCATATCAAAGGGACACAGGAGTTCAACTGAAAGTGCTCCCAAAGGCCAAAGCGAGAACAATGTGAAATAAATAAATAAATAAAGTAGCATGGGACTATAAACCAAAGTATGAAGTAAATATTGATGAGTTCATACTGATATAAATAAGCGATTGGAAAAATTTTAAAATGTTTGTACAGATACTCCATCCTCAACGAGAGAGAGAATAACCCTCCACTAGTACAGTGCACACTGCACAAAGTGACTTTCTTCCAAACTATAAGGTAGGGCAAGAGGGAAAGAAGAGTTCATTCAAAGCAGATAGGCTGAAAGAGCAGTTAGCGTAATGGCTATGTCGCTGGACTCCCATGTAGTCGACCGTGGTTCGAGTCCTGAACCCAGTGGCTTAAACTCACGCCAGGCGTGTGTGCGTGCGTGCCCAAGATCCCGAGAGGAGAATGGAGGAGAAGGGATTGCGGGGTGACCATCCTCTCTGGGGGGTGATTTCTCGCTTTCTATCTCTCTGTCTCTCTCTGTCCTCCTGGCAAGCACACACGCCCAAGAAGAAAAAAAACCTCTCCAAAAAAAAAAAAAAAAAGGCAGAGAGACTGAGACACACCTCAGCCAGGTAACCAAGGTCAACAGCAACAGTGAGGCGTAATGTGCTTTCTATGGTGTGTGACAAAAATGTAGTTACCTCTGTGTCTTCATTCCAAAAAGCCAGAGCATCAACATAATCATGGGAAACATCAGACCCCAGCAGATCTCAGCTGAGGGCCATTCTATAATATACCTGACAGTGCCTCCCAAAACTGGCAAGGTCATCAAAAACAAGGAAAGTCTGAGAAAGTGTCACAGCCAAGAGCCTGCAGAGACATGACTATTAAATGTAATGTGGTTTCCTGCATGGGTACTTGGGACAGAAGAGGACATTGGGGAAAGAATAATACTAAATAAAGTATGGACTTCAATAATGTCTCAGTATTGGTCCATGACTTATGACAAATGTACCTTACTCATGTAACATGTTAAACTGGGTATGGAGTAGACAGGGGTTCTCTGTATTAGATTCATAATAATTCTATAAATCTAAAACTCCCAAATGAAAAAAAAAGCAATTAAAGAAAAAAATTTTAAAAAGCAATTAAAGAAAAAAAATTTTTTTCTAAAAAAAATGGGGAACCAGCAGTTAGTGTAATGGCTATGTCGCTGGACTCCCACATAGTTGACCGCGGTTCGCGTCCCGGACCTGGTGGCTTAAAACTCACGCCGGGCGCGTGTGCGTGCATGCCCAAGATCCCGAGAGGAGAATGGAGGAGAAGGGATTGTGGCGTGGCCATCCCCCCTGGGGGGTGATTTCTCGCTTTCTGTCTCTCTGTCTCTCTCTGTCTGTCTGGCGAGCGCACGTGCCCTATAGCAAAAACCTCACACACACACAAACACACACACACACACACACACACACACAAAGATGATCTTCAAGACTCTTAAAGAAAAAAAAAAAAAGAAAAATTTAAGAAAAAAACCTAAATCTATTCATGGAAGGAAAACAGCAACTTCCTCACAATATTGTTAAATTCTAAAAAATTGTCACGTCTTCAGACATTGCAGAAGTCAAGGAGACGCTGTCTTTATACAGAGAATGTAGAAAGTCCAAGCTTACAGGAAATGCTCAAGGTTCTATCATTTCTGCCAGCTAGTACTTACAGTATATTTCAAATGCAGAATTTTTCCTCTTACTAAAGTATGTGATGTGCTTCATCATAACTGAAGCACAATGATGTACCAGCTTTGCCTCAAAAATACTCAATTTTTATATTTGATATTTAGATTAGGACATTGAATATTCCACAAGGCAGGCTATCAATTTTATTTTGGACACAATAAAATTCTTTTCACACTTGCAGGTCATTGCAGTAATGGCAACTTGTTTCTGCTGAGAACTTAAAACACCCAAGCACTTTGTATACGCTGCTGCTTGCCTCACACCAACACTGAAAGACGAGGACTATTATTTCTGTTTTACAGATATGGAAACTGAGGCCAGAAAGGCTAAATGGTTTGTCTAAGAGATTTATGGCAGGCAGCAACCAATTCAGTCTTTGAAATTATGTCCACCAGGCACTAACGCTCAGGGCCATCATCTTCCTCCATGCTGTTTTCTATTCAAGGTCCTTTGCCTCTCTCTACACAGCCAGGCACATGCAAAATGTGTCCACCAAGGGCCTTGCCCAGCCACATTCAGAGCTCTCTGGACAAGTGGATGCTTTCATGAGCAGTGCAAATGCCCCTGTGGGGAACAAAGGGTTCTCCTACATGGAAAAAGATCAGAAGTCATCTTGAATCTGTGCCCTTGAAACAGAGCCAGGGTCTAAAAGCTTTTACAGAACCCACATGAATCACAGTCATCAATATGCCATTAGATCCTGGACATTAATTCCCTAAAAGTATTTCCAAACCTTTGAAAGGTTAACCCTTTCCTGTATTTAGGCATCCGCCCCCAGCCTGCAGTTGCTAGCTTTCTTTTTTCTATTTAAACAAGACATTGATCCTCATTTTTCCATGATCATTACTTACTTACATGAAGTGACATTCACCAGGGATCCCTTCCATTTGATTCCTGAAGATTGGGAGGATGTCCTTTGGTTTCCCAAAGCTCTGTGGTTCCCAGTAGCAAGTGGCAAAGCAATGGTAGTTTTCTCCTGGTCTTTTGCTCAACACTGAGTCCCTCGAGAGTTCTGAGGAGACCCTGGGGATACACAGGTTCCAAGAATTCTTCCAGTAGCAATTTAATCTTAGAGTGGGATACGACTTTTAGAAGTCATCTAATCTAACTAGCACACAGATGCCTCCATCCTCTAGGAGGTAGCCCAGGCACTATGGGAACACCTTCAGTGCATGCTATCCCTCCTCAACCCCTAACCCCCCACACACACATACACACAGCACCCACCCACAATGGGGCCCTAAATATGCTCCTTTCACTCAGAACCAGTTCATACCTTTTTCTAAATTCTGGTCCTCGAACAGCAGGCATGCCTAATCCCTAGGCAAAAAGGCATAGTGAACTGAGTCAGGTTCTTTCTGAGTTGGGTTAAACTTCCTCATTCAGGACATGGGCTTTGCCATCAGAGAGGCCTAGAATGAATCCTGATTCCATTGAGATGACCTTGAGCAAGCTTCTCGCCTCTCCCAAACCTCAGTGTCTTCCTAGCCTGGGAGTAGCCCACTTCCCAGGGCTGCAGGAAAGTCGCAGGATGATACCTGCCAGCGCCCAGCTCTGCAGCCCAGGAGATGGCTCAGTGCATGCTCCCAGCACTTCCCTTACCTGCTCACTCCAGAAACAACCCCACTGTCTCACTCCCTATCCCAGAAGCCTCACAATAGGCAGGCAGCACACAGGAAGGCGGGACTAGCACCTCCATCATTGAATACCATGATCCTAATAATACAACCTGTATTTGGCACCTCTCCTCTAAAATCAATCTGATTATGCTTCTGCTGAGGATTGTATGCAATGGCCCGACAGAGGAGCTCACTGGAAATGCACATTCCAATGACTTATACCTATTGGATCAGAATCTACATTTTTAAAAAATCCAGGTTGTTCATATGCACAAGAAAGTTTGAGAAGTCCTGGCCTAGATCATTAGAGACAACAAAGTATTTTGATCCCAACGTTTCTATCAGGGAATATTTTAAAGTAGAAAGCATTCTTTCTTCTCTACTCTGGCTATTAATAGCATACAAGCACATTTGCTCTTCAGTCAGCATGAACAAAAAGCAGAAGCTGGTGTTAAGGGCCTAGAAATAAAAGTTGTAGAAAGGAACAAAATAAGTAACCTCCCAAGTCTCATAACCATAAAGATTTCTGTCATCTATTTACCAACCTCCCTTAAGCACTTTCTTGAATGGTTTGATCAAAATTGCAAAGATAAATGTTGTTTTTTTCTTTAATAAACAAACACCCAATTCCTACATGTAAGTCCCCCTGGGACTGGGAACTGGAACAGTAGTAGTAAGTTGTAAAAAGAGAACAGAGATTTGCTGGTATATTCTGATGCTGGGAAGCAGTGAGCTCATCCCTACAGAGGAGCAGAGGCTGCTTCAGTTAGCGCCCACTCGCTCAACCTGGCTGGGGCTTCTTAACCCAAGCAGCTAGAAGTCCCCCTGCCCCCTGCCCTGCCATTTGGGATTTGAGCTAATTGAAGCAGCACTTGCTGATTAAGCCAAAAACATTTCCTCATTCTAGAGTGTTTGCTGTGCTGGGGGGACAGGGCGGGGATGGGATGGGAATGAGAGCAAGAAGGAGAGAAATAGAGAAGTGCAAGGAGAAAGGAGGATAGAGAGTGCAAAAGGGAGGAGAAGGGAAAGCCAGAGATGAGGAGGGAGGAAGGGAAAGACCACGGCACTAGTGGCAGTGGTGAACTCTCATCCGAACCAGTGTGCTAGAGACTAGACAGTACACGGCAGGACCCATCAGCCTGCTCCTCCAGGTGGAATGCCTGAGCCAGGGGGTTTCTTCCACTGACTGCTCTGGGACCTCCAAGAAGTCTTGATAAGAGGTGATGACTGATGACAGCCCCCGTCTGGCTTTCCTGGTTAGGGACCTGGGTACAAGCATGAGGTTTTGCAAAGCCCCTGAGTGATGCTAGGTGGAGTCAGGGTGGAAAAGTTCCATTCTGGGAAGAGAAAAGTGGGTTTAAAGTCATCATATCTGATCTTTCACAGTCATGGGGAGGTTTTCTAAAACATAGCATTCTATGTAAATGTTGACATGACTATTTGGCAGCAGGTATCCTGAATGATGGACCTCTATGAGACAGATGGAGGTCCTTTTCAAGGCTGACTCTTAACAACTACATGAATGCACATGGACAAAAGAACAATCTGCCTGACACTGGGCTTGTGCTGCACCTCCCTCACCTCCATGTGGATGGAGCTCATGGAGCTTGTGAGCCTGTAGCCAAATCAGCACTTTCCTTCTGCCTCCTGGGCTTATAGCAGGGTCAGAAAACCATAGCTCTTGGGGCATTTTGCACAGCCTGTGAACTAAAAATAATTCTTACACTCTTGAAAGGCTGATGGGAGGACCAGCAGTTAGCATAATGGCTATGTTGCTGAACCCCCATGTAGCCGACCATGGTTTGAGTCCCAGACCCTGTGGCTTAAACTCACGAGGAGCACGTGTGCGTGCATGCCCAAGATCCCGAGAGGAGAGTGAAGGAGAAGGGATTGCGGCGTGGCCATCCCCCCTGGGGGGGGCGGTGATTTCTCACTTTGTCTCTCTCTGTCTTTCAGGCGAGCGTGCATGCCCTATAGCAAAAACCTCTAAAAAATAAATAAATAAAATTTAAAAAAATAAAAAGAAATGCTGATGGGAGATAAATATATAAGATACCACATGACATCTACATACCTAAACTATTTACTACCTGGACCTTTCCAGAAAACACCTGACAGGTGGCAGCCCACGTGTCCAGACAGCCCACACTATGCAGTTTCTCCCTGCCAGCTTACAGTCCACAAAGCCTGAAATGCCTGGGAAGGCTGGAGCCAGATGGATGCTGCTTCCAGTAATCCTCGGAGTCTCAAGAAAAAAACAGCCACTCACTGTTAGGCTCCCTGGGAACAGTGAGAGGGCCCGGTCCCCAAGTGTACAGAGGACTGTCTAGACAAGTAAGCATCAAGAAGGGTGAAAGAGAACTCTGTAGGTGACCTGGGCTAGTGAGGAGGCCCTGGCTGTCCCTAGCCCTGGTGGTCACTTACCCACTACACCCATTTCCACTCTGTGACACCTGCTCTGACCCCAAATAAGGACCCATGCTCACCAGAGTGGAGCCTCAAGTTGAAGGCATTCTCAGGATAAGTACGAGTGGCAACATGCCTTGCTTGGCTACAGCAGCTATCACAGCCAGTCTCCACAGCTCGCCCAGAATGTGGCTGATCACAGCAAGTATCACACAAGGGTGTGGCGCACCCTGAAGGAGCAGACTGAACTCCTGGCTGCTCCCCATTCCCTGTGCTGTGCAGAGCTTAGGAAAAAGGGTCAACAGAGGCCTTCCTGATGGACCCAGAGAGTGACCTTATCAAAGGACTCTGGAATCAGCATCAAGACCAGTAAAAGAGGCTCCATCCCTAAGACTGCTCTGAGGAGGCTCACCACAGAGCCCAGGCTCCCAGCAAATGAAAGCAAGGCAAGACTCAGTGATCTTCAAAGTCAGCTGCCGCAATATCCTCGCAGACAGTGCTCTGTGCCGTATCCCTGCACTATATCACATCACTCTGTAGGTCATTTGGCTCACAAAATTGATTTAGGAGAGATTATCCAATTCCGTTTTGCATCTCCATGTTTGGAACTCTGCCAGCAGCAGCTTCTGCTCTCCCAGAGGTCAGGATGCCATGGGCAAGGCAACCCCTAGTGTTGTAAATGGAACCCCATATTCCTGTTATGAATTTCCTGTCAATCTTCAAATTACTTCCAATATAATTGCCCTTCACTAGACAGTGCTTCGTGTCTTCATGTCTGCCTCATTCCCATCTCCTATTACCCTTGCAGCTGCAGACGGCACTACTTGGAGTCCCTCGGGGCACCTGTGGGAGGGAATGTGGCGGATGGGGACAAGAGGGCCCTATGGCCTCTTGCTGGCAGCCAGTTCACTGACCACAGCAAACAAGCTGGTGTGTCCTGTGTTTAAAATTCCGGCCTTGGACCCATTTCTGCCACCACCCCACCACTCTTTTCTGTAGGAATCACATCTCCTGCTGTTGTCGCCAACTCCCCTCCTCCACCCAAGAACAAATCTCTCCTTCTCCAGCCACGCACCACTCCATTCTGTCCAGGATACTCTCTGCATCCCCTGGGTGCATCTGAAACTCTATCCCTACCATTCCCCAGCTCTGGAAAGTGACCTTGGCTCTGCTCCTGCTGGCTGGCTATTCTGCCTGGTCTCCTTATGGAACCGTGCTCTCTCCTTTGGCCCCAGTCCTGGGCTCAGGTCTCTCTTGATCCCGTTTAGTGACCTCATCTGTCCACTCAAATGCAAACAAGTCCCAAACCCACTCACCTCCACATCCTCATCCTCGGCCCAACCCCAACTCACATGCAGCAGTCTATCTGTCCAAACAGAAACCTCAGACCTCCCACTATTCCTGAGGGTTCCCCTACAAGTGACACCTGTGCTGCTGCTGCCACCTTTCCAGCCTAACAGAAGAATGCTTGCAGTTGCATTTGATGCCTCTCCTCACCTCACATCCCTACATGTCCATGTTTGTCAGTAAGCCCTACAAGCTCTGCCATTGAACCATCCCTAGAACCCAGCTGCTTCACACACACCTCCACTGCTATGACTCTGATGAAACCATTGCCCTATTTGAGTTCATGAAGTGATCTCCTAAAGATCTTGCTGCCAAAACAGCAGGCAGCGTTATGTGGTTACAGTCTGAGTCTATTCACACCACTTCTCTGCTCCAACAACAGCTCCAAATCTTCCAGAGAGTAAAAGCTGAATTCTCTAAGCAGCCTGCAAGGCCTCACAGGATCTGCTCCTTTCTCCTAGCTGCCATCACCTCTCAAGTCACCAGCTCCAGTGACCACTCCCCGACTTTGCCCCAGGCACACCAGTCTCTCCATGCTGGCTCCTGTGATGATAATATGTATGGTAATATCTTTGACTGAACCAATATGCAGTGTATTCAGGATGGAAAAATTCATTTGGTATGCTGTAATGATACACAGAGATTGAATGTAAAAAAAAAGGAATAATAATAATAAATTAAATAATTAAATAGAAAGAAAGAGGAATGGTAAGAGGTAACCTGTATCTCTTAATCAAACTCTTTCTTCTATTAAATTGGCTGGTTTATTTTTCTTTTAACAGTTTTTTCCATTTACTTTTGTTTCTTAATCAAACTCTCGATTCTGAGATCATTATTGATTCACATGCAGTTATAGAAATAATACAAAGACAGTCCCTGTGAACTTCACCTAGTCTTTCCCAATGGTGACATCTGCCAAAATTATAGCACAACGTCACAACCAGATAGTAATAATGACAAATCAAAATAAAAAATATCTCTAGGGCCAGCAGATAGTTTGGTAGTTAAGGCAGCTGGATCCTACATACTGACTCCATGGTTTGAATGTCAAACTGGGCAGCTTGAGAAACATGCCAGGCATGTGTGTGTGCAAGCCTAAAATCCTGAGAGGAGAATGAAGGAGCAAAAGATTCAGTGTGCCCATCTCCCCCAAGGATGTCTTATTTCCTCTCTCTCTGGCAAACACGTGTATCCTACAGCAACATTAAAAAAATATATATCTTAATCACCACAAAGATAGCTTGTGTTTTCCTTTTACAGCCATAACCACACTCCTCCCACTGCCAGCAACTCCTTCAGCTCCTGGCAACCACCAGTCTACTCTCCATTTCTTTGATTTTCTTATTTCAACACTGTGATATACATGAATCAAACACTATGTAGCCTCTTGGGGACTGGCTTTTCTTGCTCTATGTAATTCTCAGGAGATTCATCTAGGGTGTTGCATGTAGCGCTAGTTCAGTCCTTTTATTGCTCAGTAGAACTCCATGGTGTAGATGTGCCACAACGTGTTTACCCATCCATCTGCTGAAGAACATCTGGGTTGTTTCCAGCCTGTGGCTATTTCAAACAAACCTACTGTAAGCAATTATGAATGGGTGTTTGTGTGAACATAGTTTTCATTTATCTGGGATAAATGCCTGGGAGTTTATATTGCTGGGTTATATGACTGTTGCAAGTTTAGTTTTACAAGGACTTGTCAAACCACTTTCCAAACTGGCTGTACAATTTCACATTCCCAGCAACAGTGTATGAGGGATCTGGTTTCTCCATATACATACCATCATTTACTATCATCACATTTTTTTAAGGTTTTTGCCATATGGCATTGTGCACTCACTAGAGAGAAACAGAGAAAGACAAAAAGTGAGAAATCACCCCTCAGAGGGGATGGCCATGCCGCAATCCCATCTCCGCCATTCTCCTCCTGAGACCCTGGGCATGAATGCAGATGTGTCCAGCATGATTCCCAAACTACCCAGTCTGGAGCTTGAACTGCAGTCAACCATGTGGGATTCCAGCACCTCAACCACCTTCAGGTCCTGCTATTATACATTTTTTATCTTAGCCATTTTAATAGGTGTATAGCAAAATCTCATCATCTTTTTAATATGCATTCCCCAAATGGTTAAAAATATGCACTGAACAAATTTTCATGTGCTTAACTACCCTCTGAATATCCTCTGGTGAAAAGTCTCTTCATGTCTCTTGTGCATTTTCCAGTTGAAATGCTTACTTTTTAAAATTTTGAGTTTTAAGAGTTTATCATATATTCCAATACCAGGTTTTATTTTTTTTTTGAGAGGTTTTTTCGCTATAGGGCGTGTGCACTCGCCAGACAGAGAGAGAGAGACAGAGAGACAGAAAGCGAGAAATCACCCCCCGGGGGGATGGTCACGCTGCAATCCCTTCTCCTCTATTCTCCTCTCGGGATCTTGGGCACGCACGCACACGTGCCCGGCGTGAGTTTTAAGCCACCGGGTCCGGGATGCGAACCGCGGTCGACTACGTGGGAGTCCAGCGACATAGCCATTATGCTAACTGCTGGTTCCCGCTTTTTTTTTTTTTTAAGATAAATTATTTGCAAACATTTCTTCTACTGTGGAGTTTCTCTTTTCATCATCTTAACAGGGTCTTTTGCAGAGAACAAGTTTTTAATTTTGACACAACCCAATTTATCATTTTTTTTTTCTCTCACAGATGATATTTGGTGTCAAGTTAGCCCTACAAAACAAAGATTTCTCCCATTTTTTTTTTTAAGTTTTATAGCTGTACATTTTAGGTTGAGTCTGTGAGCCATTTTGAGTTAATTTTTGTATAAAGTGTGAGATTTAGACTGAGGTTCATTATTTTTGCCTATAGATATTTGGTTACTTTAATATAATTTGTTGGAAAGCCTACCCTGCTTCCACTGAATTTGTTTTACAATTCTTGAATCACTTGAGGAACTAATTTCTCAAAGACCAGCAGGTGGTGTGGTGGTTAAGGAGCTGGACACTCCCACATGACTCACCATGGTTCAAGTCCCGGACCTGGTGGCTTGCTTTCTCACTTTCTCTCTCTCTCTTTCTCTGTGTGTGTCTCTCTCTCTGGTCAAATTAAAAATAAATGAATAATTTAAAAAAAAAAAGATAATTTGAGCATATTTCTATGGTTCTCTATGCTAATTTATACACTGGATTCCCAGTACTGTTCTACTGATCTTTGTGTCTGTCCTTCCAACAATACTACATAATCTTGACTACTGTTGGGTAGAATAATTCCTTCCACTTTAATATTCTATTCAAAATTGTTTTAGCTATTTTAGTTCCATTGCTCTCTATATTTATCTTAGAATCAGCTTCCCTACAACTACAAAACATTTTTCTTACATCTTAATAGAAATTGCATTAAACCTGTATAATGATTTGGGAAAATTGATGTCTTTACTATTTTGAATTTCCCAATTCATGAACATGGTGTGTATCACCACTTATTTAGATCTATTTTGGTATCTTTCATCAGGACTTTGTAGTTTTCAGCATAAAGGTATTGCATGTGTTTCATTAGGTTTACAGTTACACATGTATTTACTTTTCAGGAATTGTATTATATTTTAAATTTTTGTGTCAGCTATGGTTTGAATATGTCTACCAAAAGTTTATGTATTGGAAACTTAACTGCCATTATCATAGGATTAAGAAAATATGAGTATAATCCAAGTATTGTGTTGAAAGGTGAGAACTTTGAAAGGAGATTAGAATCAGGGTTGAGTCCCCAGGATTGGGTACTTCTGGGTTTATAGGGAGACATAGACATGTACACACAAATGTAATGTCTTGCCCTCTTATCACTATGTGATGCTCTGCAGCACCTCAGGATTCTAAAGAGGGTCCCCGTCAACATAAAGGCACTCACTAGATGCAGGCCTTTGAGCTTGGACCTCTAAATCATGAGTTGAATAAATCTTTATTCTTACAAGTCAATCAGTTTCAGGTGTTCACTTATTAAGCAACAGAGACTAAAATGTGTTCATTGATAGTACATAACAAATTAAACTGATTTTTGTGTGTTTATCTTTTATTGTGCAACTTCAATGAACTCACTGCTTTTAGTTGGTTTTATTTTGTTTTGTAGATTCCTTGGGGTTTTCTATATGATCATGTCATCTCAGATAAGAACAAGTTTATTTCAGCTTTTCTTTTTTTTGGGGGGGGGAATCTTTTGAATGCATTTAATAAATATCTGTTCATTCTTTCTAAACTATAAGTCTTCTTCTTTTTTCTTTCTCTATTACCCATGTTTAGCACTATGTAGAATGAGCAAACAATTTTGTCCTATTCTTGATCATAGGGAAAAATCAATTAGTCATTCACTACGAAGTATAATGTTAGCAGTAGGTTTTTGTTTATGATGTATATCAAATTAAGTTACTTTTCCATTGGTGCAGCTATCACCAACTACCTGAGATTGGTCAATTTACAAACAATAGAAATCTATTGGTCACAAATCTCAAGGCTGAGAAGTCCAAGATTAAGGCACCAACATTCAATGTCTGATGAGGAGTATCTGTCCTCACTTAGCAGAAGGCAGAAGGACAAAAAATGGCCTAATCCACTATTCATGAGGGCACAATTCTGATGTTTTAATCACTTCCCAAAAGGCTATGCCTCTTAACACCACATGTTTCAACATTTGAGAGGACATTCAGATAACAGCATCCTCCACAGAATTCCCATTTTCTGGTAATTTTTATCATGAATAGACATGGGATTCTGTCAAATGTTTCACTTCATTAAATGATATGATCTCTTGATTTTTATTCTTTAGCCTATTAATGTGTGGCATTACACTAATTTATTTTCAATCCCTGAGCCAGTCCCTTGCATTCCTGAAATAAAATTCACTTGGTTATGATTCACAACTCTTTTTGTTTGTTTTTGTTTTCATTTTTAGTTTTTGCCACAGGGTGTATGCACTTGCCAGACAGAGACAGAGAAAGAGAAGGAAAGTGAGAAATCACCATCGCCCCAGGGGAGATGGCGGCATTGCAATCTCTTATCTTCCATTCTCTTCTCAAGATTTTAGGTGCACATGCACTCGTGCCCAGTGTATCTTTCAAGCCACTTGGACAAGAACTCGAACTGCACAATCAGCCATGTGGGATCCAGCCACCCTAACCATTATATCACCTGCTGGCCTGATCCATAGTTTTTGCATATACTGTTGAAATTCTGATTACTAACACTTTGTTAAGAATTTGAGGTCCATATTTATGAGAGCCATAGGTCCATGTTTTTATTTTCTTATGTCTTTTTCTGATTTTGGTAGCAGAGTAAATCTAACTTCATAAAATAAATTGAGACATTTTGCCTCTTTTTCTATCTTCTGGAAAATGCAGTAATCAAAGAGGGGGAGGGATCATAATGGATGAATGGAGAGGTCAGAGGAAAGAACCATTGATATGAAAGAGCAATAGAAAATTTCAAGTCTAAACAAGTGGGAAAAAAAGTAAACTATGAGAAAAGAACTAATAGTCATGTCATTGCAATACTAGAGGAAGATAAAAAAGGCAAAGATTAAAAGTATGAAGAAACAATCACTAAAAATTTCTATGTTGTTTTCTTGCAGTAGATTAGTCATTGTGTAAAAGTTTTCTGTCTTCCAAGGCTGTCCCTTACCTGGTCTTTTGGCTAGAAAGAGCTCTTTTATTGGAACTGTTTGTTCTGTGCTCCTTGATATTTGTGGGTTGCAAATTTCTCAGGACCAAGTCTGAGATATATCATGGGGACCTCAAAAGTTTGTTAGAAAAAAAATGGAATTAAAGTACGAGTTTATTAAAGTACAAAAAAACATTGAAATTCATGCATAGTTTTTCATAATCCACACTTTCGATAAACTTTTTGAAGACCCTCATATAAGGCCAAAATAAATGTCCAGAGAATTCACTATCATATCATTCGTTGGGTCTCAAGTTCCTTAGCTGGTCTGCCTTCCTCTTGCCATCCTTCAGAGCCTTGTCTTATAAATAGTGTTACGGTCTTTTTTTTATTTTTTTATTTTTTTAAATTTTTTTGCAGAGGTTTTTGCTATAGGGTGCATGTGCTCGCCAGACAGAGAGAGACAGAAAGTGAGAAATCACCTCCCAGGGGGAATGGCCACACCGCAATCCCTTCTCCTTCGTTCTCCTCTTGGGATCTTGGGCACTCAGGCACATGCACCCAGCGTGAGTTTTTTAAGCCACCGGGTCCAGGACGCGAGCTGCGGTCGACTACATGGGAGTCCAGCGACATAGCCATTATGCTAACTGCTGGTCCCCAGTCTTCAGATACAGTTAAGTGGAAAGAACTGGGAAAAGTACATCTAATTTATCTTCCTAGAAATGAGAATTAATGGGACCAGCAGTCCAGCTATGTTGCTGGACTCCTATGTAGTCGAACATGGTTCAAGTCCTGGACCTGGTGGCTTAAACTCACCCCGGGTGTGTGTGCGTGTGTGCCCAAGATCCTGAGAGGAGAATGGAGGAGAAGGGATTGCAGTGTGCCCGTCACTCCTGGGGGTGATTTCTCACTTTCTGTCTCTCTGTCTCTATCTTGTCTTTCTGGTGAGTGCATGTGCCCTATAGCAAAAACCTCTAAAAACAAACAAACAAACAAAACAACAACAACAAAAAAGAAATGGAAGTTAACCTTCATTTTCAGAAAATTTTTCTAACTACTGTGGAAATAATTACCTGTAAATAGCCAAAAGTTAAAGCAAGAAGACCTGGTAAAGGCTAATGCAATTATCCCAGTGAAAGATGATGGCTTTGGGCCAGGGTGATAGCAGTGGAGGTGATAAGAAGTACTTAGGTCCTAAATAGAAAATGCAACCAGAATTTGGTGATATATTAGACAGGGCATACAAGAGAAAGAAAACAGTCAAAGATGACTCTCAGGGTTTTGGACTGATAAGTAGCAGAATGGAGTTGCCATCAATCAATGCAGAGAAAGATAAGGAAGGAGCAGGCTAGGGGAAAGAAACTCATAAGCTTATACGTGATTTTTGAAGCCATGAAACTAGATGAGACTAAAGAGAAAGTGAGATAGAAAGAAAAAATTACCAAGAATCTAGCCCTGGGATTTTCAACAAGGACTGAATTTGGGAAGAAAAATCAATGGGTGGATGTGGGGAAGAGATAAGTAATCACAGAGCTATAGAAAGGTAGAACAGAGGTATGACCCAGAAGCAAGCAAAGAAAGTGTTTCGAGCAGGAGGGAGCAATGACCTGGATTCAGATATGGCCAATAAGTCAAGTAAAATGAGATTAAGCCTAAATACTGACCAGTGGATTTAGCAAAATCAAAGAGGTGTTTCATGGTGCTGACAATGCTGTTTTGATTGAGTAATATGCCAAAATCCAGATTTCCACTAGTTCAAGAAAGAATAGTTAGGAACTACAGACAAAAAAATAAAAGCTGAGACAGGCAAGCTACTAACTTTACCTATAACTGAGGATAATGATATCTTTTTTTCCTTAATCTCTATTGGACCTACTTTAGGTTAGATAGCAAAGTAAGGAAATACAAGATGAATAGGCTTGTAGGGGTTAAGGAGGGATATAACAAGTATATTGGTTTAAGGAGGGATATAACAAGTATATTGGTTATAAGAGGACATCACAGATTTTTTTCAAAAAGTATTATTAAAAAAACTGTGCATTAATTTTGAAAAATTTTTGCACCAAATGAAATTCATACTTTAATTCGACTTTCCACAAACTTTTTGAAGTCCATCTTTGTCTGTAACACCACAAGAGAATGGCAAATTCCATATTAGATAGAAACCAGGGCAGAACCTCCAGAGATATGATACTATTCCTTGAAGAGGGTTATCATAAGAATCAACAAAGTTCTTCATGTGAAAGTTTTTTGTAAAAATAAGGTCTGCAGAAGTATGTATAAATAACAGGATATTAAGTATTAATGAAATTTATGGTGTCATTGGCAAGGAAAGACCTGAATTTAACTCCTAAGAGAAATGGTGGGTTAATGAGTGCAATGTTCATACAGTATCATGTAAGGCAAAATAATATAAATGGACAATGCAGAGTTTAATTTTCAATCCTTAATCTTTATAGTGTCTTACATGACTGTTGTACAATGGAATAAAAATACACAAAAGTCTATATCCCCACCCCAAAAAGTACCACATGTCCTTTCATCTCTTCTACCATATTAGCTTGTTGGCTTAAACATTTTGAGTACTGAAAACAATTTTCTTTACAACAAAAGACTAAGTGATATACTTTCTTTAAAAACAAAAGGGGTAAAATAAGCCAGGCATAGAAGGACAAATAATGTATGATTCCACTTACATGAGATACTGAGAGAACTCAAATTCAGAGACAGAAAATAGAACGCTAGTTTCTAGGGGTTGTGGGGAGGGAAAAATGGAAAGTTATTGTTTAATGAATACAGAGTTCCAGCTGAACGACATGAAAAACATTCTAGAGATGATTGGTGGTGAGAATTGCACAACAATGTGAATGTGCTTGATGCCACTTAACTGTATACTTAAGAATGAGTATGATGGAAACTTTGTTATGTGTATTTAACTACAATTTAAAAAATACGTAAAAGAAGAAATTTTTTAAAACAAAGAAAGGGAGGAGATGTTTGCTTCTGCCTCATGATGGAATAACTAGAGTAGGGCTTATCCTTCCACTGTGAACAACCAAAAAACTGAATATATATGTGTACACACACACGTGTGTGTGTGTGTATGTATGTGTATATATATATATATATA
>NW_006206889.1:71082-110751 GCF_000334495.1 Tupaia belangeri chinensis
ACCAACATGATGTGCTAAGGATAAATACTACACTTGCCCTGACTTTCTTTATAAAACACTCCCTAGACTTCAAGGCAAGGAGGAGGAGGCAAGCAGATCACCACAACATAAGTAGTTAGGTTGAGGCAGTTAGGATTGTGAAGAGGAGAGATATGTGGAAGATTCTAAAGAAGAAATGAGCTACTTATAAAAAGAGCTTTAGGACCAGCTAGTAGCATGGTGTTTGGGACATCTGAATCCATGTGGTTGACGGCACAGTTCAGGTGCCAGACCTGGTGGTTTGAAAAACACGCCAGGTCTATGTGCGTGCATGCCCAAAAAATTCTGAGAGGAGAACGGAGGGGAAAGATTGCAATGTAAGCCATTGCCCCTGGGTAGTGCTTTCTCACACTCTCTCTCATGTCTTTCTCCTACCAAAAAAAAAAAAAAGCTCCAAAATTCTTCATGGGGGATCCCCATTAACCTGTTACCAAACATTAAGCCACACATGAAACTCCATGGGGTGAGGCAAAAAATACCCAAAGACTTTTAAGATAAACCCTTTATATTGACCCACCAGAGCGGAAAGTCCCTATTGAACCACAAAAGCAATTAATAGAGACAACAAAATTTATACCTCAATGGTAGGGCTAAATTAGCCCTAGCTTAAAAGATACTCTAAATATGACCTAACACAGCTTAAAATAAAACCTTGAAAAACAGCAAGCTGATCCAGAAGTATCTTACTGCCCAAAAAGAAGAAAATCCAATATTCTTAAACAAAAAAGAAAAAATCCAGACACCTACCTAACTGTGATATTTACAATGTCTATACCATCCAATTAAAGGTTACTGGAGCCAGCTAGTAGTATGGTGGTTAAGACACATGGCCAACTGCATGGTTTCAATCCTGGACTCAGAGACTTGAAAAACACATCAACCATGAGTGCATGTGTGCCCGAAAGAATCCCAAGAGGAGAATGGAGGAGAAAGGACTGTGGTGTGGCCATCACCTCTGGCGGATGCTTTCTTACTTTTACTCCCTCTGTATCTCTCTGGTGAGAGCATGCAAATTAAATAAATAAATAAGTAAAATTCTTAACCTAAAAAAAAACCCCAAGAACATATGACCAGAAACAACAGAAAAAGCAATGGACAAGAACAGACCTGGAAGGGCAGGGATAATGAATTGTCCAAACAAGAATCTTAAAATAATTAACTATAAATCCATAGAAGTATTTAAAGTATACATGAACAACAAAAAGCCTAAAAGGTTTTTTTTTTTTTTTCAGGACAAAGAGAAAGAGAGAGATCAACACTGCCAAGATGGTCCCCATGCTATGATCCACCCTAGTCTCAGTCAGCCTAGATCACATGCATGCCCATGCATCTGCACACCTGAAATGCCCAGGAAGGTCCCTGCATGCCTAGGACCTCTCCTATGTGGATGCAGCTACACCCCAGACTGGCCCCTCTTTCACTTTTTAATGTAATTACCAGAAAATTTTAAATTATACATGTGACTCACATTGCATTTCTACTGTGCATAATGAATCTAACCATTCTTTGAGTCCCCACCATGAGTAAAAACATTGTTCAAGATACCCCTAGGTTTATTCCATTCTTGTCTTTTTTGTCCTTTGAAATACTATAATGGAGTCTATGACATGACTAACTACATACACAATAAAATTAGTATTATTTTTTAAATAAAGTATTACATGAATACAGAACATAAACAGTAGATTTTTTTTTTCATTGGTGCTTGGGCTCACGAGAGTTGGAGGAGAGAGCACCCTCCATGAAGCGTGGTCAAACCGTAATCCCTTTCTCCTCCATTTCTCCCTCCTCTCGGGATTTTGGGCACCCATGCACATATGCCCAGCATGTTCTTCAGTAACTGGATCTGGGATTCAAACTGTGTGATCAGCTATATGGAATCCAGTTATTTTTACCACCATGCCAGGGGCTGGCCCAATAAAAGATATTTTTTAAAGAACCAGTTGAAATGTCTAGAGGTAAAACAAATATTATTGTCAGGAAACTCATTTTTCTATGTTTGTCTATGCAAAAATGTGTCATGACCTTGCAAACAATTCAATAAATATATGCCAGAAATTTAAAAATTGATAATTGAGTTTAACAGATGATCAGATTTGCAGAAGAAAAAGAACTGAATAACACAAATAGAACATATCCAAAATGGGCCAGCAAGTAGAGAGGAAGTTAAGGTGGCTGGATACCACATTGCTGGCTATGCAGTTCAAGTCTGGACTCAGTGGCTTGAAAAACACTCTGGGCACATGTATGCATGGCCAAAATCCCAAGAGGAGAATGAGGGATTAGGGACTGTGGGGTGGCCATCTCCCAGGGAGTGACTTCTCCTCTCTCTTTCTGTCTCTTTCTGGTGAGCACATGCACCCTATATCAAAGAAAATATCCAAACTGAAACAGGAAGAAAAAAGACCAGGGAAAAAGAGCCTCAGTTGAACAACATTAAGCAATCTTAACATGCTCAGAAGTTCCAGAAGGACGAGGAAGGGGTACAGAAAAAATATTTGAAGAAATAATGGCAGAATATGCCAGAAAATATTCCAAATTTGATAAAATAATCCACTGTTTCATAAACATAATGAAATTTAAGAAAGATAAACATACACATACATAAAACCAACTGAGGCACCAAAGAGCTGGGAGGAGAACCTCAGAACAGAAGAAAAAAATAGAATAGAGATGGATCCCAAATGGCCAATTGCCAATTGCAAGTTGAATCCCAGCCCCAGAAGCTTAAAAAAGATGTCAGGCTCATGCATGCCTCAAATCCCAACAGGATGGAGAAACAGAGAAGGGATTGCCGTGTGACCATGCCCCGTGGGAACAGGGAGGTGCTTTCTCCCTCTCTCTCCCTCTCTCTCTCTCTGGTGAATCCACGTACCCTCTGGCAATTAAAAAGAAAAGGGGGGAAGTTTTGGTGCCATAATTTCTCCCTTCATTGATGTTGGACTTAAATTAGTTGAAATGTACTTCTGTAACACAATTTAATCTTTAATAAAATTTGCTTAATTATCTAGTGACATTCAAAAATAAAAAAAGAAAAGAAAACAGAAGTCTAGGCAATATCCTTAGCTTAGAGTTACTGTGTGCCATCCCCACCCCCCAAAGTCAAACTGAAATGCCCATCCTCACCCATCCATTCAAAGGACCCACCTCTCCAAAGCTCAATAGCTAAGGAAGCCACTAGACTACAAGGCCAGCCCACGACAGGGAGTGTGCATAAATAAATTCTTGGGCTGAATTCCTCGCCTCACATCCCAGAGAGTCATCCTAGGCAGCCTTTCTGAAGGAGAAGAAGCCTAGGGATCACCTGATGATTGCAAGGACAGCATGTGACACAGAGGACTGGAAAGAGCAATCACGTGAGGCTCTGGCCTGAGGCAGTGACAGCACTCATTTCCGTGGAGCTCTTGGCCAGGAATATGGGAACCGAAAGGCTGATTAGCTCATTGCTGAAGTGCTGGCAAGCATGATGGCTTCCTGGCTCAGCCCCAAAAGATTGTGATGTGAATATTACACGCCATTAAGCTGACTCAGAGAACAAATGACTAAGTTTCCGATAATCAAGGAGAAGATTTTGGCTTAGCCATCCTTCATTTCAATGCAACCTGAGTTTAATGCATCATGACGGATGAATCCAATCCATCCCAAAGGAAGTGTCTCTGCTGAGGGGAGGAAGGTGTTCTCAGCCAGTCTTGCCTCGCAGCAGGGGTGGGGAGCAATTTACTGCCTTTCTAATGTTCTACCAGCTATTCGGAATCCTCTGTGAACACTCTTCTTCAACATCAGGCTATAAAACAGGTGATTCTGTTTATAAAAGCTGTGCTATTTAAAGACCAGCTAGCTCATTAATGTCACCTGCCATAGTCCTTCCTGCTCTTCATGCAGCAACTCAAACATGGCCCATAAATGGAGGAAAGTCTTCATACACCTAGAAAATAAAAGCTGTTCAAAGAAAATAAATAAAATGGGCCCAAACCATACCTCTGAGGGCATCAGAAAATTAGTCCCCAGCCAGGAGAGGCCCAGGCCCCAGGCCCAAATGACTAAAGGTTTCACAAAACTTTCCACATTTTCATTATCCTCTGAATAGAGATCCTGAGTGGAGGGCTTAGGCTTCTGTGAGTAACTCTTGAACAGCAAGAGGTGATGAAGTTTGGAAGACCGCTGAAGTTTGATCTGTTCTCCCTCCACTATGCTGGCACAGATTTCAGCCACACATCTCACTTCCTATTGGTTATGAACATCACTCTACCACCCAGTTCAGAGAGACACAGGCAGTAAGAGAGTTCAGAGATGCTAGCTTGTCCTACCTGGGACTCTTGTCCTTCTTCGGGTTTTCTAGAATGAAGAAACTGAGAGGACCCCAGTCATACGGAGGACAGTGCCCCTGCAGGTTGCTGGGAGGCACAGCTACAGCAGGAAAAGCTTCTCTGAGACAACGGATCTAAATCAGATGATTTCTCAGGAGCTTTGGATTCCTCAAATGCTATGGTCAATGATGCCCTAAGACCATGCAAGATCCTGTCATTTAAGAGAGATTCAATCATGTTTAACATATTCAAAGGAATAAATAAGAAACTTAATCTTAAGGTTTAAGAAATTTTCTGATGATGGTCTGGAAACTGAGAGGGAAATGTGATTAATCAGAACTTCCTACTCTCCACTGTTTCCACAAGGAACCCTCGAAGTAGCCCACGAGGAGAAGACTGAGGCCAGGTGCACACCCAGCATCGTCAGCTCAGGGGTTGGGACCTGACACTCATCACAGGAATGGCTCCTTTCACAAGTGTTTTGCCCAGTGACTATGACCTCCTGGTGCCAAGAGATAACACTTCTTCACTGTCATCTTTCCACTACACAGTGTAACATAGACACCTAGTAAGCACAAGTGAGCCAGCCATTGGCTTGTTTCACAGCACTGGGAAGTAAATGAGCATTTCTACCCAGGAGGCACTAGCCTGCAGGACTGTCCAGGCCTCATAAAGTTGACTACTCCCTTCTCCTTAGCCACTGGCCCTGGCACAAAGCCCTCCTGCAGAGCAGCTGTCTTGGCAGGGCACAGGGTACCTACCAATCTTCCCATCTTCTTCTCTGCCTTACATCTTCTTAGGCAGCTTTGCAGCTGAGACTTTGCCCTCCAACTCTTTCTCCCTCCTAAGGTACTAATAAAAACCCTTGGGGCCAGAAACACCATCTACCATACCTTTGATCCCCTTCTAAGCACTTAGCACAGATGTCTACACCCTATAGGTACTAAATGGTGCTAGGTAACAGCCTGGGTTAGATCACTTATCACAGAGCAGAATCTCCCGGAGGGCTTTGCCCTGAAAACAAAATTCTGACATCAATTTCTAAAACTATCTACAATATTGAAGTTGAAATGAATCCCTCAGACAATTGCCTTCCACGTCAATCTTTCAGTTGAATGTACTTTCCTATTAGAATTAAAAACAAATTAGCAAAAAAATTAGCAAATTAAAAAAAATTAGCAATTAAAAACAAATTAGCAAAAAAAAAAAAAAAGCCCCTTATGTTGTCCACTAGAGACACATTCTAAGACCTCAGTGATTGTCGGAAACTGCAGACAGTACTATACCCTATACATACTATGCTTTATCAATCCAAGACAAGACAGGTACTAAGTTGTGGAGGGCATTGCATATGGAAGCCATCTTGAGAGCTGTCTGCCATCTTAGAAACCTTAGGCTTCACTTCCTCATTGAGCAAACCATGTCTCTCCTTCAGTACATGTCCCTATATCCCTCCCCCCGGCAGAGTCAACTCTCCTACACAGGGAGGAGGATGGGTGAGATGAAGAAGTGCCACAGCAAGGGGTAAAAGAAGTGGGGCAGGGTGGTCTAGGGGGTCCGGTCCTACGGAGCCTTCCTGCCCCATCTGGCCTGGCCCCTCAGCCTGAGTCTGAATCACTGGTGTCTGAAGAGGAAGACGATGAAGAGGAGGAGCTGGAACCTGAACTGGAGCTGGAAGCACTGAGTCGTGACACTGCTACTTGTTGTGCAGAGGATGACTCTGTTTTCTCACTTGCTTTCTTGGGGGGCTTTTTAGTGGAATTGAGCTGCCCACTGACATCTTGTAACCACTTTTCTAGTTCCCGTTTTTTCTCTAATGCCAATTCTTCCTTTGTCTTTCCCACAGGTTTCTTAATGGTTAGGGCTTCCGTGGTTTCTTTCGTAGACAGGAAAGCATGTAACGCTCAAGCTCTCTAAGTGTAGATGGCTTGAGTGTTTCAAAATCAATCGCAATCTCTTCTGGGTTTGAGTCACGTAAAGAGGGCTCCCTAGCTTGGATTATATGTACAACTTGACCCAGTTTCTCTCCAGGTAATTTGTTAATGTCGAAACTCAACTAATGCTTCTCATCGTAACTCATAGGTCTGCCTCTCTTCCTCTTCCTCTGAATCGTGACCAGTAGGCAGGGCAGGTGGGGCTGTTTTTGTAGCCTTTTTGGGGAGCTTGGTGCCACTTCCTCCAGAAGGTCCAAAGCCAGGAGGGCCTAGTGTAGCAGTACTGCCACTCCCACTGCCACTTGCTTTCTTAGACTTTTCTGGCTGAGGTGGGCGCGGTGCCCGAGGCCCCTTGTCATCATCTTCAACCCCAGCACGGCCTCGGTGCTTCTCTGCCTTCCTTTTCTTCTTTTTCTCCTTTTTTTCTCTCTTCCGCTTGGGCTTAGATATTGGGCCCTGGGAAAGGGCAGCCAGTTGTTCGTGTACTGCCCGAAGCTGTTCCTGTAGCTCTGCTAGACAATGAGCTCTTTCTTCCTCCGAGTCTGAGCTTTCACCCTCTTCTTCCTCCTCCTCGTCCTCCTCATCTTCTTCCTCTTCTTCCTCAGAGGAGCTCTCACTGCTACTTTCTTCACTGGAGGACTCTGAAGATGATTTGGCCAGGCCAGGAGGCAAGGCAGTAGAAACTGGTAAAGGCCCTGGTTCTAGAGGTTCATCTGGCATCTTGGCATAACAAAACTCAAATACATCCTGTAGTTTTCGTGCCATAGCCACAACATCATGTTTACTTTTGTTCAAGATCAACTAGATTCCCTTGCAGAAGTTGTACTCCAAAATAGACGTGGGTTAGACCTCCTCTTGGCAGAACAGGGGGGGGTCTCTGTCTTGCTTTACAGGAACACTGCTGTTTTTATGCCAACAAGTCCGGCATCGTTTCTGACAAGCTCACCCAATTACAGGAAAATCTTCTTGAACGAAGAAAACAACTCACCGATAACCCCTTCTTCACTGCATGGAATGGATTCCTCCCCTTTCTACTCCCCATACTTGGTCCGATTCTGGGTTTACTGATTGTTTGCTCTTTGGGACTAATTCTCTTTAATAAGCTCATGGCTTTCCTTAAATGCCAAATCAATGACTCTATAAAAATGCAGCCTATCCAAGTCCACTACCACAATCTGGAGATTGTATCACGGAGCCTAAACATTGCTCCTGCCTGAGGCGCTGAATCGATTAGCCAAAGACAGGTAAGAGAGTCTGAGCCTATAACAGTTGTATAGTCCTCCCACCTAAGACAGGAAACCCATCATAGCTATGGGATTCTCCAATGACGGGTAAGGATGGACATGTGGCTCGATAAATGACTCCAACCTAAGACAGGTACGATTCCCCAAGGCTTTTCTCCTCTCTTTGAAAACATTAAAAAGGGGGATATGTGGAGGGCATTGCATATGGAAGCCATCTTGAGAGCTGTCTGCAATCTTAGAAACCTTAGGCTTCACTTCCTCATTGAGCAAACCATATCTCAGAAATCATGTGACCAACTGTTGCTAGGCAATGGGAGATCCACCCACATCAATGATTGGCTCATACTGTTGTATCTCTTTTCGGGCAACCAATTGGTGCCCACCAGCCTGTATATAAAGCACAGTTTGCTCTGCAATAAACGAAGACTTGATCAGCACCTCACCTGGTCTCCACTCTGTGTGTGTCTGTGGGAATCTTGCCAGCCTGCACACAAAGAGTCCCCTTTTTCACTATCCTCACCCAGGTACCCGTTTGACTGTCCTGCGGGTCGGGACACTAAGTGACTAACGGATGGTAGTATATATACAACATGGAGACACTGGACAAAGAGATAATTCATGTTCCAGGCAGGATGGAGAGGAACACTGGGAGATTTCATCACACTGCTCAGAATAGTGGGAAATTGTTTATTTCTGGAATTTTCCACTGAATAATTTTGGAGCAAAGTAGACCACAGGTAACAAACTGCAGAAAGGGGAAGCTCCTGCAACTCAGTCTCCTATCTAACCCAGTGAGGAAGGGAAAAGAGACATTTAGTGAGAGCTCATCACCTCAGGTTTCTCCACGGCTCTTCAAAACTACCTGCATTGGGCCAGCAGGTGGCGTGATGGTTAAGTCTCTGGACTCAACATAGCTAACAGCAGTTCAAGTCCCAAACCTAGTGGTGTGCTTTCTCACTTTCCCTTTCTTTCTTTGTGTCTCTCTGGTAAAATTAATAATAACTTTTTAATCAATTAATGTATTTTTATTTTACTATAGGGCAAATGTGCTTACTGGGGAGAGAGTGAGAAAGTGAGAAAGTACCACCCCATGGGAGGTGGCCACACCACAATCCCTTCTCCATTCTCTTCTCAAGATTTTGGACATGCACGCACATGTGCCCACCATGTTTATCAAGCTGCCAGGTCTGGGGCTCGAACTGTGCCATCAGCCATGTGGGATTCCAGCCACTTTAGCCACCATGCCACTGACTGGTCCTTAAATAACTTTTCTTTTTTTTTTTTTTTTTGAGAGGTTTTTACTATAGGGCATGTGCACTCGACAGTCAGACAGAGAGAGACAGACAAAAAGCAAGAAATCACCCCCCAGGGGGGATGGCTACACCGCAATCCCTTCTCCTCCATCCTTCTCTTGGGGTCTTGGGCACGCACGCACATATGCAAGGTGTGAGTATTAAGTCACGGGGTCCAGGACTCGAATTGCGGTCAACTACATAGGAGTCCAGTGACATAGCCATTACACTAACTACTGGTCCCCTTAAATAATTTTTAAAGTAGGTTCTACCTATTGATATTTACAGTATTTGAAATATCAAATAGATTTCAGTATCATTCAGTAATTCATTTACAATGAATAATAAACCTATTACATAATAACAAAATTAACGTTTATCAAAATAACTATATTTTGCAAAACAAAATTAAGTTAGTAAGAAGCTCAGGAACTCTTTAAGGTTGAGATGAATAAAAGACAGCCTGGGAACAGCAGATGGTGTAATGGTTATGTTGCTGGACTCCCGTGTAGTCAACTGCAGTTCCAGTCCTGGACCCAGTGACTTAAAGCTCATGCCAGGCGTGTGTGCATGCATGCCCAAAATCCTGAGAGGAGAATGGAGGAGAAGGGACTGCAGTGTGACCACCTACCCTGGGGTGTGATTTTTTGCTTTCTGTCTCTCTGTGTCGCTCTGTCTCTCCAGCAAGCACATGCACACTATAGCAAAAATCTCTCTCAGGAAGAAAAAAAAAAAGAAATAGAAGACAGCCTGATTTTCACATCTGCTTGTGTATCCAATCTGCTGTGATACATTACCTTGGTTGAAGTATGTGAAGAAAAACCAGTCTCACACAGACATGTGGCTGGAAATGGGAAGAGTATTTTAATAGCTTTATCAAATCATTGTGGGTATTCTTATTTGATAATAATGTTAAAAACTGGTAAGTGGTAGTTTCTTTAAGGCTAGTTGCAATACAGAATCTGAAGTCCTAACAATACAGTTTTAGAACTCTATTAAAACTCATTATTTATCAATTATCTTTGGACAGTTATTCTACCTACCTGTAGTTTTTGTAACATCACACATTAGTCATTTGAAAAATACTGGTTCATTGAGTTATGCAGATCTTCCTCATGTTAAAACATTTTAATATACAGTGTCAAAATACGATTGTTAATATCATCACTGAGCTCATCAGAAGTGCCTTTCGGTATTGGGAAACTATCAGGTTTACCAGGGCAAATACGAGTTTTTCAAAATTTGAATTTTTCCCTGAAAACACAAATTGTATCATTTGCAACAAATATAGGCAGTTATTTCGTTTGAAATAACAGGCTCACTTAGTTCGATGTTCAGACACTGTCTGCCAAAAACACATGTATGAATAACCATGGTTTGTCTGTCAGTTGTTCTTTAAAGTAAAAACAGTGTTCCATGAAAACAGAAGCTGGTTTAGCTCCCGGCCCAAAAAAAGCACAAGTGCTGTTCCTCGAACGATTGTTGTACTGCTGTCTGCAGAAGAACACTATACAAACTTCCAATTCCGTCTCACGGAATATTAAAGACTTGTGTTTAAGGGTCAAAACCTAATAAAATTAATAATTCTTAGTGCTTCATCAAGGACATCCTTAAACGTGTGGATTTTGTATTCAAATAGGGGCAGTGAGCAGCCCCATGGCTGTCAGCTGAGACCTGGCCTCAGTCTTAATGTGGGCCGAAGCATGGGCCATGGCTTTTGCACCATGGGTGCAAATGTCGATAAAGTGAAAGAGGAAATAATGCCTCAGTATCACGATGAAAACAGTAATGACCTAACAGGCCCCTGGAAGGTTTCCAGAGAGCCCACAGGGCCCACAGATTGTAGATCTCACTAGCTTTCTGTGGGTGTTAACGGGGGTAAGGAGAGGTATATCCAGCTCAGCTCTGCCTCCACTTCTCTGCACCACGGCTAACATGCCTAGCACTGAGCCTGACTATTGGTAGCCTCCATAAACAAGAGCTATCCTTGATTAAGCTCTCCAGATTAAGTTAGTGAGAAGTTCAGAAACTCTTTAATGTCAGATTAATAGAAGACAGGCTGATTTTCATATCTGCTCGTGCACTCAATCTGCCTTCTCAGTATTGCCTTTTTGGAGTTGCATTTCAATCCTTTGTTGAGCAGGAATTTGTAAGCACTCTTTCAGTTCCATATTCCAATCTGAATTTTTTGCCTAATGGACTCTGCAAATAAGAATGTGGGGGCCTTCCTGTGGATTCCTCTGGTGATGCCTATCTGTCTCAGGGGGCATGTTCAGTTGAGTAAGTTCTGTCCTTGAAAAAAAAAAAAAAGACAATGGGCAGCCCTGAACTCCAGTCTCAGCTGCTAATGAGGTAGAGGGACTCTGACTCACCATGGTGGGTGCTCACTGAACTAACCCCCGACCCCTTTTCTCCCATGTATTAGGTGGGTGGGAAACATATTCTTCTATGTTTTTCTATGCACACACACACACACTTTCACACACACACACACACACACACACACACACTTTCACACACACACACACACACACACACACACACTTTCACACACACACACACACACACACACACACACATGCATCATGACTTCCCTGACAACCCAATACTTACTTCTGTGCCTAAAGCAAGAAACATGAATCGGGCTCTCCTACAAAGCACAGGGTCTCACCTCAACCATATGGGAGACTTTTGTGATCTTATCACAGAATGCCAGAGAGCAGAATCACCCCAAAGGCTCCAGGGCTTTCCTATCAGCCCAGAAGAAGCTGTGTCCAGAAGACGCAGTGGCACCCAGAGCAAGAGAAAGCATATGAGCCTTGTAGGACATGTCCAAGAGCAAGGGCCCCATGGACATGCAAATATGCTAGGGAAGAGGGTATGGTGTCAGGGGTGCCCAGCTTCAGGAGGTGGGACAAAGAGCCAGTCCACACATGAGCCTGTGAGATATGACCGCATAGCTCCATTTCTTAAAGACTAGCAATATCTTTTTTTTGGAGAGATTTTCACTGTAGGGCGCGTGCGCTCGCCAGACAGACAGAGAGAGACATAGAGACAGAAAGCGAGAAACCACCCCCCAGGGGGGATGGTCACGCCACAATCCCTTCTCCTCCATTTTCCTCTCGGGATCTTGGGCACGCACGCACACACGCCCGGCGTGAGTTTTAAGCCACCGGGTCCGGGACACGAACCGTGGTCGACTACGTGGGAGTCCAGCAACATAGCCATTACGCTAACTGCTGGTTCCCAACACTAGCAATATCTTAAGCCCTCCATTTCTCCTATCTGCCCATGCTGCAGCCACTTGGGTTAATAGTCTGATTCCCTTCCTGACCCAGCTGGCTGTGGTTTAGGTAGATTGATTCCAGAAGCTCAGGACAAACACATTCCCCACCCAGGTATAGGCCCTTAGAATTCCTTTAACTGTTCCAACTTATTTCTGGTGGGGTTGAAGCTGTAGGGGCCTTGGGGGGGTAACCATTCACCCCACCATTCCTGCATGTGAGGTTACCTATAACAAACCTCTGTGCAGTGCTTCATTGGAGTTGTCTTGCATACATTTTTTGGGCTGGCCAATGCCACTCTCCAAAAGACCCACAGAACACTATGTAAATGGTCCATGCCCTCTTCCAATGCTGTTATTTAAAAAAGCAAGCTATTATACCTTTTTCTGCTATCAGCCTCGTACTCATCACATGCATAATACAAGGATTATTTTTGAAAAGACCATTGAACCACAACTTCCTATGTGAACCCAGAAGAGTATGGCCACTTCAGGATTAACATTTCTCAATAAGCAAAATAATTAATTTCATTATTATTTGTTTAATTAATGAGATGATTCATCAAGTCAAGACAATTCAGTGACAGATTAATCAAAAGAGATTATGGAAGACATTAGTAAGAAATATGTTTCTAAAATTGACATTAGTAAGAAACATGTTTCTGGAATTTTGAACATATACAAATACTGTCTGGGACACTGAGAATTATGGATGATTCACTGTCATGTCACAGATGACTATAAACTGCCCTTTCTATGAAGCATCATCACTTGGACAATTTCTTATTTGCTTAAGGATAATTGGGAACACAGCTCGGAACTCTCTGGAAAGGCACTCGGCTCAGTAGAACTCAAGGATGGTGCTTAAGGGACCTCTTCTCTCTGCCATTCTGTCAGTTCCCAGGCTGGCTTGAGTACCTTCCAGTGGGAGCACTTAGCCTCAGAGGATGAACCGAGTGTGCTAAATAAATTATTTATCCCCCAAAGTACTTCAGGATGAAATAATAATGCCTTCTCCACCCAGAGAGCTTTACTATTGAACGTGTTCATAAGTCAGCCATCTCATTTTGCTAACACAGAGGCCCCAGGAGAAGCACAGGCCAGGTACTTGCATTTGCCTTTCTTCAAAGCAGAAATGACACTAAGCAAGAAGGCTACCACTGGCCAAGAAAAATACTTCTGTGGTTGTCCAAATCAGTGCAACTAGGATTCAAAACCGTTCTCTTCATATGTATATGTTTTATTTATCTTTTTTCTTCTTATAAGAAATTTTTTAAAAAGATTGAATTTCCAGTAGAATACAATTAAAAACAAAAAAGATAGATCACCATGCTATGACATCATAATGTCTACATAGAAAACTGCCACAAACATACAGCTTCGTTTCTAAGCAGTAGAGAAACAAGAAGAGAGCAAGAAATGGGTCAAATAATTCCCAAAGAAAGAGTTTAGATCAGAAATTTCCTCTTTTAAATTCTCTATCATTAAATACATGTTTCAACAGAGATGAATAAACACAGAAATAGATTCTTTGAAGAGGGATGATGACAAAATAAAAAATGTTGTTAGGCTGCTGGTAATGAGGAAGACCTATTTTATACAAATATATATGAGATGCACTTGGTGAGACTGTTGCTCCACCACATTACCCCACCCCTGCCTGAAGGCAGGTCATGCGTACACCCAGCATCTAGCTCAGGGGGAGGAGGAAAGGGCAGGGTAGCTGACAAGGTTCTGTTATCCACATTGCTTAGTTGAACATCACAGAAAAAGAAGAGCTTAGGCAGAAACTGGCTGACTTGAGAGAGAGAGGGAAGTGTTTAGAGACGGCCCAGAAACATGGGCCTCATAGGTAGGAAAAGCCACCACTCTGTATCCCAAGAGTAAGATGTAAAGCTGAAAATGTTCTGAGCAGCAAAGCCCATGAAGACTCCTCAGCTGAAGAGAAAGCTCAAACACAGATGGCATTGGATTGCAGGGTTTCTCTCCTACCCATACCCTTGCCTGCTGTATTACATATAAAGCTTCAGGATACCCTAAGTAGAAAGAGCCAGGTATGACAAAGTGAAGATATAAAGTGCACTGGAGGATAGTGACTAAGAACTGGGTATAGATGTTGATCCATGGAACTGTCAGAAGCAAATAGATCAAAAGCTACTAGAATCGAGAAAAATTTGCATGGCCAAAGAAACAAGAGGCTAAAATAGAATCAGTGACATTTTTTTCCCACATTTTTTAATTTCATTTTCTTTTATACATTCAATCACATTATTTAGCTTACTAGAGTCAGTGACTTCTAAAGCAGGAAGCTATTCTCCCCCAGGGTCCCAGTCAGATGTGTCTGTAGAGAACAAGGAACAAAGATGATTCTCCCAGGAACAGAACATGGAGGCCTATAAGACAACAGACTAGTTCTTCCTGTCCCAGTTCCCAGGGTGGAAGGTAAAAGAATCAGATATAGCCAAATTGTGATCAGAGCAGATCAAAACAAAAAGTTATGGCTTCTTCTTTATCAATCACAGCTTTGACCTCACTCTAGTCCATGCTCCCCATAGACAAGAGTTCATGAGACTCATTCACAAAATTGTCTCCATTTACTGGTTATGGCTGCTTCTTCATCAATCACAGCTATGATCACTCTAGTCCATGCTCCCCATAGACAAGAGTTCATGAGACTCATTCACAAAATTGTCTCCATTTACTGACAGTACTCCTAATTTCTTAGTCTCTCCCCCAAATTACCTAACCACAGCCCAAGTCTTAAAACAGGTTCTTTCTAACACACACCTCTGCAACACCCTACAGCACCTAGTCCCAACCTGTCCCATAAGTGCCAGAGGTGAGTTTCTAGTGGCCTTTACATAGAAGACATTGACAGATGCCTTCTTAATACCTGCCCATAGAGTATCACTCTTGCTTCTGACCAAGGACTGATGTTTATCTTCCATTCTTTCCCACAGACTTTTAAAATTGCAATTGCCCTGACTCAGCCTCACTGCAAATAGTATGAGCAGCAGATAACCTGGGTGATGGCTCAGTCATCAAACTGTAAGAGTAACCTCCAAATCTGATAAAGACTGCACAACACCAGAGTCCTTCCTTTGTGCAAGACACAGTAACAGAAGCAACTTTGGACTGAATCCCTGTGGAAGTGGTTGTGTGATAGCTGTGAAAAAAAGGGCATGCCAAATGGAAGGACTGAGGAAGAGACAACTGTCTACCAAAGAGTCATAACCCCCTCCCCAGGACAGTGTCAAAACTAGAAAGCAGCTGCCAACCAGGGACACCACCTTGCAGGTTTCACACTTGCAAAGTTTGGATAGTACAACTAGATGTCATCCATGGAACATAAGTGGTATGGTACATGTCACTTTCAGGCCAATGTAGTTGAGAAGCACATGTGTTTCCTCCATGCTGTCCTCCCCAATCTGCCAGCAGCTCTCAAAGGAAGCTGAAGTGAGCCTAGAGGACGCTACCAACCTAGCCAATGGCAGGACCACAAAATATATGGAGCCAAGTCCAAATCACAGCATAACAGAAAACCAATCACTGATGACCATCCACAGCAGCTGTCATAAAAACAAGAAAAAAAATTTACTGTATAAAGCCCTGACAATTGGGAGTTTTATTATAGATATGGAAATTACCTTAAATAATCCAAAATTTGGATGTAAGATGACAAAGTAAAATCATGAATCAGAAGCTGAGTAAATAGCCTTCAATTTGCATTGGAACCACTAAGAGCTAAGACCTAAAAGTGGTGACGTCCTAAACAGAAAGCCAGCCCTCTGAAGCACTGCAGTTTTGTTCTGTTCATCCGGTTGGCCTCAGGAACACAACGGGAAAAGTGGCTCTTTTTTTTTTTTTTGGAGAGGTTTTCGCTATAGGGCGCGTGCACTTGCCAGACAGAGAGAGACATAGAGACAGAAAGCGAGAAATCACCCACCAGGGGTGATTTCACGCCACAATCCCTTCTCCTCCATTTTCCTCTCGGGATCTTGCGCACGCACGCACACGCGCCCGGCGTGAGTTTTAAGCCACCGGGTCCAGGACGCGAACCGCAGTCAACTACGTGGGAGTCCAGCGACATAGCCATTACGCTAACTGCTGGTTCCTTAAAGTGGCTCTTTAAGACTAAAGTACAGTACCTGATGAAAACCTCTCCAAAAACAATAATCACCCTAGAACACAAATGATTCCACAAAACAATTCTGCAAATATGATGTCTAGCACACACAAAGAAATTAGACACCATGAGGAGGAAATAGTAGAAATCACAGAAAACAAAAACAGATTCACAAAGACACAAGAAGTTGGAATTACACAATATAGACTATCCAAAAAAGACACTTATAACAATAAAAATCCAAACCCAATAAAAATAATAGACTAAAGACTTAAACACCTCTCAAGAAGATACCAATGAGCAATAAGCACATGAAAAGATGTTCAACAATAATAACCATTATGGAAATGCAAATCACACCCATCTCACACCCATTCAGATGGTTATTATCAAAAACACAGGAAATAACAAGTGTTGGCAAGGATGTAGAGAAACTGGAACGCTGGTGTGCTACTGGTGTGAATGTAAAATGGTGACACTTTGTGGTTTCTCAAAACATTAAACATAGAATTATAGTATTCAGTCATTCTGCTTCTAGGTATGTACACAAATCAAGTGAAAACAGGAACTCAGGTATTTGTATACCTATGTTCCCAGGAACATACTCACTATAGCCAAAAAGTAGAAGCAACCTAAGTGTCCATCAAAGAATAAATGGATAAACGAAATGTGGTATACACAGACAATAGAATATGACATAGGCTACAAGATAAATGAACCTGGGTCCGCAGATGTGTAGTGGTTATGTTGCTGAACTCCTACATTGCTGACCACAGTTTGAGTCCTGGACCCAGTGGCTTAAAACTCGAACCGGGATCATGTGTATGCACGACCAAGATCCCGAAAGGAGAAGGAGGAGAAGGGATTGCAGCGTGGCCATCCCTCTAAGGAGTGATTTCTCACTTTCCCTCTCAAGCTCTCTCTCTCTCTCTCTCTATCTCTCCTCTCCAGTGAGCACATGTATCCTAAGGCAAAAACCTCTAAAAAAAAAAAAAAGATGAGTGAACCCTGAAGACATTATAACAAGTAAGCAAATCACAAAAGGACAAATATTGTATGATTCCACTTGAATGAGGGACTTAAACTATTCTAATTCATAGAGGCATAAACTAGAATGTCAGTTGCCAGAGACTTGGGGGAGGTAGCTATTGTTTAATGGATAAAGAATTTCAGTTTTGCAAGATGAAAAAAGTTCTGAAGATGGATAGTTACATAACAATATGTATGTACTTAATGAGAGAGAATTGTACACTTAAAATGTACACTTAAGGGCCAGTAGGTTGTATCATAGTTAAGGCAGCTGGATTCCACATGGCCAACTACCGTTCAAGTCTCAGACCTGGGAGCCTGAGAAACATACCAGGTTCCTGTGCATACATGCGCAGAAATCTGAGAGAACTGAGAGAAGACTGGAGAAGAAGGGATTGTGATGTGGCCCTCCCCCGTAAACAGTGATTTCTCACTTTCTTTAATTCTCTCTCTCTTCAGAGAGCACACATGCCTTGTAACAAACTAAAAAAAAAAAAAAAAAAATTAAACAGTAACATAGTTTTAGCCCAGCTGTTTGAGGGGCTGGAAGCTACATAGGATGCATGAGATGCATAGATTCAGCTCCCCAGGCCAACCTGAACATACTGGGTACAGTTGTGATAACTACAGCCCTAGCTAAGTGGAAAGTTGGCATTGAAGCATGGCAACCCAATGAAATCCTGTCAAAAATATCTACCTCTGTCTCTCTTTCTCTCCTTCCCTCGCTCTGTCTCAGAAAGAAAGAAAGAAAGAAAGAGAGAGAGAAAGAAAGAGAGAAAGAAAGAAAGAAAGAAAGAAAGAAAGAAAGAAGGAAAGAAAGAAACCATTTTACTTGTTTTAAAAGTCTTTTTTTTGAGAGAGAGGTTTTTGCTATGGGGTGTGTGCGCTCGCCAGAAAGACAAAGAGAGACAGAGAGACAGAAAGCGAGAAATCACCCCCCCGGGGGGGGGGATGGCCACACCACAATCCCTTCTCCTCCATTCTCCTCCCGGGATCTTGGGCACGCATGCACGCACCCACACCTGGCGTAAGTTAAAGCCACCAGTTACGGGACTTGAACAGCGATCGACTACATGGGAGTCCAGCAACATAGCCATTATGCCAACCACTGGTCCCAAAGTTTTACTTATTTTTTAACCTAAAACTGAAAAGTAAAAGTCCTGGATGGAGCAGGGGTGAAGGAGGGTGTCCAGACAGTGGTGCAAGAGTAAAATGTAATATTGTGAGACAATTCCACATGAGGAGGTTCCCAATTCAAGTCCAGAGACTTTCCTGATTATGCTGGGCATGAGTATGCCCATGAGCTAGGGCTGGCTGAAGGCTGGGGGTAGATAGTAGCATAAGGCTCTGTTGGGTATGTTGTCCCTCTCTCTTTCTCTTCCTCTCTCTCAAGAAATAAATAAACTTTAAAAAAAAAAAATAAAGATCAAAGGAGGCAGCCTGTGGCCTGGTAGTTAAGGTGGCCAGATCTCACATAGCTGACCACACAGCTCGAGTCCCAGACCCAGCAGTTTGAGAATACACCAGGCACATGTGCGTGTATACCCAAAATCTCTAGAGGAAGACATGGAGGAGAGATTGAAGCATGACCATTCCCAATGGAGATTTCTTTCTCTCTTTCTCTCTCTCTGTGACTCTGTGTCTCTCTCCAGTGAGTGTATACACCTTCTAGCAATTTTTAAAAAATTTTAAATGTCATGAATAGGGATTTTTCTTCCTTCTTTCCTTCCTTCTTTCCTTCCTTCTTTCCTCCTTTCCCTCCCTCCTTTCTTTCTTCCTTTCTTTCTTCCTTCCTTCCTTTTCTTTTTCTCTTTTCTTTTCTTTTCTTTCTTCCCTACCTTAATAGGTACACAGCTCTGTGCATATAAGTGGCCTTCTAGATTTCCATGAACATGGTATGACTTTTTCAAATCCCCTATAGGTATCTCATTCCTCAGCTTTAGTTTGAATACTTTCTTTTGACCTGGATTACAGTTCACCATTTCTTTCTGCAGCATCACCTAACCTGTTTTAAAATCTGTTCATGGGGCTAGCCTTGCTGGTTAAGGCATCTGAATCCCAAATGACTGACTGCATGGTTTCAGTCCCAGATCTAGCGGCTTGAAAACCATACAGGGAATGAAATGAAAATGCTTTGAAATGGTCCTAATCTCTCATACTGGGCTAAATAAGCAGGAAGTAAAAGCTAAAGCACATTTTTAAGGGGGCAGGTTAGGGGTTAGGTAAGCCCTATGTGTAACTATAGAGCCCCTTGGGAAAAACTAGGAGATTTACTAAATCAAGCATTTAAGGAAATTTCTGTCCAATCATTAGCTGACCACTAAGACAACCAAGCACAGACTCCAGGGGAGATACATGACAAAGAATACAGACTTTAAGATTAGTTAAAGAAAATTCACTAAACAAACAGAAATCACTACAATAAGCAGCAGCAGCAACCACCACCACCAGATAGGAAAGAGAAGACAATGAAAGATTTTCCAAGTTGCCGCATTACAGTACTTAAAATAAACCATTTTCAATAAATTATCATTATATACCACACAAAGAAACAAAATATGCCCCAAACACAGAAAAAGGAAGCAATCAATAGAAATTGTCACAAATGAAACCCCAACATTGGACTTACTAGACAAAGACTTTAAATAACATATTTTAAATGTTTAAAGAAATAAATGAAACCATATCTAAAGGATTATAGGAAAGAATGAGTTATATCTGACCAAGTAGATATCAATAAACAGACAAAAATTATAAAAAAAGAACCAAACAAAAATTCCGGAGTTAAAAAATACAGTAACTGATCTGGCTCCCTAGCCTGGTGAAGGCAGCTGGCTCGCACAAGGCCAACTAAATGGTTCAAGTCCCAGACCCAGAGGCTGAGAAACTCTCCAGTCATATGTGCATGCATGCCCAAAAATCCTGAAAGGAGGGATCAATGAAGGAAAAGGGGTTATGGCATGACTGTTCCCCATAGCAGGGCATGGATGGTGCAGGGGATGGCAATGCTTTCTCCTCTCTCTCCCTCTCTGTCTCTCTTTCTCCAGCAAGCACATGCATATTCAAGCATTAAAAAGAAAAAAAATGTACAATAACCCTCATTGGAGGGTATTCAAGCAGGTAGAAAAATTAGTGAGCTTGAACATAGGTCAACTGAGAGTGACCTATGTATTCCAGTCTAAGAAACACAAAGTAAAAAAGACCTGTGGGAAAACACCATATTGTGTATGTATACTAATATATACATAATGAAACTCTCAGAGAGAGAGAGAGAAAATGGAGTACAAAGAATATTTGAAGAAACCAAAACTTTACAGATTTGATGAAAAACATTACATATCCAAGAAGATCAATGAACTCCAAGGATAAACCCAAAGATATGGATACCTATACATACCATAACCAAACTATCAAAAGACAAAGACAGAATCTGGAAATCAGTAAGAAAGAAACTCATCTTGTAAAAGGGATTCTCAATAAGAGAAACAGCAATTACTCATCAGAAATCATGGAGACTAGAAGACTGTAGGATGACCTAGTCAAAGTTATGAAAGAAAAGGTACTCAAATAAGAATCCTATATCTGTTGTATTAGTCCATTATTGTGTTAACAGAAATACCTGAGTTTTGGTGATTTATAAAGAAATAGAGGTTTACTGACTCAAGAATCTAGTGGCTGGACATGAGCAACAAAAGCAAGAAGAGGGTGGGTATGTGCAGAGAAAGAGAGAACTGAGCTCTCTTTTATAACAACCCACTCTCATGAGAACTAATTCATTGTGATAAGCTATAACTCCCCAGGTCTTATAACATCATTAATCTTTCTTTTTTTTAATTTTTGCTATAGGGCAAGTGTGCTCACCATAGAGAGAGAGAATGGGAAAATGAGAAAGCACCCTCCCCCCCCAGGAGAAATGGCCATGCCACAATCCTCTCCCCTACATTCTCCTCTCAGAATTTTGGGCATGCACACACAGGCACCCAGCATGTTTTTCAACCTGCCAAATCCAGGACTTGAATCATGCAGTCAGCCATATGGGATCTAGCCTCTAACGCCATGCCACCTACTGGCCCTAACATCATTCATCTATTCATGAGACTGTTGCTTCCATGATCCAATCACCACCTGCTAAGTCTCATTCTCATGCTCCATCACATTGGGGATCAAATTTAAAAACATAAACCTTTGGGAGACAAATCATTATCCAAGCCATAACTTTCAACAACATGATCCTTCAAAAACAAAAGAAAAATTAATATAGTCCTAGGCAACAATAGGAGAGATACTACAGCCTAGAAAACCTGCCCTATAAGAAATACTAAAAGGAGTCCTTCAGGTTGAAAGGAAACAACACTAGGTAGTACCTCAAATCCAGGTGAAAAAATTAAGAACACAAATAAAAGAAACTATAAAGATAAATACAAAAGACAGTATGATGTGGTTTCTACAACTTTTTTTCCTACCTAATTTAAAAGACAACTGCAAAAGGCAATAATTACATAAAGATGTACTTTATGTTACAATAACAGTGCAAAAGAGGGGAGAGGGAATGGAGCTATATAAAAGCAAAATTTTTAGATACAACTTATATGTGATTGGTTCTAATCCAAAATAAATTGTTACAAATTGTCAATAGTAAGCCCCAGGCAACTGTTAAAACAATAAGAGGGGCCAGATGGCGACACAGTGGTAAACTATGACACTCTGCTAGGCTGACCCACACAGGAAGGCTCCAGGTTTGTGTCCAGAGATCTACCTGAATATGCCAGGCACACATGTGCCCATGATTTGGTAGACTCTGGTGTGAAGACTCTGTGGGGTTTTGTCTGTCTATCTTGCTTATGAAAGAAATAAACAAACTTTTAAAAAGAAAATAATAAAAACGAGTAAAAGAAATGACAGAGAATTAACACTAGAAACTGTTTAATATGAAGTCAATAATGGAGTGATAGAAAACAAAAAGTTTATGAAATAAAGAAAACAAACTGCAAAACATCTGACATAAATATCCATCAGAATTACATTAAATATAAATGGATTAAACACTCCAATTTAAAGGCAGAGATTATCTGAATAGATTTTTAAGTAATCCAATTACATGCCGTATATAACAGGCACACTTTAAATTAAAAGAGATAAATAGGTTGAAGGCATGGAAAAATACATATCATGCAAACTAAGAGAGCTGGAGTGGCCATACTAACATCAGATAAAATTGTATTTAAAACAAAAATTGTTATTGGAAACAAATGACATAATAATAAAAAGGTTAACTCATCAAGAAATATATAATAGTTATCTACACATAAATTTAAAACAAAACTCTAGAATGCATGAAACAAAAATGAAGAGATAATTAATTCAACAGTAACAGTTGGAGACTCCATTTTCCATATTGTTCAACACAATTGATTTACTAATTTTGGATTGAAAAAGTGTAAAGATGTGGTTTGTATTTTTGCCAGAATAATTCAACATTATGCTGAACCTTATAATCAGAGTAATTATGCAAGAAAAAAGGCATCCAGATTAGAAAGGGAAAATTGAAAGTATCTATATATACAGATGATTAAATCACGTATAAAGAAAATTCTCAGGAGTCTACTACAAAATTATTATAGCTAGTAAGTCCTATGCTCATGATTGAAATACTTAATATTATTAAAATGGCATTGCTCCCAAATTGATCTACAGATTCAATGAAATACCTATCAAAATTCCAGTGGCATTTTTGCAGCAACTGAAAAGCTAATTTTTTTCTTTCTTGTTTCTTTTCTTTTCTTATTTTTTTGTTTACATTCAACCACTGTGCATCTTTACAACACATAAAATGAATTTTCCCAGCATGAATACACTTTATATTAGTATAGTCAAAGATACTACCATATATATTATCAACAGATAATTTTTTTTACCTTTATATCCATTAAATGTCATGCTTCGTTTTTTTTTTACTTTGATTAGTGAATCACCCCACCCCATTTCCCACCTTCTTTCCACACTGTCTCTAGTACCCTCAGTGGCTCTCCATGCTTTTATACTTTTCAATCTTTCAGTTTTTGCCAGATTACAGACATTAAGTATATATCAAGTGGGGACAAACAATGCCTCTCTTTCTTATGAGAAACAGAAATGGATTATTATCTGTTGATGATAATGTGTATAGTATCCTCAGCTGGACTGGTGTGAAGTGTATTTATGTTGGGATAATTCACTTTACAAGCTAAGCGATGTATAAATTTTGAATGTATAAAAGAAACTAAAATAAAATAAAGTATTTTAAAATATTTTATTAATTTTATTAATATTTTATTTAATATTCTATTAATATTTCATAATCTGGCTTGCTTCATTTAGTATTAAATCTTCCATATCTGTCCACTTTCTGTCAAATGCCAGGGTCTCATTGTTTTTTACGACTGAGATGACTGAGTAGTATTCTATATTGTATATGTGCTTTTTCAATCCAAAATTAGTAGAGCAACTGTGTAGAATCAACCCAAATTTCCAAGACAAGCTAACTTTTAAAATCAGTTTTTTCTTAGGCTTTTGCTATCAGGTATATACGTTCACCTGAGTCAGAGAAAGGGAAAGTGAAAAATTACCCACTAGGGGAAATGGTTACACTGTAACCCCTTCTCCTCCATTCTCCTCCTGGGATTTTTGGGCATACATGCACACACATTTGGCATAATTTTCAAGCTGCTGGGTCCAGGACTCAAACCACAGTCGGCCATGTGGGAATCCAGCATCTCATCCACTATGCCACCTGCTGGCCCCCGGGCATGACTATCAAACTTCCAGATCCAGGACTCAAACCATGGTCCACCATGTGGGATTCCAACACCTTAACTACCGTGCCACCTGCTGGCTCTGGTCAAGTGATTTTAAACAAAAGTGTTAAAATCATTTAATGGAAAACATAAAAGGAGTTAAAAAAAATCAGTGGCAAAGGTAAATAATGAGTTTATTTTAGTGCAATAATTTTTTAAATTCGCACGTACTTTTTTCACAATATACATTTTCTTTGAACTTTTTGAAGATCCCTCCCCTTATAGTCTTTTCAATGAATTGTTATTAGGACAACAGGATAGCCACACATGGAAGAATGAAGTTAAATTCCTTCCTCACACCACGCATAAAATTAAATCAAAATACATCAAAGACTGGGCTAGCTAATAATGTGGTGGTTAAGGTGGCTGGATCCCACCTGGCTAGCTACACAGCTCAAGTCTCAGACTCGACAACTTGAGAAACAAGCTACTTGTATGTGCATGCATGTCCAAAATCCAGAAAATGGAAATGGAGAAGGGATTGCAATGTGACTATCCCCCAGGGGAGGGAGAGAATTCTCTCTCATGAACATACATGCCCTCTAGCAAATTTCAAAAAATAAAATGCATCAAAGACCTATATTTAAGAGCTAAAATTATAAAATTCTTATATTTGCAAACCATATATCAGTTCAAAGAAAATGTATATTGTGAAAAAATTATGTGTGAATTTCAAAAATTATTGCCTAAAATAAACAGCAAACCGTATATATGCAGAATTCTTACAACCCAACAATAAAAAGGCAATCAAAGACCAGCCACATGATACAGGTGACAATGTGCCACTCTGCAATGCTGAGACCACAGGACTGACTGAGGTTTGGGTCCTAGGGTGTGCATGATTCCGGCTGGCTGGAAGACTTGGGGAGGAGACTGTAGCATGACAAGATCCTGCCACCAGTACCTATCTCTCTTATGCACAACTCTCTCATGCATACTATCTCTTTCACAAAAGAAATAAAATGACCTTTTTTAAAAAAAAAAATAAAAAGCCAAACAAGGGGATAGTAGGTGATTAAGGCGCTGGACTCCCAAATGGCTAACTATAGTTCAAGTCCTGGACCTGGTGATTTGCTTTCAAAACAATAATAATAATTAAATTAAATATTTTTAAAAGACAAACAATTCAATTTTTTATTTTTGAGAGGTTTTTGCTACAGGGCGCGTACGCTCGCCAGACAGACAGAGAGAGACATACAGACAGAAAGGAGCAATCACGCCCCCGGGGGGGGATGGTCATGCTGCATCCCTTCTCCTCCATTCTCCTCTCGGGATCTTGGGCACGCATGCACATGCGCCCGGCGTGAGTTTTAAGCCACCGGGTCCGGGATGCGAACCGCAGTCGACCACATGGGAGTCCGGCGACATAGCCATTATGCTAACTGCTGGTTCCCCAAACAATTCAATTTTAAAATAGTCAAAAGATTTTAATAACTATTTCTGCAAAGAATATACAAATGGCCAATAGGTGAAAATGTATTCCATACCATCAGCCATAATGACCATACCAATTAATACCACAATGAGGTACCACTTTCCACTAACTACGATGCCTATAATCAAAAAACTGAAAAATAACAAGTGTTGGAGAGGATGGGAAGAAATCAGAATCCTTATACATCACTAGTAACAGAATAGCACTTTGGGAAAACAGTGTGGCAGTTACTTAAGAAGTTACTGTATGACCCAGTAATTCTCCTATATATAAACCTGAGAACTGGAAACACATATTCATACCAAAACTTTTACATGACTGTTCATAGCACATATTTCATAATAGACACAAAATGCCACATAGTCATACAATGGAATATTAGCCATAAGAAAGAATAAAATACTGGGGCCGGCAGGTGGCATGGTGGTTAAAGGCACTAGACTCCCACATGGACAACTGCAGTTTGAGTCCTGGACCTGGTGACTTGCTTTCTCACTTTCCCTCTCTCTTGCACTGTCCCTCTCTGGTATAATTAGAAAAAAAAAGTAAATAAATAAATAAATAAAGTTAAATAAAATAATTCTTTTTAAAAAGAGGAATGAAATATGGACACACACTATGACATGGACAAAACTGAAAATACTATGCTACTGCTAAGTGAAAGAAGTCAAACACCAAGGCCACATTTTGTATGATCCAGTTATATGAAGTGTCCATAATGGGCAAATCCTTAGATAGAAAGCAGATTCATGGTGGCCAAGGACTGGGGGAAGGGAGGAGAATTCCTGTTCATGTGTATGAGGCTTCTTTTAGAGGCAATGAAAAGTTTTGGAACTACATAGTTTTGATGATTAAGCAACCTAGTAAATAACCCACAGAACTATAAACTTTAAAGGAGCAAATTTCATGGTATGTGAACTATATTCCAAAAAATTCTTAGATAAATTGAAAGAATTTTTAAAAAGTAAAATAAACATATTTTTAGAAAAAAGAATGAAGTGTCTACCATCAGCTGACCTACAATAAAGGAATCTAAAAGGTTCTTCGAGCAAAAGGGAAACTATCCCAGAATAAAAGTCATAAATGTCTGGGCCAGCAGATGGCGTAATAGTTATGTTGCTGGACTCCCACATGGCTGAGCCGGTGGCTTGAGATTCACACTGAGTGTGTGTGCATGGGTGCCTAACATCCCAAGAGGAGAATGAAGGAGAAGGGATTGTGGCATGCCCATCCCCCTGGGGAGTGATTTCTTCCTTTCTGCCTCCTTCTCTCTGCCTCTGTTTCTCTCTCTTTCTCCCTGACAAGCGCACGTGCCCTAAGGCAAAATCTCTACCAATAAAAAAGTCAGAAATGTTGAAGAGTAATGAAACACAAAAAAAGAATAAATGTGTGTATGAATCTAAATAAACACTGACTATTAATATTACTGTTAATATTAATTTTAGTAATACCATTAATACCAGTACTGTTAATATAATAATAATGTTAACACTAAGTTATTTCATTGAGTTTGAGAAGAACATACAGAGGCCTCAGCACAGTGACTGCATGCTGCAAAGACACTATTCTCTGTAGTTTGGGACCACATGGGAGGACTAAATTTGATTCTCAGCCCAACTGAAATATTAGGCACAGTGGAGGACCAGCAGTTGGCATAACAGCTACATTGCTGGACTCCCATTTAGTCGACTGTGGTTCCAGTCCTGGACCCAGTGGCTTAAACTCACGCCAGGTATGTTTGCATGCATGCCCAAGATCCCTAGAGGAAAATGTAGAAGGGATTGAGGTGTGAGCATCCCCCCTGGGGGGGTGGTGGTGGTGACTTCTCGCTTTCTGTCTCTCTGTCTTTGTGGCAAGCACACACACCCTATAGCAAAAACCTCTCCAAAAAAAGAGGGAACATCACAAACCAGAAAAAAAAATTTAAAGACTATACAGAATTAAATACATAATAACAAACCAGCAGGTGGCATGGTGGTTAAGGCTGTGGACTCCCATATGGCTGACCACGGTTTGAGTCCCAGACCTAGCAGCCTGAAAATCACCCTGGCAGCATGTGCATGCGTGCCCAAAATCCTGAAAAGGAGAATGGAGGAAAAGAGATTGTGACCTGGCCATCCCCCTAGGAGGGTGGTTTCTCATTTTCTCTCTCTCTCTCTGTCTCTCTCCAGTAAGCGCATATGCTCTATGGCAAAAACCTAAAATAATAATGATAATAATAATAACAACAAGCACAGTGTGAATCTGAAGAGGGTGAATGGAGTTCAAATATTCTAAGAAACCATGATTTCTGTATTGTCCAGGAGGAAATAAAGATATAACTGCATTATTATTTAGTTGTAATGTAAATTATTATTTAGTTGTAATAATTTACATATTAACAACTAAAAGAAAGAAAAATAGGACATAACCTCCAATCTAATGAAGAGAGTGGAATAATAAAATGATTTTTAAAAATCACAGTATCAGTTTAAACTAATACAAGAAAAGAGAGAAAAACAAACAGAAAATATGTGACAAGAGAAACAAATAATAGGATTTAAACCCAAATAGTCAGTAACTACATTTAATGTAAATGAACTGAATGTTCTAATTAAAAGGTAAAGATTGTGAGATTGGATTTAAAAAGTCTTAACTATACAAGAAACATATGTAAAGTATAAGACAATTTAGTAAGGTTGATAGCCCAGCCTCTATGGCACAGTAAGTGTTAAACTGAACTACAGAACAAGAAGAAGCCACATGTCAACCAAGTTTTGAGTCCCTAACCCAGTCAGCCTAAAAACATGCCAGTGGGTGCCCAGGATCCTAGCAGGCTGGAGGACTAAAAGAACGAGATCGAGGCATGACCAAGTCCTGGAGAAGATACATTTATATGTGCTGTGTGTGCGTGTGTGTGTGTATGCATGTGTGTCCTGCATACACATTAGCTCTATCTTGAATAATAATAATAATAATAATAATAATAATGAAGATCCTATTAATAGTAAGACTGAAATGACTTTTTAAATATATCATACAAATATGAGCCATAAAAATCAGATACAACTATGTTAATATAAGGCATGTTATACCATAAAGATGAAGATTCATTACCAGAAATAAATAGGATCACTCATAATAATTAAAGATTTAATTCATCAGGAAATAAATTGATTTTAAATCTCCATGTCCCTAATAACCTGGTCTCAAATTATATAAATAAAAATTGACAGAACTATAAGGATAAATCAGACAAACCCATAATCATAACAAAATTATGTAATTATATGAGTAACAAATAAAACAACCAGACACAAAACTAGTAAGGATACAGTTATGAGTGATATGTTTATCAGTTTATCTGAATAGAATATGTAGTATATTGAACTCAATTCTTTTAAATTACATAGGAACATCTGAGAAAATTTATATTGATAGATCACATACTGGACTATGAGGCATATCAACAAATTTCAAAGGATTAAAAAACAGAAAGCAAGTGCTCACTTCGGCAGCACATATACTAAAATTGGAACGATACAGAGAAGATTAGCATGGCCCCTACGCAAGGATGACACGCAAATTCATGAAGCGTTCCATATTTAAAAAAAAAAAACAAAAAAAACAGAAACCAAGATCTTCGAGTGAGTGTGCTGGGGAACAATATAGTAAAGAAAATATGCATAATTTTGAAAATTTCAAAATATTCTTCTGCTATGAACCAGAAAAATCATAACAGAAATTAGAAAATCTATTAATACTGAAAATAAATCAAACTTTGTATAAAGCAGACATGAGTTTATCATTATTTATAAGAAAACATATCTTAAATGCACATGTTAGAAAAAGAAAAAAGCTGCAAAGTAATAAATTAAGTACTCATCTCAGGTTAGAGCAGCACAGCTACAAGGAAAATCATGGGCCAATTTCACTCATAAACATGGATATAAAAATCCTAAACAAAATATTAGTCCCTAGATCCAGTCAATATTATAAAAATAATCTGGCATGACCAAGTTACGTTTACATAGTGGTCATCTTGGGTGGTAAAATTATCAAGATTTTTGTTCTGCTTTTGATGCTATCTTTATTGTAGAAATTTTCTTAAAAAGAAAACATCTATTACTTTAAGAATCAGGAAAAAATTTAATTAATAATTAATATTCTGCCGATCTCTCAACTTTATGAGGTCAACTAGTAGAATGACAACAAGAAAACAAGACTAGCTAAAGACAGCCATTTTGACCAACATTAAGGCTACAAGGTCTCAATGTCTCAGTGTCTCTATTTAGTTGACTGAGAACAAAGAAAGGGTGGATAGAAGTAGAAACGGGTTTACAAAGATAAAAATGTGGTAATAGCAACTCGAAGACTTTTCCCCAAACATTAAGGGAGGGATCTTATACCCAAACGTGTCTATAAATAGCATTCATATTGCACTTTAATGAATAATTTAAAAGCACTTTGCAAACGGGGTTAAGAAAACAGGAACCTAAATGCTCAAAAAATCAATAGTTCTGTCCTATCACAACCTGGTGAGGTACAGAAACAGATATCTAAGTTTTATAATATTTCTTAGAAATGTTAGTAGGTGATTGGTTAAGGATCAGAAAGCTTAAAAACATTTACAAGATTGGATTCAATAGTTCCGCCTTTAGAAATAGAACTTTCAGAAGTAATCAGCAAAAATACACAGAGATTTCCTTTTTGTATAGGATGTTTATCAAAGCATTAACTATTATAGTATTTTAAAGCAAAATAAGTGTCCAGCTATAAAGAATTTAATAAAATTGGACATCCATTGGAATAGTATACAGCTACTGAAAAATCATATTTAGAATATCTTATGACAAGAAAATGCTTATTATCTAGTCAAAAAATTATTCATAAAACATATTATGGAATTAATACCATTTTTAGGATATGCATATAATACACACACATGTGCATTATGTATAAGAAAAAATTTTGGATGTCGTTTTGTAACATTATAAGCAATGTTTATCTTCTCCTTTATATTTTTCTGTTTGCTCCAATTTGTATTCACACAAAATTTGTATTACCTTTATCAATTGAAAACATTTTACAAAAATAAAAGAAATAAATGATTATCTCAAAAAGAGTCAAACACCCTTCCTTCATCAATCCAAATCTACTTCTAGTGAGGACAAGGAGGTCAGCAGAGATACAGTACATTCATTTTCTACTGTTGCAGAACAAACCACCACAATAGGATCTCATAATTATGATCTTATCATTTCAGTGGGTCAGAAGTTCAAGCAGAGCTTAACTGGGTCCTCAGCTCAGAGTTTCACAAGGCTACAATCAAGGTGTTGGCCAGGTAATGTTCTCACCTGAAGACTTGATTGGGGAAGAATCTGCTCCCAAGCTCAATTGGGTTATTGACAGAATTTGTTATTTGCACTATAGGACTGAGTGCCCCCTGCTTTCTACTGGCTGTTCCTGGAAGTCACCCTCAGCTCCTAGAGGCCACCCACAGTTCCTTGCCATATGGGTTTCTCCAAAATAGCCACTTGCTTCATCAAGCCAACAAAGTCTCTAAAACAAGTCTTCTAGCAAGATGAAATTTTATATCACATAACATGATGATGGAACTGACATTCCATTAACTTTTCCACATTCTTTTCCTTAGAGGCAAGTTACTAGTTCCACTCACCATCAATGGAAGTGGATTATACAAGGCCGTGAATACCAGAAGGTGGAGATCACAAAAAGGCCATCTTACTAGAGTATGTCAGTCTATCTAGCCTGTCAGTGCAAAGTCCAGGCAAAGGGAGTTCATACTAAGATCTGATGACTCTTCTTACCAACTGACCAACCATAAACAAAACCAAACCCTGGCCTTTGCATTACTGAGGCAGGACGATACTACGGAAGCAGCAAAGGCAGAGTTCATCTCGAGTTAGTTAATGCAAAGAACCTCAGGAGAGAGGCAGGATCTACATCAGTCTTGAAGGTGGTTAAGATTTAGGGGGGAAAAATGGTCAGCAGGTGGCATAGTGGTTAAGAAACTGAATTCTCACATAGCTGACTGTACTTCAAGCCCAGGATCTGGAAGCTTGAAAATGATGCCAGTCACCTGTGCCAGCATTCCCAAAATCCCTAGAGGAAATGGAGAAGATATTGCAGCATGGCCATCCCCTGTAGGGGGTGATTTCTCACTTTTCCTCTCTCTATCTCTCAGATCAATGAGAAGGAATGGAAAAGGAGAGGTAGAGTGGCAGAAATTCCCTAAGTGGGTTCTAAAGAGAGTAAGTGGAGTAGGATAGTTTATTTATAATATAAACAAGTCATATCGCCATATATAATTTAGCTTCACGTTCTAATTGGTCTCTTGATGACCAATACAATTGGAAAATCTATGAATTAGACCTACAGGAGAGCACAGTATTTGTTTTGGTTAACTCTGCAGCACTGACATCAATTGTCGGTGTGGTAATAATTGCTAATATTTACCTACATACAGTTTTCCTATACTTCTAGTACATGGAAGATTCTACTTCCCTATCCCATTTGAAATTAGATGTGGACAGAATGACTCCTTCTGGCTAAATAAAATGTAAGCAAAATGAACCAGCAAGTCTTTCAAAGCAATTTATTGCTAATGCACAGGCCTCCATGTTCTAAAAGCTCCAGATTCAGAACCATCTAGGGAGCAATTATGCCAAATTTCCAGGTAACAAAAATCTCCCCTTTTCAGAAACTTTTACACAGACAGTGAAACATCACCTTAATACCAAATCTGGAAAAGGGAAATACATGAAAAGATTATCATTGGTCAATAGAACATAATGCCAATATCCTAATGAAATATTAGCATATTGGATCAAATAATATTTTTAATATAGTATATCATGACAAAGTACTGTTTTCAGGAAATGATGATGATTTAAAGTTAAAAGATTAAAATATTTCATCTTAGTCATAAAGAAAAAAAATATTTAAATAAATATTGAAAAACATTTGATAAAATTCAAAATATATTAATGATTTTTTAAGTTTTTATCAAACTATAAGTAGATGGAACCATCTTTAACCTAATAAAAGAAATCAAGGAAGAAACTATAGCAACATTCACAAGACTTTAGCAGCATTCCCATTAAAATGAAAAATACAAAGATAACTATCTCAATTTTTATGCAACTTTGTTTAGTGGTCCAAGCAAAGGAAATAAGACACACACACACACATACACACACACACACACACACACACACACACACACACCAAATAAAAGATTAAGAACTAGGAAGAAAGATGTTAAGTGATCATTATGTACATGGAAAAGCCAGAAACTGATTCACACATTTGTGAAATTTCATGTTTAGTAACACTGCAAATCACTTTGGAAAGGATGGGACTCAGTAAATGGTACTAGTATAATTGTTCGTGCATTTTGAAAAATTGTAAAACTGGATTGCTACCTCTGACCTCACACAAAAATATGGTCGAAGTATTGAGTTGCCAGAAAAATCATGATGTATTCTTCTATGTTTTTCTATGCAGAAATATATCATGACTTTTCCAATCACCCAATAGAAAGTAAAATGCAAGTATTTAAACTGTTTTAAAAGACAAGAACATCTTATGACCTTGAAATAACATAAAATTTATTTTAAAAGACTCAATAATCGCAAAGCATAAGGAAAAGATTGATAAATTTGACTACATTAAAATTAAACATCTGTTCATCAAAACAGCACTTTTAAAGGATAAACAATAGGACACAAATAGAACCTAAAATCTTCTTTCATTTTTTAAAGACTGATCTTATTTGACTTCATTTATTTATTTATTTTAACTCAACCAGAGAGGGACAGAGTGAGAGAGAGAGAGGGAAAGTGAGAAAGCAAGCCACCAGGTCCAGGACTCAAACTGTGGTCAACCATGTGGGAGTCCAGTGCCCTTAACTACCATGCCACCTGCCAGCCCCATAAAGAAGTTCTAAAAAGATATAAAAAGGACAACCTAGACAATAAAAGAACAAACAATGCAAGCATGCAATTTATAGGTGAGGAAACCCAAGTGGCCAAAAAAAAAAAAAAAAGAAAAGAAAAGAAAAAGAAAATCCTCAAACTCACTATGTAATCAAGGAAATGCAAATTAAAACAGTGAGATATTTCATACCTACCCAATTGACAATTAAAACATCTGAAGACTCAAAGGATTTAGTGAGGATGTGAGGAAACAAACCTTTGGAAGGTAATTTGACAACAGCTCGGAGGTTGGAATTGGGCCTAACCTGTGACCGCACCATCTCAGCTGTCGATGTCTGTCTGGTCCATTCTTTCCCAAGTGGTCACCATCAAGGAAAAGTGAACCAGTAGGAAATGGCAATTAGTAGGGATAGAGACTAAGCAGCTGTTGGGGCAAGACCGGAAGTGGAATTAGGGTCGGATACAACAACATGGGATTATAATCTTGTCCAGAAGGTGAAACTTGGGGTTAGAACCATATTTACCTGGGGTAAATTCTCCCGACAGGAGTTGAATCATTTTATCTCCAAAAAAACCAATCTGATCATTTTATTTTCTGCTTATACTTTGCCAGCTAAGACTGCCTAGAGTAGAGTCTTAACTTGCATGTTTCTTATGTGGCTGTAAAAAATTTCCATAAACTTGGGACCAGCAGTTAGCGTAATGGCTATGTCGCTGAACTCCCATGTAGTTGACCACAGTTCGAGTCCCAGACCCAGTGGCTTAAACTCACACAGGGCGCATGTGCGTGCGTGCCCAAGATCCCAAGAGGAGAATGGAGGAGAGGGGATTGCGGCGTGGCCATCCCCTAGGGGAGGGGGGGGGTAATTTCTCACTTTCTGTCTGTCTCTCTCTGTCTTTCTGGTGAGCACACATGCCCAATAGCAAAAAAAAAAAAAAAAAAAAAAAAAATCCATAAACTCAGTGATTTAACACAAGCACTTATCTTACAGTTCCAGTGGCTAGAAGTTAGACATGGGTATCACCAGCCTAGCATCAAGTATTGCATCTCTCTCTGAAGGCTCTAGGGAACAATTTATTTTCTTACCCCGCCTTTTTTTTAAGTGTTGCCATAGAGCACATGCACATGCCAGGGAAGAGACAGGAAAGATAGGGAAACTGAGAAATCACCCCACAGGGGGCATAGTCATGCCACAATTCCTTCTTTTCTCTTCTCCTCTTAGGGTTTTGGGCACACATGCAGACATATTCAGAGTGTTTTTTAAGCCACTGGGTCTGGAATTCAAACCACAGAGTGAGCCATGTGAGCCCCAGTCACCTTAACCACACCACTGGCTGGACTGAACTGTCTTGCCTTTCTTTTAAAGTTCTTTTATGAGTGAGAGAGACCCCTAGACAGGGTCGTATCACGCCGCAATCCTCTCTCCAACCTTCCAGGCAGCCAGAATCACATGTGCCCCTGCAGGCAAGCCTGGTGTGATCAGGTCTACCCAAGATCCAAACCCCAGACCTTCCAATATGGCTCCACAATCTCACAGCAGCACCCTACCATCTATACTCACTGTGGCTGAGTCAATTTTTTCTTGCCTCTTCCAGAGGCTGTCCACACTTCTTGGTTCCTGACCTCTCCATCTTCAAAGCCAGCAATGGCAGAAAATCCTTCCTAACTTATTTCACTTTGACAGACTCTTCTGTTTCCGTCTTTCATATTTATGAATCCTTGTGACTACAATAATTCAGAGTAACCTCCTCATTTAAAAATCAGTTGATTACTGGGCTGGCAGGAGGCATGGTGGTTAAGAGCGCTGGACTCCCCCATGGCTGACTACAGTTTGAGTCCCGGGCCTCGCGGCTTGCTTTCTCTCTCTCTCTCTCTCTCTCTCTCTCTCTCTCTCTCTCATCTCTCTCTGAAGGCTCTAGGGAACAATTTATTTTCTTACCCCGCCTTTTTTTTAAGTGTTGCCATAGAGCACATGCACATGCCAGGGAAGAGACAGGAAAGATAGGGAAACTGAGAAATCACCCCACAGGGGGCATAGTCATGCCACAATTCCTTCTTTTCTCTTTTCCTCTTAGGGTTTTGGGCACACATGCAGACATATTCAGAGTGTTTTTTAAGCCACTGGGTCTGGAATTCAAACCACAGAGTCAGCCATGTGAGCCCCAGTCACCTTAACCACACCACTGGCTGGACTGAACTGTCTTGCCTTTCTTTTAAAGTTCTTTTATGAGTGAGAGAGACCCCTAGACAGGGTCGTATCACGCCGCAATCCTCTCTCCAACCTTCCAGGCAGCCAGAATCACATGTGCCCCTGCAGGCAAGCCTGGTGTGATCAGGTCTACCCAAGATCCAAACCCCAGACCTTCCAATATGGCTCCACAATCTCACAGCAGCACCCTACCATCTATACTCACTGTGGCTGAGTCAATTTTTTCTTGCCTCTTCCAGAGGCTGTCCACACTTCTTGGTTCCTGACCTCTCCATCTTCAAAGCCAGCAATGGCAGAAAATCCTTCCTAACTTATTTCACTTTGACAGACTCTTCTGTTTCCGTCTTTCATACTTATGAATCCTTGTGACTACAATAATTCAGAGTAACCTCCTCATTTAAAAATCAGTTGATTACTGGGCTGGCAGGAGGCATGGTGGTTAAGAGCGCTGGACTCCCACATGGCTGACTACAGTTTGAGTCCCGGACCTAGCGGCTTTCTTGCTCTCTCTCTCTCTCTCTCTCTGTCCCTCTCTGGTCAAATTAAAATAAATTAAGTTAAATAAAATAATTCTCTTCAAAAAATCAGTTGATTACCAACTTTTAATCTAACTACTGCACAAACTCCCCATAGCCACATGAATAAACACATTCTCAGGTCTGTCCATATTCAAGGGCATGGACAACTTGGGAAGCCATCATTTACTTACCATGTAACCTGTCCTCCACTATCCCCACTGCTGTATGTCCAACAGAGTCCCAACCATTTCACAACGCCAACCTGTACACTGCCAACAGAGTCCCAACTCCTTTACAGTGTTTCCTCATTTCCCCACATTCTCACCTTCACACTATTCTCTCTTCTCCAGTTTAAGCAATCTTCTCTTCCTTAATCTTATCTTATCTCTCCCATAATCTATTTATACTCATTTGCTCTCAATTACAACCCATCCTTCAGGGCTCAGTCAAAGGCCACCTCCTTTCTGAAGATTTCTCTGATTTCCAGTGTAAACAAAGCTCTTGTCCTCAACACACTCACCTGCCTTTTTGTGCATCCCAATGGCATCACTAAGTGTGGCCCTGTAACCACCTGTTCACAGACCGCTTCCTCAATCTGAACTATTGAGCCCTTCCATGATGAGAACTCTGTGGGATCCCCAGACATAGCTCAGGGCCTGGCAAGGAGTAGGCACTCAGAGAGTATTTCTGAAGCTTGGATGCAGCAGAAGAAAGCTGCCCTGAGTCTTCCTCAACAAAAGAGATATCGAAAAGTAACCTGGATTAAGTATATAACAAATGCGGTCACAGGGCTAGTTCAGTTGAAGTAACAAAAAATATTTCAACAACCTACAACTTAGATTAACTCACACTTTGCTACCATACGAAAAAAATCTCTGTACCACAAGCGACATCCATCATTTTTATTGCTACCCTGTGGGGCACTTCTCAAGTAACTGAAAAATTAACTTCAAGAGAAATAAAGAATTTATCTAAACTGATTTGCAAAGATGCCCTCAAAATTACTGGAGAGTAGATATGTTGCTAACACAACAGAAATGCCTGGCAACCACTCAACATCCCACCTCATACTCAGACCCCTTTTCTGGAAAGACTGGGAGACATCATGACAGATTCTACAGCTGACCCTATTTAGGGACAAACTGCCCCTACATATAGATGTATATTAATAAAGGGTAGATTTTTTGTTTTGTTTTGCTTCATTTGTTTGTTTTAAAGTGTGGCTGTTAAGAAAACAGGGTCTCACTTAATTTCAGTTCATGTCCATACTCTAGCAAGAAAATCCTATCAGGAAAGAGCAAGAAAGGCTAAGCAAGGGAAGGGAATTTTGAGTTAGCACAATTATCCACATCTTAGTAGAAAGAGATGATAATATAGTTTGAATGTTTTAAAGAAATGTTCAGGTTCAACAGAACTATCCTGTTCGCTCAACTTTTCTTTAATACTTTGAATTCTGAAAGTAATTTTAAAATATTCCAAAACCACTCTCAGACTGAAAGGGAAGTTTGAGACCAAAAACAAAACAAAACAAAAAACAAATGACACTGGTTCAGCACCATGGACAGTGGAGTCACTATATTTGCCAGTAGGAGTCCTTGACACAAAGGCTGAGAGCTGAGAAACCCCAGAGCTGCCTCCCAAATGTACAGTATTCATTCCAATGTTTAAATTGTGTTCATCTCAACCCAGAAGCAGATATTTTTCTTTATTGAAAGCACTAGCTTTCTTTACCAGTGAATGTACAACCCTGCCTAGCAAAATCGGTTTCAGTGAGCACCTTAACAATAAAGCCCTGCTATTTCTGTGAAAATAATGACTTTGCTTTTGACATGTGGCTATGAGTCCAGAAACTGAAATCACTGAAACTGATATACACGATTCAAGCTAATGACTAGATCATTTTAAGAATCTCATGGGACTTTCGCAAATTTATAAATGCAGCACACTCTCAGCCTCCCTCAAACAACAGAGAAAAGGATAGCTTCTTTAAAACAGCTAACAAAATGTACCCATGTGTTGAATTTTTTCCCCTTATAAATAGCTAAAGCTGTGCACATTTTCTCCTACTCTGAGTATTAATAGAGATCTCTGGAAGAGTGATACTGTGAAGTACAGTATCACCACTAATCAGCATCACCTGTGGCAGCACTAGCTACAAAGCCCTGAATTCTGCACAGGATGTCCAATCTTTTCAGTGACAAAGACCCCATCTGCCATCAAACCTTTTTTCAAACCTTATAATACTGAATATCAACAAAGATAAGACATGAAGTTATGTAAGTTCCAAAGCACGTGTAGTAAGTGTGTACAGTATAAACCATGTCATTCACAGACGAGTGGAAACAACACCAATCAAAAATAAAAGACAGGAGTTGCAGGTGACTTCTCTCAGTTTTAGGAGCCCTCACATTCTCTTTCTCTTTTTTTAAACTTGCTACAAGGGCCCATGCTTGCTGGAGAGAGGAAGAGGAGGGTGGAATGAGAAAGCATCCCCCCTCCAGGGAGATGGCCACACCACAATCCCTCTTCCTCCATTCTTTTCTCAGAATTTTGGGCACAGAAACGCATCCACCTAGTTTTTCATGCCGCCGGATCCCGGACCATATAGGACCCAGCCACTTGAACCACCACAGCACTGGCTGGCCCAGACCCTCTAGCATTCTAATGCACCGCCGGGTCCAACGCCTCCAGGTTGGGAATTAATGGGGTCTCTCTGCATGGTCCCAATGACCTCTGGTGCCACTGTTTCGCACACATTCCTCTGGTCACTGGCTGGCCCAGACCCCTTGCATTCTAATGGACTGTTAAGTCCAGCGCGTCGAGGTTGAGGATCAGTCGGACCTCTCTGCATGGTGCCACCGTTTCGCACGCATTCCCCTTAGCGCCCAAGCAGGCACCTCTGAGACTCTGGCTGACACCGTGTCCTTGCCCATCAGGGACTGGGTTTCGGAGAAAGTTCTTTTCCAAGGGAAGCCAGGGCTCGCTTCCTTGGGACCCACGTCGGAGCAGTCCAGGAAGAGAGACAGGCGGCCGCCGCCCGAAAGCACGCTGGCCCTCAGCACCTACCTGCTCAGCTGGGCCCGCAGGTCCGTACGTGTCCGCGGGCCTCAGGGGACCACGGGCGGGCTCTGTGATTAGGCGCTGCAGGAGGAGGCCGGGGACCGGCTCAGTAGCCGCGGAACCTCGCGCGACTCTGAAGCAAGTAACGGACTCTGTGAGAGAGCTGCAGGAGGCGCCGCTAGGGGCCCCGGGCTCCCCGGGGGCGACCCTCGAGCAGAGCACCGCACCGCAGGCCCCCGGCCAGTCGGCGGGGAGACGGAGCCGCGCCCGCCAGCTCCGGGAAGTTTGCGGCGCCGCCCGTCCGGCTCACCGCCACTCACTCACCTGTCCCGCGACGGACGGCAAGCCCGAGGGCTTGCAAAGGAGCTAGTAGGGTGTGGATGAGGCGATCGAGGCGGGGGGCACCCCGGGGGGGGCGA
>NW_006206889.1:110803-134431 GCF_000334495.1 Tupaia belangeri chinensis
GCCTGGCGCGCGGCGCGGGCCCGCCCGTCTACACCGCTGACCAATCCCGTGCCGCCCGCCGCCGCCGGCCCTGCCCCCGCTCAAGGGCAGGGTCCACAAAAGCGGGCGCCGCAGGCCAATAGAACAACAGAACCGCGACCACCTAGGCCAATCCGAACCCGGGAAGAGCTCCTGAAAGGAGCCAATTAGCTTCCAAGGGGCGGAGGTGGGGTTGTGAGCGTGGCTGGGGATCAGATCCAATGACAGACAGGGGTGGGACCAAACATTGGAGTGAGAAGTAGGCGTGGCCTCAGGCCAACTAGTCACTGGCTGTGGACAAGGAGTAAATCATTGGGAAGGGGCGGGGCCATAGTCGGGGCAGGACCCAGGACGGAGATGGGGCGGGGCCATAAATGGAAATAGGGCGCGTTCGAGAGTGTGGCAGACCTTAGGGCCGGGTAAACCTCTAGGAACCGGGCCAGGCATTGGCAAGGCCACAAGTAGGGGCGGGATACCGGAGGCGGGTCCCAGGTCGTGCGCAGGACCTCAAGTGGGCGGGGGCGGGTCACTGTGCAGAGGCTGGGTCAGGAGCGCGGTGGAGCCAAAAATGGAAATGGGGCGGGCTTGAGGGTGGTCACTGGCCAGGGCGTGGCAGGGTGGGGCCGTACTTGAGGGTGGGATCTTAGCTCCCAGGCTTGGCTGTATAGGCGGGGCTGGGCTAGGCTAGGGGCCTGGACAAGGCGAGCCGGCTGGGCAAAGCGTGGGGGCTGGGAAAGGCTTGGGGTCTGGGCAAGACTCTGGGCAAGGCCAGGGTCTGGACAAGGCAGGAGGTGGGGCGAGGCCAAAGGTTGGGACCCGGCACAGATGGAGGGTTGGGGGCATGTCCTGAACAGGGCGGATCCCAGGTCGTGGGGTGGGGCAGGACGATGAGTGGACACCTAGTGACCTGGGCTGGAGGACTCTCCAGTCTTACCGCCGGTCTTCACTGTGCGCTGCCAGCTGTCCCTGAGACTGACGCCGCACTGAGTCCTGAAGCAGTGAAAAGCATGGTCCTTCTGCCCGGTGGGCCGATTCAGTGACCCACCCGCGCTGTCCCCTCACCGCTGCCCGCCCCTCCCAGCCCCGACTCTATATGCCAGCCGGGCCACTATGTTCCTTTCCTCCCTGCTGAGCTTCTGACTCCTGGCTGGCGCTGGCTCTCCAGGTGCCCCCTCCTCTCTGCTCTCATTGTGTCGCGCCTCACTTTCTGGCCCTCTGGTCGTCCCTTCCTCTGCCCTCCGCCCAGTCATGATCCAATTCTTGCCCACCCCGCAGCCCAAGCGTGTGCAGGACTAGGTACACCTGCTGACAGAGAAACTGGAGAATGGTGACTGAGACCGCGGAGAGCTGGGCTGACGCGGCAGACCTTAGGAGCAGAGACTGTCTCAGCTGTTTTTATTCCATTATCTTCTCCATACTTCCTAGGCTGTTTTGCTTTGTTTCTATTACGGTTATTTTCCTGAAACTGAACTCTGAGTGTCTCATCTGTGAATTGTGACCTATTCTTAGCATAGGATTATTTCTTCCAATGCACCAGAAGGAGCCTGGTCATGCACTGAAAGGAGTGACCTCCACCAAATCCCCACCCCTGAGCTTTGGACAAGCCTTCCTTAAGCCTCAGAGCCCAGGGAGATGTGGGGCATCCCCCAAGTGACTCCAGGAAGGTGAGGACTTAGGTTCCAAGCTCCCAGCAGCCCAAGCTAGCCAGCAGGGCTGTGAGAGCTGGCAGTGTCCTCCTCTGATAGCCACAATGGGTGGTCCCATTCACAACGTTTGCACCAGACTGGGGAGAGGAGGCTTTACCAGCCTCTCTGGGAAGCAGGTGGCCTCTCCCCTAACCTCCTTTGCAAGCAAAGGCTGGTGGCCAAGGGCACAAGCTGGACCAGCCAAACTTTGCTACCCAGCTCTGAGGCCAGCCAGTGGTTCACTCTGGCACCATATCCAGTGTCTGTAAAGATGTGCCTCTAGGCAGTGTGGCCCACACCCACCCAACTTCCTTAGGTAGAAGGCCACTCTAAGCCCACCCACTCTCACAAGCCACAATATCTCTGAAACCATTGCCATGGTTTCTTCTTTCTGTGGAGGCAGTGGACTCCTCTCTTGTGCCACAGGTACATGAGCCCCACTGCACCCCAAAGCAGGTGAGGGCAGCAGGGACCAGTATCTAGGAATTCTTTCAGAGAGAAAGTTCTGGACAGCCCACACCACACTCAAAGCAGCTGTCACCTGGGGTGGGTCAGGAGGAGGAGCCATGTTTCCATTTCTCTCCAAACATTACCATGTGCTTCTAAGGCAACCTTACAAAGCAAAAGGGCCTGGGCTGAGCCCTGGGACATCAGAGATTGGCGATCCAGGCAGCACGTGGATCGTGAGTTCTTCCCACAGAGAACAGCGGCAGGGGCTATGAACCATCTCAGGAATGTGGGTGGCAGGTCCAGCAGGAGAGGACCACCTCTGGTGTGAGGAGAAAGAGAAAACAGGAGAGTGAGCTGCAGACCAAGACCCTGGTGACATGTCACCATGGTCAGAATGCTGAGAACGCAGTAGCCCAGGAAATACACAAGAAGGGAAGGAAGATGATCTATCTCATGAGTGTGACCCAGGGAACGGAGGCCCAGAGACCAAGGTTGCCACAGCTCACAGCACCCCTACTGTTTGATCCTGTCATCTGCCTCACGTTGACCCTGTGGGCCGAGAGGCTGAGACCCTGCCTAGGCGGCCAGAGCTGGGCACGGCTCCGGACAGAGCACCCTCAGTGCCCCAGATTACAGGCTGCCAGCTGCCAGCTCCCAGTCCCCTCTCAAGCCTGCGCTCTCTCAGCTGCCTTCCTTTGCCTCCTAAAAGACACAGTTAGTCATTAGCCAAGTAATAATAGTGTTTTCAGGGCAGCATGTTGGACCCTAACAACTTTCAATTATTTCCAGTTCCTGCCAACCCTGGGGAGAAAAAAAAAAAAAAAAAAAAAAAAAAAAAAAAAAAAAAAAAAAAAAAAAAAAAAAAAAAAAAAAGCAGCTCCTTTCACAGCCCCGCCCTTGACACAGAAGACAATCAGGTCAGCTCTCTGAGGGCCAGGGCCAGAGCCAGGGTCAGACAACAGCAGCATTGCCCTCTCCAGACATGGAATTCCACGTCCACTGTGTGCTTCTTGTCTTCCATTAGCAACAAGAGCCTCTGTCAGTGAGGGGCATTCATGGGAGAAGAGCATCCAGGGGTTTGCATTTATAAATAACTCTGCGGTGTCTTGTTGTGGGGTGTGGAGAGCAGGGAGGGAAGAAGCATCATAATTATCATCTGCTTGGAATGATGTCAGATCAAGCCCTAGGAAGTCTCCAAGGCTCAGCCTTCCTGATTGTCACACATCCCTGCCACCCAAGAGCTGGGAGGTGGCTGCCTGATCACTGACTGGGACATCTGGGGAGGTGGGGGTGGGGAGCCTTCTTTAGCTCCATATTAGATGTCTAAAAGTGCCAGGAAAGTAGTTACACACAGAAAGCAGTCACAGTGGTAATTAATGTCACATCCTCTGAGATGTTTAGAGAAGCTCAGCCCTTCCACGAGACGCCAACACTCCCAGCTGCAGGGCCTTCTCTCCTGCTCAGGGCAGCCCCGGAGGGAGATCTGGAGTACTCCAGAGTACATCGGGGGCAGTGTGTGTTGACCTCCACACCATCTTTCTGCAAGGACTCACGTTGCCATCATAACCTTTCCTTGTGCTCGGCATGCAACATGATAACACATTTACCAAGTTTCAAACCAGCAACTTAGGGAACAGGCACACTGCACTAAGATCATCTGCTCAGAATATCAGCAGAGTCCCTCTTCCAAAGACCACTCCAGCCAGTCCACGAACTGTCTCCACTAAGGCTCCTTCCCTGGGGTGATGTGGCTGGGTCTGCTGAGCTCAGAGCAGATGCCATGATAGCTGAAGTGCACTGAAAAATCAGAATGCAAGAAACCAGCCCTATGCAAGCTGCCCTGCCTAGGGAAGTCCAAAGAGCAAACAACAAAAAGGCTCCAACCAGTTTCCCCCTTTTTGAAATCAGAATCACAGTAAATTCATTGGAACTGACCTATCTCGTTGCTGTTACATTCGATGGTACTTTTATTAGAGGGGGCGGCTAAGGGGGTCTTTCCATCACCCCTGTTGAAGGGGCAGATCCTAATCAGTCAGCAGCCACATGCCATGTCACCTAACTAGTCCCTCGCCCCCTCAGACATTGTGGGGTAGGGTGATGGGGCAGAATGAACACCTGCACAGAGATAGCAAAGCTGTGGCCTCCCAGGCTTCCGAGGTACCCTCAGCCTGGATGATGGTAATGGTTGGGACAGCGAGACCACCTTCCTGGAACTGTTATCCAGAGGGATCACGAGCATTGGTAAAGCATCTGAAGGACTCACAGGAGGAAGCAGAGAGAGGGGAATGCCCTTATCAGCGGTGAGGCACACACTCTACTCTGGGGCTGTCAGATTGACCTACGCCCCACAGCTGCCCCACATCCCAGGCTTCTCCAGAAACCACTTAAACTTGGTGTACCCTTATGACATCCAGCCCCTCTCCACATTGCTTGAAGCACAGAAGGTGCTGAGATCCTGAGTGATCACCTGCCACATTGCTCTGCAGATATAAGGGGCTAGTGTTGATATTTGTCTTTATCATAACACCAAAAGTTGTCCCCGTGTCAGTAGGTGGGATTCAAACCATGCGTGGAAACAGATGGTTTGAACTCTGAAGGCCCAAACATGCTGGAAGTAAACGGAGGTCCTACACGTATCAGCCCAGCAGTTTCCCTGGTCGATGCCCAGGTTTCAGCGTAAAATAAGCACAGGTCTCTAACACCAGTTGTGCGAAAGGCCCTATCATCCACAATAGAGTAGCAAAGGCTGCCTCTCTCCTTGGAGTCCTTCACGCTGAGGAGCAGATGAGTCACTAGCCTGCCCCTTGAACTGGCATCTCTGCAACTCAGACAGACGACGCAGGCTTCAAGTGGGTGAGTCACTGCAGGCAGAGAGAGACACACACAAAGAGAAGCAGAGATAGAGATAGAGACAGAGAAGGAGAGAAAGAGAGCCCCTCTAGCCAGCCCTCACACTCTTAATGTCTCCGGGAATATTCTCCAGCCCTCTGGCCCCTCCTCCACTGCAAGCAAAGCAGCTCCAATGTCCTTTTTTAATATGCAAGTTTTCTAACGTTTCACGTAAATAAGAGAAAAGAAAATCGGCATCTGTACACCCTCACGTGGCGATGGAGACAACATGGGTCTTCCGGACTTTTCTTTTATTTTAGGCAGACTTTCAGCATGGTGGAGCCAAAAACCAACCCTTCTCTGTGTGCCTCAACGGCACCATTAAGAGTCTAAAATTAGAACAGCTCTTTGTTTTGGTTGTGAGCCTGGCGCACTCGCCACCCCCCCTCCCCCTTCCCAACCTCTCTGGGTTATCAGGAAGAGTGGAAGGAAGCACAGAGCTCCCTGAGGAGAAAACCTGAGACCAGCAGGCTGGGATGATGTGGGTGTGTGGATTGGCCACGGGGCTCTGCCCGGGGACAGTGAACCTTTTATCGCTGATCTTTATAGTTATTTATGGCCTTTTTTCATTAGGGTCACCTGAAACTTTTCTGTTGACATAAATTATTTCTGATATCTGTAGAGAACGATTTAAACACACAGGACTGTTTGCTAAAATATAACAGAAAGAGGAGGGTGGGCAGGCTTGGTACAGCCTTCCCACGCCCACCCAGCACCCCACTTTTCTTTTTTTTTTTTTGGAGAGGTTTTTGCTATAGGGCGCGTGTGCTCACCAGACAGAGACATAGAGACAGAAAGGGAGAAATCACCCCCCAGGGGGGCTGGTCACGCCGCAATCCCTTCTCCATTCTCCTCTCGGGATCTTGGGCATGCACACACACGCGCCCGGCGTGAATTTTAAGCCACCGGGTCTGGGACGCAAACCATGGTCGACTACGTGGGAGTACAGCGACATAGCCATTATGCTAACTGCTGGTTCCCAACCCCACTTTTCTTGATGTTGCAACTTTTACCATCATTTGGTAATTGCACCCCTTCCCACTTTACGTGCTGTGAAAGAAACAGTGCAACCAAAGACCTTGATGATAAGTGTTCTAAGGTGAAAACTCCAGTATGTGAATGGTGAGAAATACACCATTAAAATGTAAATGAAGGGGGAGCCTCCACTGGCAGTGAGCCTAGTTGCACCATAGGATCAGAGATAGTTCTACTCAGCCCCTTTTCACAATCACCCAGCTTACCACACCATCTCCCACCTGGCCTTCATGTACCTACAGCACCTTCTGGGCCAGTGAGATGCTTCTGATTTTGTAAACCCTAAACAAAGGTGACAACAAAGTACCAGAAGGCTTCAAGTATGCTGGTCAGGTCACCTCTCAGGGTGAACCAGGAGGTGACCCTAGGCCACTGGAGAAGATGGGAGGCAATTCCCCTCTTACCCACTTGATACTAAGAGGTGGGATTTCCTGGTCACTGCTAGACAGATGGGACTCCTTCTCCATTGCCCTCAGGCTGGGCCAGGGAGAATGGCAGGCAGCAGAATGGCTCTCCTAGATTCTAGTTAGAGGGCCCTCTCCTGTCCACATCTCTGTTGCTGGTCCCAGCTTAGCTACCAAAGGGACAGGACAGCTGGAGGTGGAAAGTCAGTACTAGTTATTGCTCTGGCAGAGGGTGACTCCTATAGGATTGCAAAAGTGCATCTTGACCCTGTCCAACCCACAGCCACCCACTACCATCCACACAGGGCCATGTCCAGCCCCTCCTGGGGAGCTGCAGGTTCCAGCCTATAGGTTGAGGACTGCCCACAGGAGCTGATGGTTCCCATTCTGCTGGCATGAGCCTTGTATCAGTGGTGCTCATGAACCATGAGGTGGGACTCAGGGGACCTGAGGCTGTATGACCACAAAATGCTTCACATGTGCCAGGTGCTATTGTCTGTGCATCTCTCTTCTGTCGCTTCTCTTGGAAGAGGAGCAACTATGCTCCTGCTGGGCCAGGGGGCTGGCCACATCCACACCACAATGTGGTGCCAAAGCAGCACACTGGCACCAGAACACCTGGTACCTGGGCCTCCACTGCCCCAGACCACAGACCTCACACTTCATGACACCCCCCTAACCCTGGTGTGCCCTCTGTTCTGTGCACTGATGTCCGCACGACGCTAGGCGAGGGGTGGGAGAGTCGAGGCTGGTTCTGATGAAGAGAGGGGAGGTTTGAAGAATGGCTTGCAAAACACTCTGTGAGTGAAGTAGCACCTGCTGGAAGGGCTTTCCCTGCTGGCAACCTCAATGCCAAGGAAGAAGAGCAGACTCCCTGCTCCAAATACACACATAAGACACACACAGACCTCACACAGCATACACAGACACACCCACACCCACATCACACACAGACACACACCACACACAGATGCATACACAGTATATATACCACACATAGTCATAACCACACACATAGCACATAAACATATAACACACAGACATATACTACACACATCACATAGAGACACTACACACAAAGACACACACACTGCTCACATAGCATATATACACTACAGACACCACACTCACAGACACATATATCATGTAGATATATACCATATGATGTGAGATACACACATACATCACACAGAGATACATACACACACCACACAAACACAGCACACATCACACATCACAGTCACATGCGTACCATACACACACACACACACACACACACACACACACCACACCACACACATTGATATATGCATACTACACAGACACAAACATGCCACACAGACACACACCACACATATATGCCTCATAAAAACACAACCATATACAGACCCATACCACATGCAGACAGGTATATATACATACACAACACACATACACATATACACACACCATGCACAGAAACATAAAGAGACATACACATACTATTTCAGGCTCACACACATACACAGACCACAGAGATACACATCATAGAGACACATCCCACACAGAGACACACATACTACACACATACAAGTGGTCTTCAGAATGTTCATGAAAAATGCATATTATGAAAGATGCATATTATGAAAGGCTGCATGGATTTCAAATAACCTTTGCACCAAAATAAGCTTGTACTTTAATTATATTTTTTCATGAACTTTTTGAAGTTACTTCATACTGGGAGAGTCGAGGCTGGTTCTGATGAAGAGAGGGGAGGTTTGAAGAATGGCTTGCAAAACACTCTGTGAGTGAAGTAGCACCTGCTGGAAGGGCTTTCCCTGCTGGCAACCTCAATGCCAAGGAAGAAGAGCAGACTCCCTGCTCCAAATACACACATAAGACACACACAGACCTCACACAGCATACACAGACACACCCACACCCACATCACACACAGACACACACCACACACAGATGCATACACAGTATATATACCACACATAGTCATAACCACACACATAGCACATAAACATATAACACACAGACATATACTACACACATCACATAGAGACACTACACACAAAGACACACACACTGCTCACATAGCATATATACACTACAGACACCACACTCACAGACACATATATCATGTAGATATATACCATATGATGTGAGATACACACATACATCACACAGAGATACATACACACACCACACAAACACAGCACACATCACACATCACAGTCACATGCGTACCATACACACACACACACACACACACACACCACACCACACACATTGATATATGCATACTACACAGACACAAACATGCCACACAGACACACACCACACATATATGCCTCATAAAAACACAACCATATACAGACCCATACCACATGCAGACAGGTATATATACATACACAACACACATACACATATACACACACCATGCACAGAAACATAAAGAGACATACACATACTATTTCAGGCTCACACACATACACAGACCACAGAGATACACATCATAGAGACACATCCCACACAGAGACACACATACTACACACATACAAGTGGTCTTCAGAATGTTCATGAAAAATGCATATTATGAAAGATGCATATTATGAAAGGCTGCATGGATTTCAAATAACCTTTGCACCAAAATAAGCTTGTACTTTAATTATATTTTTTCATGAACTTTTTGAAGTTACTTCATACATACATACAGGCACATATACATGCATCACATACATAAACAAACACACATGCTCTTAAAGATAGTATCTATAACTAAGGCCCAGTTCACCCCATCCATTCCCTGTCTGCATTCACGGTAGGCAAGAGGGGCTCTCACTGTCTGTTCAGGGTACACAGTGGTTGGAGGCCTTTCCCTCCTCCCTGTCTTCCTCCACATAGTGGAGCAGAAGCTCCAAGAGCACCCCCTACCAAGGTTAGGCAGTTGAAAGGGGGGCATGGGTATCTAGTTTCTAAGGTGGACACTGACACTGCAAAAGCTGTGAGCCTCCTTTGGTTCCATTCCTTGTGTGGGGCAGTACAAAGCTTATGAGAACATTCTGGCATGCCACCTGAAAATGAATGCCCACTTCTCAGGTCAAGATCCCTGAAGGTAAGAGAGTGGCTTAGAGGAGGTGTACGTGTACCAGCAGGATCGTTATCACCATAGTGCCATAAACCTCTGCCCCCAGTGCCTCAGTAGGCCTCACAATTGTGTGAGAAAGAATATGGAGGTTAGGGATTGGCCCTGGGATCCTCCAGAGTCAGCAGGCCATGTCCAACAAGGAAAGAGCTCACAGCCAGACAGGGATAAAAGGAGCCAAGGTTGCCATTGGAGCATTTGGACCCGTAGGCTTAGAGGAAGCTGAACAGCATGCCAAGAGAACCCCGTACCAACTCCACATGGCAAGCATGTCATCTGCTGAGACCTCAGCAGCAGAAGAAACCACACTGCACCAGGGAAGACCTGGGCACATGCATGCCCTCACTCCTACAGCAGTAGTCAGTCATGTAAAACAATTTCTGGTTTCTGCCTGTCCCCACCACCAAACATGCTATTCCTTGAGAAAGGAAGAGGAAAGAATTAGTGAAACCCTGTAGTAAGTTCCCTTGCAATAGCACAAACTTTAATGTGATTACTAATTGGTCCTAGTCCTCATGCCAGCCTTATTTTCAAACTAGGTCAAACTGATGTTACTATTTTGGGAGGGCTAGGGGGAGAGACATTATGAGAAGTAGGAGCACAGGTAGCCAGAGTTCAAGTAGTCCCCACTGCAGCTGCTGTAGAGATCAACCCTGACTCTGGCATATAGAATATAGCTACTGAGTGGGCAACTGTTTTCTTCTCAATATTCATTAACATGAAAGATCAAAACCAGTTGCTTTTACATAGCAAGGGTAGCAGTACACATGTACCATCCCATCCCAGTAGCTGGGTTAACTTTCTGCTTCCTGTTGTTACTATAATCTACAGGAACCTTGATTCTTGTGGTCCACTATTTTGATACCATTATGCTAATCAGACCTGGCTAGCAGAAAGTGGCCAGTACACCAGAAGCATTAGTCAAATACATATGTGTCAGAGGATGGGTGCCTAAACCCTATAGAGATTCAGGGGCCTGTCTTATGACTGAAGATTTTAGGAGTCTAGTGATATGAGGTATGCTAGGGCAAACCTTCTAAGTAAATGACAAATTGTTATATCTTGAGCCTTCTAGCATTAAGAGGCACAGTTTTTGTATACTTCTTTCAATTTTAAAGATAGTGTACACATACTACAGTTGAAAATAGTGTTACAATTCACTTAGATCTAGAAGACTGACCATTTGAGTGGGGCTCCAGAACAAAAGAAGACCCTGCGAAGTGCTCAACCATATCAACAACAGAGTTAATAATTCTAGAAGTGTCTGTGTGATAAGAACACAATTCTGTTAAATCCTAATATGAGAACAAACCAATAGAGTTTGCAAGCAAGGCCATGCCTTCTGTGGCAAAGAACTATCCTGCATCTGGAAATTAACTGTTGGCGTGCTTTAGAGTGTTAGTAGGGACTAACTATGCAACACTGAGTGACTGTGTGGCCAGAGCGGCCTAGTGAGCTTGGGATCACCAGATTCACTGAATCACGGGGGGGGGGGGGGAAGGGTGAATATAATATAAATCAATCATATGGTGAAAATAGTACATTGGGGATTGGGCCTGAGCAAATTTGAGGGCATGAATAAGTTCCAGTTGCCCTTGACCCTGTACCTCTGATATACCAATGACTCTTCCTCCACTTGTACCCATGGTCTCATGGGGATTACCTGTGGTCAATGATAAAAGAGAAAGGAAATAATGCCATGTTTCTAACAAGAACACAAGTGGAGCAGCACTATATGTTAGTGCCAGGGATAGGTTGCTACCACATTATGACCCCTCTGAGTAGCTTTAAAGGATAATAGTGAAGAGAAATTCTCCTAGTAAAAGAGAGATGTACAAGCATGCAGTCATCTCATTTAAATGAAATGATTAACACTATTACGTAAGGATAGTCTCAGACGTCAAGGCAAGCAACTGAAATGATTTGGGTTGTTGGTAATAAAATGTTTTCTTAGAGAGAGACATTTTTGCCAGAGAGACAGAGACAGAAAACGAGAAATCACACCCCACCCCCCGGTGGGGGGGAGGTGGCCACACCACAATCCCTTCTCTTCCATTCTCCTCTTGGGATTTTGGGCACACACACACACATGCCTGGCATGAATTTTAAGTTGCCAGGTCCAGGACTCAAACCATGGTTGACTACATGGTAGTCCAGTGACATAACCATTATACCATCTACTGGTCCCAATTGATGACAAATTTAAAAGGAATATGATTAGAAAATTGGAAATAGTATTGAATATTTGGGGGAGGAGATAAATGGATGGTCCTTCAAAAGAGGACCCAACACATGATCTTTGTGTCTTACATTAATACATAGCAGAAAGCATCTTCTACAAAGGAAGCACCAAACAATTAGGTGGACAAGATGGCTTATCAGTGGATATCAGCCAACCACTGTCATCAGCTACTCGCTTCCTTATGCAATCATGCCATGTTCTAAATGTCTGTGAGAAAAGGAATGAAAGGTATGCACAGATCCAATGGCATGGACTCCTCATCATGGCTACCTAGCGATCTCCACTGTTAATTGCCGTCCTACCAGCAGCACAGACCAGTGGTGAGTTTCTGATGTGGTATTGTTCTTTGGGCTCATTTAAATGAAATGATTAACACTATTACGTAAGGATAGTCTCAGACGTCAAGGCAAGCAACTGAAATGATTTGGGTTGTTGGTAATAAAATGTTTTCTTAGAGAGAGACATTTTTGCCAGAGAGACAGAGACAGAAAACGAGAAATCACACCCCACCCCCCGGTGGGGGGGAGGTGGCCACACCACAATCCCTTCTCTTCCATTCTCCTCTTGGGATTTTGGGCACACACACACACACATGCCTGGCATGAATTTTAAGTTGCCAGGTCCAGGACTCAAACCATGGTTGACTACATGGTAGTCCAGTGACATAACCATTATACCATCTACTGGTCCCAATTGATGACAAATTTAAAAGGAATATGATTAGAAAATTGGAAATAGTATTGAATATTTGGGGGAGGAGATAAATGGATGGTCCTTCAAAAGAGGACCCAACACATGATCTTTGTGTCTTACATTAATACATAGCAGAAAGCATCTTCTACAAAGGAAGCACCAAACAATTAGGTGGACAAGATGGCTTATCAGTGGATATCAGCCAACCACTGTCATCAGCTACTCGCTTCCTTATGCAATCATGCCATGTTCTAAATGTCTGTGAGAAAAGGAATGAAAGGTATGCACAGATCCAATGGCATGGACTCCTCATCATGGCTACCTAGCGATCTCCACTGTTAATTGCCGTCCTACCAGCAGCACAGACCAGTGGTGAGTTTCTGATGTGGTATTGTTCTTTGGGAAGACCAATTAGACTCATGGAGGCTGTAACCTCAAATAACCTCAAATCCCTTCTATCTTAGAAAAGAGAGCAATTTATCCTTGCAGAAATTGATACATATATGGATATGGGTTTTCTTTTTTGTATCTGCTGTGTCCTTCAGCACCTTCACTGAATGGGTTACAGAATTCACCACTCTCAGTCTATTGACATGTTAGCTACTAAAAATGATTACAAACTCTTTGACACTCCTTCTACTAAAAGGTAAAATCTGTGTCTCTTCCCTTTGAAATAGGGTGGGTTCTTTGATCAACAGTATAAGACAACATGATACTGTGCCTAATTCTGGGAGTACACGTTTTTTTATGGAGAAGTGTTTTGTTTTGTTTTTACTATAGGGCGTGTGCCCTCTCCAGAAATACAGAGAGAGACAGAGAGACAGAAAGCGAGAAATCACCCCCCAGGGGGGATGGCCATACCACAATCCCTCCTCCTCCATTCTCCTCTCGGGATCCTGGGCATGCACGTACACGCGGCTGGCATGAGTTCAAGCCACCAGGTCCAGGACTTGAACCGCGGTTGACTACACGGGAGTCCAGCAACATAGCCATTACGTCAACTGCTGGTCCTTGGGGGTACACCTTATGTGATTTTCAATTCTTCTCCCTTGGAATGCTTCTCTGGGGTAAGTCAGACAACGTATAGGAAGTCCAACTGCCTTGGGATTGCTATCCTGTGAGGATACCCAAGTTAGCCCCAAGTCAAGGCTGAGTGTGAAGAGAAATATCCCTATAGCCCTGACTATTCCAGCCACTGCAACTCAGTGAAGAAGCTCTCAGGTGATCCCAGCCTCAGCCACCATCTGAATAGAGCCATATAAGGGATCAAAGAAAGAACCATCAGCTTAGACTTCAACCCCAGAACTGTGAAACATAATAATAAAAAACTGTGATATTAAGCCACCAAGTTTTTAGGTGGCTCATTATACTTCACTAAGACAATCACAACAGTACTTCATATAACATTGCCTTGCACTGAGAGATCTATTTCAAGGTAAAGAAGGTATGAAAATTGGCATATCACCATGGGATTCACTGATGTCATCACATACTCTTTCATCCAGAAGTAGCCAACCTAGTGAGAATGATGGGAATCTTATTCATGGCCCTGCTAAGGAGCCAGCTCTGGGGCAGTCTTGATGGTCTAGCTTAGTTACTGTACCCCAGGATGAAGGATTCATGCCAAACCTATGATCAGCATATAATTCTGTGTCCCTACTCCCTTGAAAAAGAATGGAAACAAATTAAACCCCTCTCATCAATACACACAGTGAGCCACTTGCTTAACCAGTGCTTCCTGTTGGTAAAGACTCTAAGGCTCTCTGGGCTAGAACGCTTGATTCCATGGTTGGAGTGGGGAATGCTCCTGTAAGGCTACTTAGGAATATTCCACTAGAATGGAAGCCATGACCATCATTTGGCCACTTTGGCCTTCTTATGCCAGTGCATGAGCAAGCAGAAAATGGACTTGCTGTCCTAGTAAGGGCAATCAACTCTAAGTGCCATGAAGAACTGGATTTTCTGCTACTCAGTGAGGAGGAGAATGTATGGAAGCAGTGGATCTGGGTAATGGCATGGCCTTGCTGAGTTATAACCGTAGGTGGGAAAGTGCAGCCACCATGGCCTATCAAAGACAAGAAAACCCAGGGCCAGTTACTTGGAGTGAACAATTTAGACTAGGTAAGAATCTGGCTGGGAGACCAATCTAGAATTGGGGTGGGCAGAGGAAGAAGATGATGAGTATTGATTTTGGCCCTGGATTTAGAAGGGACCATAGCTTGGTTTGGCAACCCTTTTGATAGCTTTTTGGGAGACTGAAAGTGTACATACAGTGAAGAATTTTATTTGTACCACCCTTTACAAAATAGAGTAAGACATCTGTTTCCAGGTAAGACATGCAAGAGGTAGACTATAGTGGGTTTAGTTTGTACGTCACTTCAGACTGGCACAGTTGCTTTGCTATCTAGCGTAAGTTGCCATGGCCAGCATCATGGCCTTGTGCTCAAAACCAGGTGGCTATTGTTGCCATGACAAGTTTCTGTGAGCAGCCCTCTCAAAAGAAGGACCAAAAAACACCCCAGAGAGATGATAGGTTGGGTTTTAACACGCAGGTGGAAGAATAGATTTGGCCTTAGACCTGGAATAGCTGGGACAGGAACCACCTGTATAAGACCAGAACCAGAAAAGGCCATATTCTCCATGAAAAAAGACTAGATAAATTCTACCCAGGGTAAGAAATCAGCACAGAAGTTTTCCAACTATCTAGAGTTCTAAATAAAAAAAATTTAAAGGTCCCACAGAAAAGAGAAGCTCTGAGAATATGACATGTGACTGTGAAATCTAAATTTCCACTCATTCCTGGTGTGGGAATCTCAGCTAAAAAATTAAAATAAAAACTTGTTTAATATGATTGAAATCCTTAAATCCTGGGAAGAAAAAATTACACATTTTTCTGTAAGAACACTCCGATGACTCGGAAGATGAGCTTACAATACAAATGTGCAAACTTCACAAGGGAAACAAATAGCATGAAAAACACCAACAGGCATAATGAATAGGGTTTATGTCCTCAAGAACTAGAGATCAATGAAAGAATGTAAAAGAATAACATAAAATACAAAAAAATTCTTGTCTTTTTCTTAAAATTTTCTAGAGGCCACTTGCACTTGTCGGAGAAGGCAGGGAGAGAGGAGGAGAGAGAGAGAGGAGAGAGAGAGAGAGAGAAAGCACTCCCATGGGAAATAGTCATGTCATAATCTATTCTCTTCCATTTCTCCTTTCAGAATTTTGGACATGCATGCATATGTGCCTAGCATGTTTTCCAAACCACCAGGTCTGGACTTGAACTACATGGTCAGCCAAGTGGAATCCAGCCGCCTTAACAACCATGCCACCAGCTGGTCCAAAATGTAAAATTTTTAACAGAATTAAACACTCTAGAAACCCCATAAATGAAAATATAATCACAGAAATTAAAAACTCAAAGGAAAGCCTTAAAACAGATGAGAAATAATGGAAATGAGAATGGACAAACTAGAATGTGGGATAAGACTATTAGCTGGAAAAGAGCACAGGAAGATTACAAAATATTCAAGATATGTTATGAGCCTTACATGATATGAAAAATAGAATGAGACAGTCCAACATAGTGTCAGTCCATTTCAAGTCCATGCCTGCTGCTATAACAAACCACCTGAGGCTCAGTCATTTCTATACATCATAAATGTATTGCTCACAGTTCTGGAATCTGGGGAGTCCAAAGTCGAAGCACGAGCAGTTTCATCGTCTGGTGAAGACTGCTCCTGCCTCCAAGGAGATGCCTGTTGCTGCATCCTCATAGAGCTAAAGGTAAAAGGACAGAAAGAGTCTTACTAGTTCCCTCCAGTCCTTTTACAAGGCTACTAATTCCACTCATAATGGTGTAGACTTCACAACTTAATCATTTCCTAAGCCCCACTTTGTAATACTGTCTTAGGTACAAACATGAATTTTGGGAGATAAATATATTTAAACCAAATCAAGCAGTAAAGAAACAATGAGAAGGAGATGATATTCGAAAAGTTGTAATAATTAAGAATTTTCCAGAATGGAAAATGTATTGGTTTTCTAGAACTGCCACAACGAAGTGCCACAGATTGGGTGAATGGCTTAAACAATGGACATTTATTTTCTCACAATCTGGAGGCTGAAAGTCTGAGACCACAATCAGCAGGTTTGGTTTCTCCTGAGCCCTCTCTCCTTGCCTCTCATGTCCTCCCTGTGACTTCATGGCATTGTCCATCTCTACATGTCTGTGTCCTAATTCCTCTTCTACAAGGGCATGGGCCATATTAGATTAGGGTCTCACTCTAGTAACCTTGTTTTAAATTAATTACATGTTTAAAAGCCCCATCTTCAAGTACAGTTCACATTCTGAAGTCAGAGGTTAGGATTTCAATGTACAGATTTGGCAAGAGGCGGGGGTGAGAAACAGTTCGGCCCATGACAGTAAGTGACCAATGATTGATGATGAAAGCTACACTCTGAAACTTGAACAATGTTAAAACACAGAATTCAAAAAAAGAAGAGAAACTATAAAGGCGAAAAGAATGAAAAAGTAGATGCCTAAAAAGAGGAACAACGAGATCAGCAAAGATGACTCAGCAATCATAGACGAGAAGGAAATATCTTCACTGTCTAGAAGGATCATGAATGTCAACTGAGAATTTATGCCCAGCTAAACCATCAGCTAACAGGGATGCTGAAGTCATTGCCAGACCCCAATGACTGAGAACATATTATAGCCCATCTCCAGTGAGCACTGAAAGTTATAGCTCAGTAGGAAGGAAATCAGATGCAGAGGAAGACAAAGGATGCAATAAGCAATAGTGAATCTAAGTCAGTTTGGGCTCTAGAACAACCATATAAGCAATATAGTGACCAAACAATGGTTGTTTTCAAAGTGTGGTCGAACTCAGATAGGAGACTTGTAGCTGCAAGAGCAACATTGGAGCTGCTCTTCATGACCACTCCTTGAAGAACCCACAGTGCTAGGTGAAGCACCCCTGTGGCAGTGTGCTGATGATGTTGGCTACCACTCCAGGCCACTCTTCTCCCTGCGGAAATGAGGACAAGCAGGACTTCCCTGCTGTGTAGAGGCTGACCTGCATCCTTTTCTCGAGAGGCCCAGTACATCCTGTGGTTTGTGGTGTGCAGAGCCTCTGGGTCACAATTGTCCACTGAAAGGCTTCAGCTATCACCTTACACGAGGTTGGTGGCTCTGCTCTCTCACTCTCTCCTGGCAGGTCCACCTCTGTCTTCAATGGGCCTGTAGTAGCCTCAAGCCCAACTGCTACACTGTGTCTCTCTTGCCCCACACTGGACAAGGTTCTGCCACATTCTGTCTACCACACTTTGAAAACAGCCATTGTTTGGTCAGCCAAGGGTTGGGGGACACATGCTGATGACTGGGCCAGCCCTGGGGCCCTGGCCACTATCCTAAGAAATTTGGCAGGAGATCTCAGGGTCTGGGGACCCAGGCTGGTTTATCAGAAATGTGAAATCCAGGCAGAACCATCCCTTCACCCCACAGACTTCTCGCCCTACTGGTAGAGGCAGAGAAGGGCCGGAGGGACTCTGAGTGGAAGCTCTAGGTCCAGGGTCTGGTGTCTAGGTCATGTGTTTAATGATGAGGACTCGCAGACTTATCACTCATCCTGATGGACCATCCTGCGATGGGGGGATTTTAAGAGACACACACAACACATGAGTGGCTTTAACAGACACACACACAACACACAGGTACAGCTCACACACCACACATGTACAACACATGTAACATAACAGATGCACAACATATCTGCACACATAGGCAGCACACATGCACAATGCATGCACACACACAATACACAAACATACACAACAAACAGACAGCACACATAACACAACAGAAATGCTCAACAGAAATGCTCAACACACACACACACACACACACACACACACACACAGACTGAGTACAAAATGACAAAGCAAGCTCAAAGGCAACTGGAAGGTGCTCTGGTCCTACTCATGTGCTACTCAGAGTCACTATCAGAAATAGAATTGGCAAAACACATCATCACTCTATTCAGGCCTGGGAGTGGAATACTGCCCAGAGTTTTAACGAAAAGCAAAAAAATCTTACATTATCTGTCCCTTCAGATCATGTACAAATGAAAGTTTTAGCAATCAATGAAAAAGCGACTGCCCTTCAAAGAAGCAGGTGGTGTAAGGAGGTGCTCTGGAAACAGGTATTGGGCTCTTTTTAGTGTCATGTGGCCTTGTTGCCAAAAACCTGTTACATTATTACCTGGAATAACTCTCCCATTGTTCATCTATAAAATATAGAAGCAGCTTTTTCCCCTAATCTGCTAAAAATTTCTTCCAAATAAAAGGTTTCAGAGTTTTGTGCCTGTTTGTTAAAAATGTACTAACACAGGCTCAGCCCAGGGGCACAGGTGATTGGGCACCTCAGTGTGATATCGGAGCCTTCTGGGAAAGCAGAGGATGAGACCCTACTGCTGGTCTCTCTTTCTCTCTGAAAATAAATAAATATAATAAACATAACGTGCACACACAAACCCACACGTGCACACACACACACACACACACACACACACACTGATGCAACTCTTTCCAATTAGTTTGCAAGAATAGCGATTGGTATCAGAGAAGATGGAAATTTACCAGCTGAATTCACCAAAAGCCTTTGCATAATTGATAGATGGACTGAAACAAAGAATATTAAGATTTCGTAAGTACAGCCAACGATGCACTTTTTAAATTTGAATTTGCATATTTTTTGTGGTGTTCTTTTTAGCTCTGACAGCCAACTATCTAGACAAGCCAGTCTTAGTCTAGACCCTTGAAATTGCTGTTTCACAATGTGCTAAACTGAGACGTTTAAAATAATGAAACATATTCATTCACACTAGCCTCTTTCAAGAGTACTATAATTGTGCATTTTAAATTAGTAATAATGTTAAATTAAGTGCACATTGTTTTTAACCATAAATTAAACATTTTGAGATATTATTTATTTCACTTTATCTCATTCTTTCTCATTTTTCTCATTTTTATGTATGTTTCATGGTGTATTTAATATTTTTAATTAGATTATGTGTGTGTGTGTGTGTGTGTGTGTGTGTGTGTGTAGAAATTTGTTTAGATGCTTTTTCCTTATGGGCCGTGTAATTGGAAAACTTTAACATTAAGCTAAAGAACTTTAAAGTTCTTTTCAGAAGTTAAAAAGATATTCAAAATACTGATAGGAAACTTGGAAGCCACACCATTTACCTGTTGATGTTTGTGAGTTCTCACAATAAGCACATGAAGCAGGTCCTGGCCTTAGACCTCTGGCTGAGGAACAGACTTGTGGCCATCTCTGTCCTAGGGCCTGGAATGAGGACTGAGTTTGTAGACATGTAGCCCAGTGCCCAGCATGTTGTCAGCATCGTAGAAGCTATTCTTGTGAGGTAGGACTTACCTGCCAACATGCACTGTGTCTGACCGATACACAGTGAGTGTCCTTCCAGTCACAGAGCTAAGAACAGGAAAGCATGGGGTATCAATGCAGCTTGTGCCTATCAAACAGGGTCACAATATTCCTTACCCATACATTTTCCTGAATTTGCTATCTGCCCATCAAGAGGCAAGACCCGTGTCCACTCTCCTTAAACCCAAGCTGGCTTTTGTGAAATCACAAATGCAGTTGTTGTTGTAGGGGATGCTCCAAGATTTCTGAGGCCAGGCTAGGAAAGTTCACCTAGCTCTCGGCAGGCTCCCTCCTCTCTTGAGCTAGTCACCCTGGAGCCCTTGAGCCTCCGTGCAGAATGTGTGCCAGCCTGGGGCTGCCACCTTGGAGAGGCACAGAGGTGGAGTGTGTGCCAGAGGAGCCCTAGCTATCCCGGGACAGCCTGGTGCCAAGTGAGCCTTCAGGTGGGCTCGGGCACCACCAAGTGTACAAGCAAAAATCATGCAGCCAAACCGGGTCCGCCCCAGACCCAACAGCCAAGAGCATAAATGACTGTCACTGCTTTAACCCCTGCATGTGGGCCAACTGTCACTCAGCACTGGATACCTGCAGCAAAAGTGGCTGAGCCAACAAGCTCATAAATGTACAGCAATGGCCATGGGTTGCCCTCATGCCTGTGGTCTTGCCTGCAAGAAAACCCTCCAGCCACTGTTTCAGTTGGATGAAGTCTCCCCACTCTCAAAGCCTCAGGTTCTCAGGAAGGTGTGTGGGGTTAGCAAGAATAGACTCAACAGACACCGTGGCCAAGGTGCTTTCTGCAAGTCAGGCATGGGAAGACCTTGTGGTGAGGTGGGTCTCCCTGGTCCTGAAGAGAAATGGATGGCCACATCTGTGAGGTGGCTGACCTTCTGAGGGAATGCGGCTATGGGCTCCTATCTCCCAAGCCTGCCCCTGTGCTGCTCTGCTCACTCCTATCACCTCGTCACAGGCCTGGAGCACCATGCAGGCGTGGCCACGGGTGGGCGGCACATCACTGTATTTTACTTAAAAGCAAAAGGAAAGAAATGGCAAGACCAATAGCACATTTCCAGCTTGGCCCTGTGCCTTTAAAGCATGCTGAAAGCGGAATCTGAATCAGTGCAAAGCGAGGACAGGTCTCCTAAGCTCTCGGATTAGCTGCTCAGCTCACAGCTGCATGGGTTCTGCAATGTCCTGTGATGCACCCCGCCCCATGTGAGCACCCCCTTCAGGGTCTCTGTCACAGAGCCTGTTAACCCCCGCAGCCCTGGCGATCTGGCACCCCATGTGTTACTCTCGATAAAAAATGACACTCATCTGGGGACAAAACTCAGCATTAAAATGTTCAAGGGAGAAAAATCGTGGCTGATTTTGATGGGGATGAAGTGACTGATCCTTTCTGGGGTTTATGTCTCAGCATGGAGAGGGTTTCGGATTAAACCCTTGGTCCTCAGAATGGACAACAGTGTGCTTCCTGCTGCCTGTCATTCGAAACCCAAGTGTTTGGCTTAAGCTCATTTCTTCTCTTTAAGCTCCCAGCACATGCTTTGCCCAAAAAGTGATTTTACAAAGCAAAGATATTTATATCACAAGTTGTGGAAAATCTGCACCCCTTGGAGTGACCTGCTTATGTAAGAAGTTAAAGAACGAAGCAGGGATGTTCAGCTGAGGCAGCTGAGCCCCTGGTGCCTGAATGCCGCTGCTGGGTGATACAGGAGCCTGTATGTGACCCACACCATGACTATTCCTGCCGCTTAAGTGAGTGCATTGTTTTTGTTTAGGGTTATGGAATGACATCACTGGGCCAAGTGATAGCATGGGGTTGAACACTTGCCAGTGGAAGGTTTGGGCCATAGACTGCCTGTCCTTCTCCTCCTGGGCACTTGCCCTCTTGCAAGACAGGGTTCAGGTTCACTGGGGGTTCAAGTTCACTGTGAACACAACCCCTGCATCATCTCCTCTGGCTGCCTGATCCAGGCATTCAGGCTCCTAGGGCCTCAGTTTACCTCCTACACAAGAGACAAGGGCATCTGCATCCTGACTTGGCCTCAGGGTGGCTGTGAGAACCCAGAGGCACCACCAGGTGTGCGAAGGCCCTTGGAGAAGGTGGAATACTTACAATCATCCTGGGCATGTGGAGCCAGCAACACAGAATCAGTTGATGGCAGCCTGTCTCATATGAGCCTTCCTCCTGCTGAGTTGACTATGTTTCCATGACTCATTCATCTCTGCAAGTCTATGTATGACATGGGGCTTGGTGTCTAGCAGGCTCCTGAAATACCTGTGGAGGAGAGGAAAGAAGATGAAGAGAGCCAGAGAGAGAGGGCAGAAGGAAGGGCCTGCTTCCAGGGCCCTGGGAACACTTCTGCAAACTCTTAAAATGGCTTCCCTCCAGGCGTCTCCTCCAGTCCAGATGATAAACCTTGTCTACCATCTAAAGACATCAGTATTCTTGGCACTTCTCAGGCCTCGGCCTGGGGGACGTGAGGACAGGGGCAGTGCAACCTAGGATTCCTCCTACAGAAACAAGGACCAAAGAGGTTGTTCTCAGGAAGGCCAGTCCTTGTCCCCTGGGACAGAGCAGAAACCTAAGTGCAGTGGTCTGCCTCATTCACCCAGGGCATCCCCTGGGTGAATACAAGATCTACAGGAAGATGAATCAGAGGCCCAGCTCTGGGATTGCACCCTGTGGAAGGTCCCATGGCTGGCACAGGAAAGGGCTCCATACATGTGAGCAGATTGGTCTGCAACAGCTTCTCCAATTCAAGTGTTCCTCCTCTACCTGTGGAAGCCTCTCCATCTTCTTAGGCTGGGCCAGCCCTTTCTTTGCACCAAGATCAGGAAGGCCTCTACCCAACCATTCTCCCCACCACAGCTGCCCTGTCCTTGGTCTCCTCCCAAATCAGAGGCTTCACCCTATTCCCACTGAACATTTGAGACATTCTGGAACATGCTTGAAGGGACAGACACGACCCATCACCACAAACATCTTGCTCAAGTTCTGTCAGATTGGTGACTTGGACAACTGTATCAGGAGGCTGAGATAGGAAGTTACTCACCCAGCCCGGCTTCTCTGTACATAAAGCTGAATACCTGGGAGGGATGATGTGTAAGTCCTCTCCAGTACTCAATTCTGAGTCCAAAGATTCAAACTAATGCAATGGCACTGCAGTGGCTGAACAGGAGTTCAATGTGTCAGTCCAGAAACGGAGGCTGCTAGTTATCCTCCAGGTCCCTGAGGGCTGGGCCAGGTCATCTACTTCTCCGTGCTGAGGAAGCCAAGCTCAACAGCACAAACTGCCTTCCTTCTGCTCCCAGAGTGCTTTTGGGACAGCCATAAGACCACTTTCTGCAGCCAAGTCACACACCCAAGCCCTGCAGTTCCCTGGTGAGTGAACTTCCATTCTGTCTCTGCTCCAGAGGTTAGAGAGAGCATCTTCCAGAGTGCATGTGAGTCACTTTCAGGCTTGTTTCAACTTTGATGGCTCAGTGTGAAGCATTCCCAGCCAATAGCTACCTGAGAGCAGCTGAAATGTCTTCCTAGTTCATAGAAACTCCTTGGCACCCAAAATAGCAGCCTCTGGGCATCAGCAACCTTCACTTTACCTACTCAGAAATGCATCATGTCC
>NW_006206889.1:134495-150473 GCF_000334495.1 Tupaia belangeri chinensis
TCCCTACTCAGAAATGCATCATGTCCTTCTCTGTGCTGCTTGCAACACAGGCTTATGCGTGGGCATGTAGCAGGGGCCACTTTCCCCCATACTGTACAGTGACATCCTTGTCCTGCCAGTCCAAGGCCTTGCACTAACTGCAGCGTTCTTGCCAAGTCCCAAGGGGGCACTGTTGCAGCTTCTGATCATTCTGGGGTTGAAGAGGCAGTGAAGCTGACAGATGGACAGAGACATGGAAAAGCAGGAGGGCTGACCAAAGGAGAGAAAGTAGGACGAGCAAGTTAAACTGCAGGAGAGTGGAAAGAAGGAAGCACAGACAGCAGGAAGCAATTAAAGAGAAAGGGGCACGGCGAAGAAGGTGACAGGACCAAACCTGGCTCTTTGGAATGATTAATAGAACTGATACAGAAAAAAGAGAGAGAGAGAGACATGACAAAGTGCTATGACTCTTGGGAGTGGATATGAGGACACCCTTGCAAATCCTACAGGTACTAGAAGATATGACAAGCATTTCATGGCTACTTCATACCAGGGAGATGGACTGACTTCTTAGAAGACACAACCTCCCCACACTGACACAGCAAATATAAAAACTTGGAAAGTTTCTGTAACTATTATGGAAATTATTGAGTTGTCGGAAAAGTCATGACATATTTTTACATAGAAAAAAAAAACAGAAAAATACATCATGACTTTTCTTTTTTGTTGTTTTCCCCCTTTGGATTTGGAGAGGTTTTTGTTATAGGGCACGTGCACTCTCCAGAAATACAGAGAGATACAGAGAGATAGAAAGCGAGAAATCACCCCCCCACCACCACCACAACCCCAAGAGGGGATGGCCGCGCTGCAATCCCTTCTCCATTCTCCTCTCTGGATCTTGGGTATGCACGCACACACGCCCAGCGTGAGTTTAAGCCACCGGGTCTGGGATTCGAACCGTGGTCAACTACATGGGAGTTCAGCGACATAGCCATTATGCTAATTGCTGGTCCCTTTTTTTTTTTTTGAGAGATTTTTGCTATAGGGTGCGTGTGTTTGCCAGAAAGACAGAGAGATAGAAAGCGAGAACATCATGACTTTTCAGACAACCCAATATATCTCGAGGAGGGAGGGTAACCCAGAGGTAATGCAACACTCTTCAAAGCTGACCCACATGAGAAGCTTCCTGGTTCATGTCTCGAGACCTCCCTCAAAATACCAGGTGTGAGTGCCTATGATCTAGGGCTGGCTGGGAATGGGCATGGATTACGGTATCGAGAACTTGTTGAGGGTACTGCACCTGTTCCTCTTCTCTCTGGCTCATGGAAGAAATAAGTAAACTAAATAATAATAATAAAAAAAAAGAATTAAATCTGTAATGAAATACCTTTCCACAGAGAAAACTATAGGCCCTTAGAGGTCCCCAGTGAACTTTACCAACCCTTAAGGAAGAACTAATGTCACCTTGCACGTGCTCTTACAGACAACTTATCACACAGAAATCCTGAACACAATTTATTGGGTCGTCAGGAAAGTCATGGCACATTTTTGCATAGAAAAACAGGAAAATAAGCCATGACTTTCATGATGACCTAATAGCAGTCAAATTCAGTGATATACAAAAAGATCAAAACCAAGAGAAGCTAATCCAGGAATGCAAGCTTGTCTGAACAGTCAAAAATCAGTGTCGCTGACAAAATAAAGGAGAAAACCTATCTAATCTCCTCAATAGACTCAGAAAAAGTATTTTATGAAATTTAGTCTATCCTTGATAAAAACTGTCAGAAAACTGGAAACAGAAGTTTCCGCAATATGATAAAGATGATCTATAGGAAACCTATAGCTGATGTCATGCTTCATAGTGAAAGATCCACAATACATGGTCATGCATGTGACAAGAGGAAGCCTTTTCAGTCAACGATGCTGAGATAACTGGATGTCAACAGGGAAAATAAGGGAATTGGACCCTTATTTCATACCACACACAAGTTAATTTGGGATGGATCACATATCTAAAAGGGATGGGGTAGGCAGGATACAGACATTATCATTTCCTGGAGGAATACACAGGAGAATGTCTCTGATCTTGGCATTGGTGGAGATTTCTTGGGCAGGATAAAAAAAGCACTAACTGTAAAATTAAAAATTGATAAACTAGACTTCATTAAAGTTAAAAATGCCTGTTCATCAAAGACACCATTAAGAAAATGAAATAGGGGCCACAGTCAGCTGAAAATATGTGCAATACATTTGTATGACAAAAGACTTCTACACAGAATGAAAAATTACAAGTAATTACAAGACAACCTGGGCCAGACCATAGCGTGGTGGTTAAAGCAGCTGGATCCCACATGGCTGACTTCACAGTTTGAGTCCCGGACCTGGTGGCTTGAGAGACACACTGAGCATGTGTGTGTGTGCATACCCCAAATCCCAAAAGCAGACCTGGAAGAGAAGGGATTGTGACATGATCATTTCCCATGAGGGGTGCTTTCTCACTCCCTCCCCCAACTCCCATTTCTCTTCTATGAATGCATGCAGACTCTGGCAAAAAAAAAAAAAAAAAGAGAGAGAGAGAGAAAAGAAGAAACATTTAACAAAGACAACCCAACAGTGAAAACAAGAGACTCTCCAGGGGGCCAATAAACATAAAAAAGTGTACAGCATCATTACTCATCAGGGATATACAAATAAAACTATAATGAAACATTACTACGTTATCCACCAGGATGACTGAAATAATAAAGATTGACAATAACAAGTGTTGACAGGACATAGAGCAACAGGAACTCTTATACATTGCAGGCAGAAGTGTAAACGATACCCTCTGGAAAACCTCTTGACGGTTTAATAGTTAAACATATGCTAGTCCTATGGACCAGCAATTATCTTTCTAGGTAAATGCCCCAGAGAAATGGGCATGTCTGTCTACAAAAAGGCTGAAACAGGAATGTTCAAAGCAGCCTTACTCATGTAAGGTTTCCAAACTGGAAACAAGGCCAGCAGTCAGCAAGCAGAGAATGGATGCACAAATCACAGTGCATCCATAGGGTAGGGTGCAACCCAGCAGTAAAAGGAACAGATGTTATGGAAGGGACTTCCATAACACTTAGGATACTCCGAGGTTAGAGAGAATGAAAGCAGTCAAATGCAAGAGATGACAGCTAGCAGGATTCCATTTTATTTGAAGTTCAGTAAAAGTAAAAACGAATCTGTGGAGCTAGAAATCACAGAACAGCTATACCTTGTAGGGGGTGGGGTGAGGGACAGGTGGGACTTCCTGAGTGGAAATGCTCCGAAGTCTGCTGGGAAAGCTGTCACGTGAGTGTATACAGGTGTGAAATCTAGTGTGCTATAGACTTGAGATTTGTGCACTTTACTACAAATAAATTACACCTTAATTTAAAATAAAACAAACACCTCTGAAGACCCAAAAGAACATGTAGGAATAAATAAATAAAGTGAAGCACAAGACACACATGGGCTGGATTAGAGCCACTTTGGGGGAGCCTGATGCGCCTCATTACAGGGAGGATAGCCCAGGCTGCAGCTGCTAAAAGAACGTCCACTGTCTACCCCTTAAGACAAAGTGGGTACAGTAACCGTCTTTTAATTGCAAGAGTAGCAAGAATAGCTTCAGTCTGGACTCTGATGTCCCCCTGAGATATTAATAATGGAAAAGAGTGAAAGGGTTCAATTTGGAATATTTTTTAATTGTTAGCTTTTTTTTTAAACTTATTTATTTTTTCCATGAGTGAGAGAGACAGAGAGGGAGGCAGAAAAACAGTATCCCTGAAGGCTCTTGACCCACCCTTAGCTTCAGCCAGCCCTGATCATGGACATGCACATGTGCCTGGTGCACTAAGGGAGGTCTCTGGACTGCCACCCAGAACCTTCACATGCAGGTCAGCCTTGCAGAACATTGTGTTTTACTGCTCCTGTCCAGCCCCCTATGGTGGTGACATTTTATAAGTGGATTTATCTTTACTTTGATTTTTTGTTGTTGTTGTATTGTTTTTCTACCTTTGGGTTTATTGAGGCATAATTGACATGTCGTAAACCTCACATATTTGAAGTATACTGTTGTTGAATGAAATCATCATCATGACACAGACAAGGAATAGATGCTTTACCTTGAAAGTGTCTTCTTGGCCCTTAAAAGAGTCTACCTGACTCCAAGAGAGAATAATGGTCCCCCTTCCAACAGAATCCCACCTCTCATACTGCATAGGTCTGAGGGTTCCTAGTCACATTGGCAGCAGCATGTTGGATTCACTTACGTCATGACTGTTTCAGGGTCCACATCCTCAGGGGCAGAGAGCACCTCAAGATGGGATGGGTAGGTGTAGCACATCCTACCTGGCCACTTCTTTCAAAGAGCAGGAGGTAACAGCTTCCACTCCCATTAGGATGAGTCATCCAGTCAAGCAGAAGCCAGGTTGTTCAACTTTCATGTTTTAAAAGTATTGCCTGAAAAATTAAGTGCTATGTGGTGTGGAAGGAAATCCAAAGAGTGCAGCCATGCTGGGAGAGCAAGGGGTGCTTGTCTTGGAAATGCAGTGAAGGTCCTGATTGTGCAGGCTTGGCTGGCAGCAAACTGGGGCTCTGAAAAGGCCCACTGGAGCCTGCCAGTCTCAGAGCCTGTAGAGACTGCCCAGAGCTAATGGAGAGATCTGGCCCCTGCAAGATCCAGTGTCTCAGGAGAAGACAGTTAAGTTAGACTGTTCAACTACCACAGCTGGCATGAGGCGATCCCTGCCTCTTGTACCCCTGCACTGTTCTCTGTCCAGAAGTCTCTGATGGGTGGTCAGGTGCCAAGAGGAAATACTGATGCGGCACCAATGGCTCCACCAGGAAGAATTGAGAGAGAAAGCAGTCATGTCATTGGAAAAGCACATGGCATCACATGCATGCACACATCACGAGCACACAGACACACAGGTGCACACTCACAGTGTGCACACAGACACACCTGTACATACAGGCAGAGAGACACACATGCACATGTACACCCACATGTGCACACAGGGGCTGACCAAAATGTACAACAAACCATTAACAAATTTAAGGATCCACAGATGTAGCTCTGTCCTAGCAGAGACTAACCAAATCTCCTACGGAAACAACTAGAAAAGCTGGGGAAAATATATTACATATTTCGTCAAAATCAAAGGAGAGTAAAGTAATGAGAACATTGAGGGTAAAAGTTTGAAATAAGAGGGAAGTCCAGGGTAAGGAGCTGACATTTGGGTGATTTATCCTCTGGGCAGACCAACAACTCGAAGGAAAAGTCAGAGGCTGAGTCCCAGTGCTAAACTTAGCTCTCAGCCCAAGCCCATCAGCTCCTGGGTAGAACTCCACAGGGAGTCATCTAGTCCCACCCTCTCATGGTCTGTGACCGCATTGGCCATGGCTATCCCTTCTGGTTTCCCACCAGAAGTGGACACTAACCTGCCCCATGAAGATGACATCCTGGTGTCCTCCAATGGCTTCTGGGACTTGCCATAAGAAATACCTGTCACTCAGACAAGTGTCAAGGGCTACAAGAAAGAAATAAACCAATAATAATAATAATAATTAATAGACAAAAGAAGGAGTGCAGAGAGAGTAGGGGTCAGTGACCCAGAGTACTGCTCTGAAGAATAAAAGAAGAGGGGATGACATGGCGGGGGCAGCCTAGAGACAAGGAGGGATGAGGAGTCAAGGCAGGCTGGTAAGCAAAAAAAAAAAAAAGGCAAACAGTCTGGAAAATAGCAGTAATAGCATCTTCCAAAGTTTGCAATATAGGTCAGATGGAAATACTAAGGATAACAGAGTGGAGATGGAAATAGAACCTAGCACTCCTAAGTCCTCGGTGGTCTGGTAGGAGATGACAGAATAATTCATACTAGACTTTAACATGTCAGAGAGTCACTAGTGGAGAATTAGACATTTATAATCACAAGCTGAGAGAGGGTTAACATGGGAGGAAGAATAATCGATCTGAAAGAAACCAGGAGAAAAGAGAAGAGGATAAGGGAACAGATGGGAAAGACACAAAAACAGGTGGAAGTGGATAGCTTTAAACCAAAGTGATTAAACCAAATATAAAAGAGTCAAATATTTTGGAACCAGTAGATGGCATAGTGGTTACATTGCTGAACTCCCACGTGGCCAACCTTGGTTTAAGTCTCAGACCCAGTGGGTTGAAAACCACTGGGTATGTGTGCTAACATGTCCAAGATCTCAGGAGGATAATGGAGAAGGGATTGCAATGTGGTCATTCCCCCTTGGGGGGTGATTTTTCACTTTATCTGTTTCTATCTCTCTCTGGGAATGCACATGCCCTAAGGCAAACACCTCTTAAAAAAAAAAAGAGCCAAATATTTCAGTATATTTCAGTTAAAAGGTAAGCATTGTCGGACTGAATTTGACAGGTGACACACCCATCATATAAGGCTAAGACAGGACAAATGCAGGAGGAGATTCAGAGACCAGGTTCACACTGCCTGAAAGAAAGCTAGGGTGGTTGAGACAACCCGAGGCCAGGCCAGGAGCTCTGCAAGAGGAAAGGAGGGGGAATCAGCAGTTAGCGTAATGGCTATGTCGCTGACTCCCACATAATCAACCGCAGTTTGCATCCCGGACCCGGTGGCTTAAAACTCACGCTGGGCGCGTGTGTGTGCGTGCACAAGATCCCGAGAGGAGAATGGAGGAGAAGGGATTGCGGCGTGACCATTCTCCTTGGGGGGTGATTTCTCGCTTTCTGTCTCTATGTCTCTGTCTGTCTGGAGAGCGCACATGCCCTATAGCGAAAAACTCTCAAAAAAAAAAAAAAAAAGAGGGAAGGAGGGTCCTGTGCAATAAAGGGACCCATCCCACAGCAAGATGTGATAATAGGTTGGTGTACATACAATAACCAAGACTTGAAATATGAAAAACCAAAGATGCAGAATCTGAAGAAGAGACAAATAGATCCACATCACATAGAAAAACTCAAAACAGCTCTGAGTATCTGATGGAAAGTGCAAGTAAACATGTTAGTAAGGGCAGAGAGGATTGGAATCAAAGGATGACCTCCTTGACACCGCACATGACACCCTTCCACTCAGTTATGCTCCTGGGCCCATACACCTAGTGGACTATGAGTACATTGTCTTGGTATGAACTTGTTCCTGCACTCCCAGGGTAACACTTTCTGAACATGGAGTATTATTTTAAAATCATTGTCCAATTCATGCGGCTACGTTTTTTAGTTGTACATTTTAAGGCCCTTGATCACAAGTAATATTGGCTGATGAATTTCTTTTGCTACTTAATGTGCCCCATTTACAATAAACCTCATACTGTGCAAACCAGGATTTACTAAGGTGAGAAAAATGGGGTATATAAACTTGTAATCCTATACAGGTACTGAAAAAGGAGGTCGAAATGCAACAGGAAGGCATTTAGAGGTAAGGAGACGTCAAGGTTGGCTACATGGAGGAAACAGAGCTTGGGTGAGACTTAGCTGAAGGAGTATTTAGACAAGTAGAGGTGGTGGAAAATTTGATGTGAGTGATCTGGGCATCTACCAGCCCTTGAGAGAATCAGAGAGGGCCCTTCCCTTGTGGGTCCCTATCCTAGATACACTACTTGAAAGTGAGGTGGTACTGAAACGAAAGCCTGAAACATGTGGAATGACCTTTAGGAGAGTGGTGGCCTGAAGGACCTCAAGGCGGCTGCTAGGCAAGGTGCAACGATCCAGAAGGGATGTAGGGGAGTGGGGGGAGAAAATGAATGCTGTCAAATAGCAGCAAGAAGGTTGGCAAAATATCCTTAGGAGTTCTGTTCTTGGGTGAAATTGAACACAATGAGCACAGTTGTACATAGCTGTCATCCAGGCTAATTGAGAGGCTGGGGTAGAAGGACTGTGACACAGTAGGGTGCTATCAAAAATACCCACTTCTGGGAACCAGTAGTTAGCGTAATGGCTACGTCGCTGGACTCCCACGTAGTCAACCGCGGTTCACGTCCCAAAGCTGAGGGCTTAGAACTCACGCCGGGCGTGTGTGTGTGCGTGCCCAAGATCCTGAGAGGAGAATGGAGGAGAAGGGATTGCGGCGTGACCATCCCCCCTGGGGGGGGATTTCTCGCTTTCTGTCTCTATGTCTCTCTCTGTCTGTCTGGCGAGCGCACGCGCCCTGTAGAGAAAACCTCTCCAAAAAAAAAAAATACACTAACGTGCTTGACTAAAGAGATTTATGGTCAGAAATGTCAACAGAACTGTTAACAGGTTTTTTTTTTAGCTGCATATAATAAAGCATAAATAAGATAATGAAGAAATTTTGTTTTTGTTTTCTTACTTTTTTTTTTTTGTCATTGGGTGTGTGTGCTCACCAGAGAGATCGAGAGAGATAGTGAAAGGGAAAGTGGGAAATCACCCCCTAGGGAGGCTGTCCATGCCATAATCTCTTCTCCATTTTCCTCCTGAGATTGTGGGCACACACATACGTGCCCAGAACATAGTCAGCAGCATGCGTGTCTAGTGCCTTAACCACAATGCCACTTGCTGGCCCCAGAATTTTCTGCTTTAAGCAAAATTTAGAGAAAATATAAAGGGGTTGGGCTTAGGTCCAAAGCTGTGTCTTATCTCAGTTTTGAAGTAACACTTACCATTTGATCTTTAAATAAGAAAATGCCCATGGCAAAGATCAAATGATGAGTTTTTCAAGTCAATTGTGACTTTGGAGCAAAGTCCAGATAAAGAGTATGGCTTTCAGAGCCCACCCGTGATGGTGCACATGGTGGGGTGCTGCTGCATGAGGCTGAGGCCACACAGGACAACCTGAACAGGCTGAATGAAGTGGTGTGTGCCTGTAATCTTAGCTAAGTGAGATTCCGGGGGCAGAGGATGCAATGGCAAACTCCTGTCCAAAAGTATACCTAACTCTCTTTTTCTCACACTCCTCCTCCTGCACACTCTCTCTTGTTCTCTGATTTTCATACCCTTTATTGAGACTGCAGAAGGATCTAAGGCTTGCCTTGTGACTCTTTCAATGGGATTACAAGTTTTGTAAGAATATCTTTGTCTAATAAAGTGAGCCTCTATAAGATTTATAAGAAATCCACAAAGTTCTTAAGAGAATTACAGCAGTAGAAGCACTGTTAACCCAGAATAAAGGAGTAAGTTAGAAATTAATGAGATCTCTGAGACATTAACCTCCTATGTCCAAGAAGCAGACTAAAGAAGGTATTTGGGTAAAAATATGGACCATTTCTCATAGGAAAGGAAGAATGACTCAGGACAGAATCAAGAGTACAGAGGAAAGGTGCGACAGTGTCCCGACCTGGGGGGACAGTCGAACAGGTTTCCTGAGGGAAGGAGTGAGAGCCGGGACAAGCCGCGCAGTGTTACAACACAGAGACGACACAGTGTCTTCAGGGTTGTCCATTTATTGTGGGCAGCATGGTACAGCACGGAGACGATGCACTGTTACAACTCTTCAGGGTCGCATCGTCTATTGTGAGCAGCACGGAGACGATGTGGTGTCACAGCTCTTCAGGGTTGTCCGGAGACGATGCAGTGTTACAACTCTTCAGGGTCTTCTGGGTCTTCTGTGTCGTCTTCCTGGTCATCTGGAGATAGTGGGCCAGGGATCGCGGTTATATACACACTGGTGGGCTGTGATTGGTTGTAAAAGGTGGGTTATGATTGGCTGTAAAAGGTGGGTTATGATTGGTTGCTTTTGGACCAATCATGAGGTGCTGGATATGCAAATCTGAGGGATTCTAGTGGTCAATCAGAGTATGGTTTCGAAGGTCAGGTTTTGAAGGGAAGCCAATCATGGCTTTTGGCATTGTGTAATTGTTTGCTTTCTGAGAAACCGGCAATATTCGCTGGTGCGCAGCCTCCCACATGACAGAGGACAATCTCTCTGCTCTAGCAGGTACATTTTCTGCCTTTAGAGCAAAAGGAATTGACAATTGGTGGCTAGATTTCAGCTGTGTAGGCCATGACTGCTATATGTCTCTGACTTCTACCCTTTTGATCAGAAGGTTTGGGAACCAGCAGTTAGCGTAATGGCTATGTCGCTGGACTCCCACGTAGTCGACCGCAGTTCGCGTCCCAGACCCGGTGGCTTAAAACTCACACCGGGTGCGTGTGCGTGCATGCCCAAGATCCTGAGAGGAAAATGGAGGAGAAGGGATTGCGGCGTGACCATCCCCCCTGGGGGGTGATTTCTTGCTTTCTGTCTCTATGTCTCTGTCTGTCTGTCTGGCAAGCGCACGCGCCCTATAGCAAAAAAATCTCTCCAAAAAAAAGAAGGTTCTATCTAGGTTATCCTTCCTTCCCATGGTATGTTGAATGTGTGGAACAGAAAATTTAACCCATTTAGTTTGCAGTCTTCACATTGGGATGTATTTCACTTGAGGAAATGTGCCTTAGGAACCCACTGGAGGCACTTCATAGACCTGCCATAGATGATGAGACCCTGAACTTTGAGCTGGTGCTAAAATGGGATAAGCCTTGAAGGTCCTTGGTGGTAAAGAACAGCATATTTTGCATATGGAAGGACACGACTAGTGATAGCCTGAGAGCGGGCTGTGGCAGGTGGTATTTTGCTGAGGTCATCTCAATGTTCCCCATCCTACAGGATCCTCAATGTGAACTTGGGTACACCCTCCTCAAGAGGGAGGTCTGTTTCTTCACCCTCTTAAACAGTCACAAGAGGCAAAGTAGAAAATTTGTTCATACTTTGCCTAAGATAGGTGTGCAGAGGAAGAGATATTTTAAGAGTTAGTGAAGCATAAAATTTATCCAACGGGGCAATAAAAAGGATACATTGGAAAATGACACAAATGGCTCTTTTTAGGAAACGTCTCTATAAGATCATACTGTATTCTTTATTTTAACTATATTCCATCTTTCTGAAATTAACCAAGAAAGCTTAACAATTAATTTGGTATGTTTTGAAGTACAAGTCCTACATCCTAAAAGGTTTGTGGTGTCCTCAGGCTAGATTGTCAAACTTTATTCCACTGCGTTGTGGGCCTCACCACCTGGTCTGTCTGCAGTCTTGGCCACCCAGGGATTGAAGGAGAACTGCAACCTATCATTGGCCACGAGTTTGGCAGTTTAAAGTTCCCTGCAGTGTGAATGCACTGTCTGCTTGCCTGCACAACTACTGTGTCAGGAGCGTCCCTCACAAAGGTCCTCTGACCCAGTGCAAGGCTGGGTTTCAGCATGCCCTGAATGCCCTGGACCTCGCCTGAGGTCTCCAGGGAAACACAGAGGAGCTTCTGGTATAAATTAGGCCCTGAGGCTGTAGACAGAAACACCCAGACAAGTCCCCTGCCTGCAATGGCAAGTCTCTGGATGAGAAGGGCCCTAGGCTCCTCGTGGCCTCTCTGCGAGGTCATCAGGGTCCAGCTGCAGGCCACTGAGGCAGGCTCTGTATCAGGGCCGAGGAGGGGACATAGAGCCCTGGACCTGGCCCCTTGTGGCTCTCCTCTGGAGTTTCTCTTATTCTCTCTCCTATTCTCTTTCCCCACCTCTGTGCACATTTTGGCTGTGACTCTTCTGACTGGCAGAGAGTCACTTGAAGCACACATGGAATAACTACTCGAGACACAGAGATCTGAGTCGAGAGAGAGAGAGAGGAAGAGGCTATACCAGGTATGTGCCCACTGAGCCTCTATCGTCCTCCATGTTTATTAGGGCAAAGGAGGAAAGAAAGTTATTTTTAAGAGAAAGTTGCTTTTAAGAGAATTGGAAAAACTAGGGGATTTCCTGGAACAGGTTGGTATCAGAATTGATTAGGGGGCTATGGCTAAATGATACCAGAGGCTGGACAGAACACCTTGGAATCTGGAAAAATATATTTTTCAGATCACACACCCATGTAATGGCCTCCCGCTGTTTGCAAGCAGGAAGGCCACATTCCCTGAGCATACATTCACTCATTCACTGAGTCCATAGATCCATGGTGTTCTAGAAGCATGGCATTTCTGTTGTTCTCTAACACTTGGCCTCCCGAGCAGCTCTGCATCTGAGCTCCTCCTGCACTGCAATGAAAGCCTGCAATTTTTCAGCTCCAGTTTGAGACTAGGGAGATCATGATGCCATGTCTGTGGTTGAGAGGTGGGTGCTACAAGGGGTTACAGGGGCCCAACACAGGCAGGTGAGGGCACAAGAGAGTGTGGGCAGGGGCGTGCCTCTGTGTGTATGTGGGGGAATGCATAAAGAAGATGCAGAAGGTGTAAATGTGTGTGTAGGGGGAGTTTGCTGGATTGGATAGTGTCCCCTAAAGCTCCTTTCTCATAGAACCTATAATTGTGACACTATTTGCAGGTGTTGTATGTTACAGCGTCATCCTGGACAGGGAGGCCTTTCAGAGGAGGAGCCTGTGGGCTGAGATACCAACTGTCTTGTGAAGGTGGCAAGGAAGCCAAGGGTGAGCTACAAGCCCAGGGTGTGCAGAGCCCCAGGACCTGGCGGCAGGTCAAGAAGGGATATGCCAGTCATTGAAGGGAGTGTGCCCACCAGCATCCCAGTTTGTACTTTTGGCTGCCAGGACAAAGCGAGTTTCTGTTGTTTTCAGCGACCCGGTTTGTGGCGCTTGTCCATGGTTTCACTTTTTGCGATCTCCATTGCTCAAGGTCAACCTCAGTCAGAAAATAGGCAAGTACGGTTCAGTAAGGCATTTTAAGAGAGAGAGAGGCCACATTCATATCATTTTTATTATGGAATATTGTTATAATTTTTCTATCTTGTTATTGGCTATTGTTAATCTTGTACTAATCTGTAAATTAAGCTTTCCCATTGGGATGCATGTGTGGAAAAACCCACAGGATTTATAAGGTTCTGTCCTATGCATGTTTGGGGCATACACTGGGGTTTTAGAAAGTATCCCCTGCTAATAGGGAGGAGTTCTGTACTTCGTTACAGTAGAATACAGGATGTGTGTGAAGTGTACATTTGGGACTGGAGCTGCAGGTGTGAGTATAAATACATGTAGGTGGGGGAGAGGTGTATTGCGGGTGTTGGTGCAGGAGGTATGTGAGTGTAGAACAGTAATTGTGTGTGTAAATGTTGGGGGTAGGAATGTGTGCACATGTGTGCGATGGGTGCATCTGGGGGTGTATGCAGGGCAGGCAATCCAAGAGACAGGACCTAACGTCAAGTGTTCCTTGCCTCCTCCAAGTCTGGCACCCCGAGATTCATCTCTATTTCAGTATGTCCCAGCCTGGACCTGAGTTTCTTACAAAGATAACGGAAAACACAGAAATATTAAATCTGTGGATTGAAAGAGCATTGTGTATTCTAGAAAAATAAAATCACATGATGATATGACGGACAAGACTGAAATGCAGACCAATGGTGTGCTGAGATGGCTTTCCTAGCCCGTAAGAGCAGATTGTGAAATTCTCAGAACACTGTGATCCAGTTTTTAACCCGGTCACTACCATAAATTAAATTATATAAGTTTACAACCAAATCAATTATACTAAAAACAGAGATATTAAAATTGCATTGCTTCCTAATTGCTTTATCACATTTTACAATGATCTACACTCTTGCAGCCACTAAGGACAATGCATCTGTAGAGTGGAATCCCGCCTCCCTCCGCAGTGGTGGTAATGACACATCTCTTTCCAGTGCTGCAGTCAGTGACATCATTTGGTGGCTAGAAACACACCATGGTAAAAGTTTGGGCAGAAATTGACAAATGCTGCAGATCAGGGTTTTCACCCCCAGATTGCTGGTTGGGAAACATTTACCCATATACTACCAGTAAAGAAATAAATGTCAGGGCTCAGCATGATGGCATCAACAGGGAGGGCCTACTGCACTGTGGCTGAGGCCACATGGGAGACCCAAGTTTAGTTCTGGGCCAAACTTAAAATGGTCTGGGTGTGGTGGCATGTCCCCTTGGTCCTTGCTGAGTGGGAGGCAGAGGCTCAAGCTCATCTTGGCTGAGTCTGGTTGCCCATGAAAGACACCCCTTCGTCAAGGCATTTGCGATGCCTTTCTAGTACCTACAATTACATTGTGTGTTTTTTGTTCACAGAGGTTTCTACAGGAATCTACAAGGAGCTGCTACTATTAATTGCATAGAGAGGGAGACTTGGGGTAGTAAGAATTCTTTGCTTTTCACCTTATGTGTTGTTTGTACTTTCTACATTGCATGTTACTTTTATTATTTTATAAACATACGCTGTTCTGAAGAGATATATTGATAGAGGACCCAGAAAGACTGAAAATAAGGAAAAGGACAAAGATTTGTTAAACCAAGGTTACCCAGTAGATGGGACTACGACTCTCCCAGGAAATTGACCCAAAAGTAAACATCATGAAGCTGAGATGAGAGGGCTTGAGGAATAATTGGAGGACAAAAACTGGCAGAAATCTGTATCTGCTGAAGAACATGGTCTCCAAATGTAGAAAGCACGCGTGATGGAACCACAAGTCCACAGCTATAGTAGAATGTGTAAATCTCTCTCAACAATGAGGCAACAATAACAGAAATTAGGGGGATACCGAAAGATCTATTTATATTAATTCGAAAATATCTCTCATGTATTATTTATTCAATATATCAAGACTCAGAGAAGCATTACATAGCATGAAGTCACTGATGGTTTCGATTTATGTGAGTATGCACGTGCATGTACACTGTATGGTTTTGCATGTGTATTTTCTGAAAGGGTATGCAAGCGAACAGTAGGGAATAGAACCTGCATTTGTGGGAGTAGGACAGGGAAATTTTGTATTTCTAATGTTATCCCCCTTACCTTGTTTAAATTTTATCATGCACAGGTACTAATTAGTTTTAGACCAATTTTTAAAAAACAAGAAGAGAGAACGGAAAAAAAGAAAAATCCATTTAAAATCTGATTAACTAACTTTCCTTGCAAAAGCATCCAGCTGGTTTCCTAATTGCTGTGTCAAATCCAATTGGTGACAGAGATAATCACTCCAAGTCTATTTTCAATGGAAAAAAGAAATAGTATTTGGATGCCAGTCTGTTTATTATGAAAATTGAAGTGTGTACCAAAACATGAAAAACCATATGGGGAAGATGCTCGTGTGAATTCTCCTCCACTTCCTTTTAAAAACTTGGTTATCCCTAAGACTGCTCGCAGCCCTATCTCTTACATTTCCACATTCGGAGGCTGGGTTAAGATAACGATGTTCTCAGACATGCTTTTGCAAAACCGAAACAGCCTGTGTGGCTCCTGCTGTGGCTGGACATCAGAGCAAGAATTCACCCACTAAAAGGAGAGAGACCTGTGTGGTTCTGGTTTCAGAAAGGAGCTCCTTCCATGTTACCAGGCACCTTCCTGGAGGGATATGACTCCCTCCTCAGAGCTATGTCCACCCTGTGGTTGAGAAACAGCAAAGATGTGACTAAGAGCTTGTGGCATCCATGAGGTGCTGGTTACCTCTTGCCAGCAGGGTACTGAGGCTTCCCTTGCTCACTCTGCACCGCGCTATATTCCATCCCCAGAGGCTCTGCTTGTGTCTCACCGCATAACATGAAACTGCAGCTTAGTTTAGGGACTTAGGGGTTTTTGCTTATGACCTCAAGCTCTGTTGGGTGGGAGGGTCCCCTTCTATAGTGGCTTCTTCCCTCCCTCTTCCGGTGTACCCTCCTGGACCCCCTCCTGGCAGGGCAGCCAGCCCTCCATGCCTCTGTGACCAAGCATGATGGTCTCTGGAAACTGTGATTTTAACTCAACAGCTGCTTCTGGGAGGCAGGCAGGGGCAGCCCTGGTGAGTTCTTAAGGACAGGCCACTCTTCTGTGCTGCCGGCCAGAACACCCAGACTCCAGGTCACATTTCAGAGGAGTTGGTGGGATGAGAGACATCATGGGGCCATCTATTCAAAACACGCCATGGTTCCCTCTGGCCCAGTGCAGAGACCAATCAGCCTCCCCAAGCCCTGATGTCTCAGCCCCTGAGTGTGGCCTCAAGTCCCTAATGTCAGTATCCAAGTGAGGCTAAAACCCCATGGGTATGGCTTTTTCCCTGGA
>NW_006206889.1:150573-151813 GCF_000334495.1 Tupaia belangeri chinensis
GGGGGCAAAACCCCCAGGGGTGTGGCTTCCCCCTGGCCCAGCCACAAAATACACTCATATTCCAAGAGGGGGCACAGAGCACAGAGTGGCCACTGGCCCATAGTAATTCTGAAATCTGTCCAGGCATAGGCCACCAAGGACCCTAAGCGCTCAGCCTCATGATGTCATTTTCCACACCACGGGCTGTGACATTGACCTTGGTTTGACACTGCTCACCTTTCTGAGCCATGTCCAAGTACAATAGGGTGGGTTAAATGTGGAGAAGGCAGCAAGAATTCATCTTCACCTTTCCTTCATCCTCCGTTGCAGAGAACACCTGGGTTCTCATACTGGAATTTAATGGAGTGGGTCATAGACATGTCTCAGTGGCAATTCCAGCTGGGACCTTGATCAGACCTTACCCTGCCCCCTGCTGGGACATGAGCTCCTCAACGACAGCATCCTGTCCCTTTTCTTCTGCCTATCACATCCACAGTGCCGCAACAGTGCCTTCAATGTGGCAGGTGGTGGGAGAGACTGTGACACTCCTCCCGTCCACTGCAGTCTCTGGAGATGCCATCCAGAAGCTTGTGTGGTCCAGAGTGTCGTCCTCACCCATGGAGATAGGCAGACAGATGTGAACCAATCCAGTCAAGGCTTTTGGAAGCAACTCTGTCTCCTTAATTCTCATGAGATGTTGGGGAAAGGTCCCTGATTCTCTGCAGGTAGGATGATGACCAGCTAGCCAACCAGGGACCCACTTGGGACCATAAGAGGTAAGACACCTTCTGCTATGCTTGAGCCATTTAACATTCTGGGGTCTGTTTGCTACATAACTTACCTGGCCTGGCATTACAGAGGAACTCCCAGAATGTGATGAATGAATGAATGAATGAATGAATGAATGAATGAATGAATGAGTGAATGCTTCAGCTCATAGCTGGCATGGGTAAATGATTGTTGAATCAAAGCTATTCTCTTGGGACCAGCAGATGGTGTAATGGTTATGTCGCTGAACTCCCACGTAGTCAACCGTGGTTCAAGTCCTGGACCCAGTGGCTTAAACTCATGTTGGGCGCGTGCACGTGCATGTTCAAGATCCCTAGAGCAGAATGGAGGAGAAGGGATTGCAGTGTGGCCATCCCCCTAGGGGTGACTTTTCGCTCTCTGTCTCTCTGGCGAGTGCACATGCCCTATAGCAAAAACCTCTCCAAAAATTAAAAAAAAAAAAAAAAAAAAAAAAAAAAATTTTTTTTCCCAG
>NW_006206889.1:152409-152844 GCF_000334495.1 Tupaia belangeri chinensis
CCTGCAATGTGGCAGGTGGTGGGAGAGACTGTGACACTCCTCCCGTCCACTGCAGTCTCTGGAGATGCCATCCAGAAGCTTGTGTGGTCCAGAGTGTCGTCCTCACCCATGGAGATAGGCAGACAGATGTGAACCAATCCAGTCAAGGCTTTTGGAAGCAACTCTGTCTCCTTAATTCTCATGAGATGTTGGGGAAAGGTCCCTGATTCTCTGCAGGTAGGATGATGACCAGCTAGCCAACCAGGGACCCACTTGGGACCATAAGAGGTAAGACACCTTCTGCTATGCTTGAGCCATTTAACATTCTGGGGTCTGTTTGCTACATAACTTACCTGGCCTGGCATTACAGAGGAACTCCCAGAATGTGATGAATGAATGAATGAATGAATGAATGAATGAATGAATGAATGAATGAATGAATGAATGAATGAATGA
>NW_006206889.1:153115-157944 GCF_000334495.1 Tupaia belangeri chinensis
CCAAAAATTTAAAAAAAAAAAAAAAAAAAAAAAAAAGCTAATCTCTTGTCCCAGGCGCTCAACAAGGAAAAAGCAGATGGCACTGAAGGTCATGATTTTACTCAGAAATCTGAAGAAAACTCTGGATTATGCTTGCTAGCTTCATGGGCCATTACCCACTGTTCATTTCATTATATCTCATTCCTTCCATTTAGTACTCACACTGTCCTGGGCAGAACCTTACAATGTGGAGGGGCTCTCACCCTCACTGGGCAACTTGGCTTCCCAAGCACCTCCAGAAAAGCTCTCATCAGTTATTGAAGATGAAGCTGCGGAGCCCAAAGACTTTGCACCAGGATCTGGGACTAAGAGGCTGAGCTGGGGAGGCAGGTCACAGGTCCCTCACTTTGTGCACATGAGAAGATCCCCATCAACCAGCCCTTCTGCATAAGAGCTAGTGAGTCACAGTCCAGTGTGTAGACCACAATGTGTAAGGCAGGAAGCACCTCAACATGGAGAAGGGGTTGATCTGGGTAGGAGTTCAGCAATGACATCAGGGTGGGGGAGGCCTTTGGGCTCAGAGCTCAAACATCATCCAGGTGCAGGTGCAAGGCTGGGATTTAAAGCCAGCGTAGGTGGGGGCAGGTCAAATGACAAACCTCTGGTTGTAAGACACAACCAGAGGCAGAGGTTGCAGCAGTGAGAGGGACAGACACTCAGGTCTCAGGATGTATCCAGCCAGTGGAACTCCCTTGCTGATCTGGGGAGAGGCAGCTGCTGCCTCACCCCATCCCTCACCTTCTAAGAAGCCAGTTCTATGATGCCGTCTCATTGCAGGGCACTGATAGAGCTGGCTCAGCCCTGAGCTCATAGGGGCAGGTGGGGAGGACAAGAGGCTTGGCCCACAGTGGAGACTGACCACGCCTTATGCCGTCCACACAGGGAAGTTCCATGCCTGAGGTAAAGGTCAGATAGTGTCCACTGCAGGGCCAATCAGCAGCCTCTTTCTGCTGGCCTTGTTACCACCACAGGAATATCCCCACATGTAGACCACACCATCTTCGACCCCAGAGCTATGAGGCTTCCACAAAGGCAGTGAAAGTCCTTGTCCAGGACCAGTCTAAAATAGGGGAAACTCTCCAGAGTCACACAAAGTTTCCTCTAATACCTTAGCAGGGGTTTGAACACCTGCCCAGGAGGCCAGAGCAGAATTAGTAGTAGAAGCTTACCTGACCCTAGAGATCTGTGTGGTGTTCACTCCTCCCCTGATCCCTCAGTGTCCAAACACAAATTTCCAATTGAAAGAAGGGTCATGCCCTGGTCTCCGATAACTCAACTGTTTTATGAGCAGCAAGGACCAACCAGATTGTAGCAACTACCTCCAGGGTCACACTGCTCTCTTGCCCCTTCTATATTGCCATCGCTGCCCTAGGCTCTCACTGCTGGCATCTCTGAGCTCCTCCAGAAGCTGTAGAACTCTGGCTGCTGCCTCCTTAGTCATCCTCGGCCTCCCCCAAGCTGGCCAAGCCAGTGTTGGAATTGGTTTTAAATTCATAGAAAAGAGAACTTCTAGGCTGAAGGAAATGTTTCATATACAATATTGGTCTTCATATCAGCACAACTGCAAAATAGAATTTTACATATTTTAATGGGTGATGGGCCCAGGGAGGCAGAGGCACCCAAGACCACAGAGGGTCTGGCCTGGAATTCATGCATCCAGGTGGTTACCCTGTGTTTCCCCAGCTGTGGGGACCCTCACCTTACTTCTGAGGCCCTCAGTGCTCAGCAGCAGCAGAAGGCCCTCCATCCAATTCCTGACCAAGTGAGCTGTGAACAATGTGCTGATTCTGTGAAGGCCCCATGGGGTTGAGCCACAGCTGCACCTTCTCCCTGAAAAAAGGTGCAAATTACTTCCTGGTCCCATGGGAGAGGCCAGCCAGCTGGGCAGCATTGCGCCCAGAGACAGTGCTCTGAGCAGAGCCAGGGCTGGGTGCCTTCATCCTGGCCCAGGGACAGAGCTCTGAGTAGAGAGCCAAGGGCCTAGGCACCTACTCCCCAAACCCTCAGGAGTGTCTAGAAGTTCTGGGGTGCTGTCAGAGAGAGCTGCTGTGCAGAAGGGTTCCCAAAGCAGCACCACATCCATTGCCCAGAGAAACTGACGAGTTCATGGGCTGAAGGAAGGACAAGGGAGGTGGCATAGTGTCCTGCCAGGCTGTGAGTATCTCACTCTGCAGCCACTGGGTACATGAGGTCCCAGCCTACCCCTGAAACTGTCAGTTGTTGGAAGCTCCTTCACCAGCCCACTGAGACATCTTCTCCCCACCCCTACCCTGGGCTGCAGGCAGTCACAGCCTCCATTCTTCTCTGGGCAGCAGGAGCTTGAGCACTTGGGAAGGAAGTCATCCCAGCAAGGAGCAATGAGGATAGTAGGCTCCAGTGTGCATTTCTGCATTTCCCCCTTTTTAAAATGATAGTGCATACACAGGCATAAGAGAGATAAGCACACTTGACAGGGTCTCATCATGCTGTGGTCCCCTTTCCACAGTCTCCTAGCTCCATGTGTACCAGGCATGTTTTTCAAGCCCACCTGGGACCTTAAGCCATGTGGCTTCCAGCACCTTAGAACACTAGCATTATCCCCACGGCCAAGTCAGGTCTCCACATTTCCCGGAGAGTGAGTGTGACTAAAAGGCTATAGGAAGCCACAGATTGAGTCAAATGACATGGCAGCCAGCCCCACCCTGATAGGAAGGCATAGGCTGCTCCCTGTGGAGGGCGGTAAGAGGTACCCTCCTCACAGTCCTCCTTGCTGCAAATAGAACAAGTGGCAGGTTCGTGCCACAGAGGTGCTGAGTCACCGCCAGGCATTGCTGGTACTACACGATGCTTTACGCCTTGCCTGAGGCCCTTCCAACTTGTCTGGCCTGGGAAGAGGCTGGACCTGACCTTCAGTCTCCCTCAGCACTGAAGCCCTGCCCAGCCAGAAGAGGACTTTGGGACATCTCCCTCAGGTAGGTGACCAATCACAGCAAGGCACAAAAGAAATCCCACAGCCCTCATGGCATGTTCCCTCAGTTCCACACCGGGATCCCAGCAAAACAGGTCTGCAGCTGATAACTGAGAGCCAGGAGCCTAGACTAGGAAGGCCTGACTCATTGCAAAGATTCCATCTAGCAGTGTCCATAATCTGAATGAGCCCAAAGACCCTGAGGGGTCCCGAAAAACTCCAGTCCCTACTGGCCTCTGGCTCATCTATTGTGAGTGGTTGGGGCTGAGCTCTGTGCCCTCTTCTGGGTGGGGACAGGAGACTGGGTTGGACAAAAATAGAGCTAGGGTCTCTCATGAAGGAGAGAGATCTGTTGTCAACAAGAGGAAGACAGAAACACAGGCAAAGAAAGACGTTTGTGAGAGCAGGGAGGGCGAAGCCAACTTGCGTTTCTGACAGATGAAGGGCAGTGGAGGTACAATTAGCTAATGGGACACAGGACGAGCCTCGATGCGGGCGGGGCGGGCACAGCAGAACTCGTGTGTGTGAAATACAAATCAGTATGAAAGACGCGGCTGATCTGCAGAGCAACTGAGCATGGACCCTGAAGCGCTGCTCCCAGCCTGGCTGCAGCCTAGATGGACCAGCTGGACCTTAGCCAAGGTGCACCCAGGCAGGAGGTCTCAGAATGGTCAGGGTTATGTGTCACTCACTGCCTGGCCTGGACATCACATTGAAGCATTTCCTCCCTTTGCCGGCCTGTCCTGCAGATCCCCAGCCCATCCTGGGACCCCCAACTGCCTGTGCTGGGTGATTTCTTGAGCAGGAGGGCTATAAACAAGGGGATAGAGCAAGGTCCTTGCTTTTGGTACACAAAGCCCTGTCACCTTTCTGCAAACTCAGCAGTCAGCCTGGGCAGGTGGCCCTGTGCCCTTCTATGTTTGGTTAAGGGTGATCAGCAAGAAGTCATACCACCCTCTAAACTGGGGTGTCAAGCCCCCCTGCAACCCCCAACACACATACACACACACACACACACACAGGAAACACACCAACCCCAGCCCTCACTATGTTACATTGACACGCCGCAACCTGCACCAGTCCTCAGGATGATGAACAGTGCAGTGTTGGGAGGCCAGCTCTGGGCTTGGGCCCCAAGGAAACTGGACAGCAGGGGATTCTTGGGGCCTGCACAAGCACCCATGTCTCTGAGGCCATGAGGAAAGGGCTCCAGGAGTCTAGGAAAGGGCCTGGACATTGGTGCTCTTCCAGGAAAGGTCCCTGTACAAGGGCCATTCAGTGTGTCCCTAAAACACATGTGATAACATATGCCGCAGGACTCATGTGTGTCCATGTGGGCAAAGCAACATGGAGTATCCATTGGCCCTGCAGGGGTTTGGGGAGCTTCCTGCCACAAGTGACATAGAGATCAGGTCCTACAGGCAGGAGACGCCGCCTCCAGGGCTCTGCAGGTGTGTGGCCCTGCAGCCTTTCACTCTGGACCTACTGCAAAGGCTCTGTCCAATTCTGTGCAAGGACCTGCTTCCCTTCTGATGTGGCTGCATGGGCACATGGGCTGTTGGCACTTCCTGGGGTAGCTTCAGAACCTTCTCTACTACCCACTGAGCCAGCCTCTGAAAGCTCATGTCGATATAAGCACTGGAAAGTTGGTGGTTTTTTGTTTTTGTTTTTGTTTTTGAGAGGTTTTTGCTATAGGGCACGTGCGCTCGCCAGACAGACAGAGACAGAGAGATAGAAAGCGAGAAATCATCCCCCAGGGGGGATGGCCATATCGCAATCCCTTCTCCTCCATTCTCCTCTCGGGATCTTGGGCATGCACGCACACACGCCCGGCGTGAGTTTA
>NW_006206889.1:159426-163995 GCF_000334495.1 Tupaia belangeri chinensis
TGACATAGGGATCAGGTCCTACAGGCAGGAGACGCCGCCTCCAGGGCTCTGCAGGTGTGTGGCCCTGCAGCCTTTCACTCTGGACCTACTGCAAAGGCTCTGTCCAATTCTGTGCAAGGACCTGCTTCCCTTCTGATGTGGCTGCAGGGGCACATGGGCTGTTGGCACTTCCTGGGGTAGCTTCAGAACCTTCTCTACTACCCACTGAGCCAGCCTCTGAAAGCTCATGTCTATGTCTACCAGGCCCAGTGGTTCACCAGCCCCACCACCCTCTACTCAGCTGCCTCTGAAGTAGGGAGCTGGGCACCCACCATGTGCCCACAGCAAAGCAGGGAGATTTGTTGGAAAAGCCACTCCTGGCCTCCAAGTCCTGGTTGGACCCCACAGCCCTAGTCCCAGAGGTGGTCAAAGCCCCCTCGGGACCTGCACCCATAACAAGCACTGGAAAGTTGGTGGTTTTTTGTTTTTGTTTTTGTTTTTGAGAGGTTTTTGCTATAGGGCACGTGCGCTCGCCAGACAGACAGAGACAGAGAGATAGAAAGCGAGAAATCATCCCCCAGGGGGGATGGCCATATCGCAATCCCTTCTCCTCCATTCTCCTCTCGGGATCTTGGGCATGCACGCACACACGCCCGGCGTGAGTTTAAGCCATCGGGCCCGGGCCGCAAACCATGGTTGACTATGTGGGAGTCCAGCGACATAGCCATTACGCTAACTGCTGGTCCCGAACGTTGGTGGTTTGTAACTGCCAACTCTTGTTCTCAGGAAAGTCACAGCTGAGGTTCTGGGCACCTTTCTGCCAAGATGAAATTAACACTGTGGCCAACAAGCACAGGCCACCGTTATAATTTCTGTCTTGAAACATGGAGCTGGGAGAGAAGCAGAGACCCTGACCATTGACCTCACAGGCTCAGGGGTGACCCGTAGCACCCAGTCAACTGGTAGCTGAGCCAGCTCTCTACGGACAGCCCCAGAGCAAGGACAAGAAAGAGACTGTCCCATAGATGGGGCAGAGGGGTATAGAGAGTTGTTTAGGGCAGGGAGAGAGGGTAAGATGACAGCCCAAGGACAGGGACAGGGTCTGTGCTGGGGCCTGGGTTGGAAGGCCTGCAACTCCCACCTTATTTCTTAGCCTTCTGTGTCCTGTAAAAACATGCCATGTAAGACAGTTTCTTTGCCCAGAGTCCTGTGGATGGAGCTGCCAGCCTGGTATGCCAGTATAGGCAGCTGTCAGCAAGAGGAGACTCAATAAATGCAGGAAATCTGGGGGTGGGGGGAATTCAGGGGATGTGGCATTAGCTGCTGGTCTTTGCATTTTGGGGCATATATGAAATGGCAAAAAGCAATAAGAAGTTGAGGATACACTACTGCAAAACCATTCAAAGTCCTCTCAGCCCGATTATCAGAAGATGGTTCACCCTGACAAACCTAAGCCAGGCTAATCCCGAGATGGATACTGTATTTGAGCTCTGAAATATTGCTTCCCTTGACCAAAAATGAAGATTTTCTGCTGAGATTTCTTCCTCCAGATTCATTTCTAGGGGATAGGGCTACTTCGTTTCCTTCTCTCCATTTCTCTCTGTCTCTGTCTTTCTGGGTCTCCCTGTGACTTTTAACTTTTTTTTAAGGTAAAGTATTCTCTGGGCTCTGCCGTCCCTCCTTTAATACGCTAATTTCTGCCTTTCCCCATTTCATTTAGGAAAGGCACAAACCCAGGCCAGGCCCATCCTGAGATGGATACTGAACTTGAGCTCTGAAATAATGCTTTTGCATGGTGTGCGTGCATGGTGTGCAGTTTTCATTTCTTTGCTTTTTAAAGTTAAAATCTAATTTTTTTTTAGTATCATTTTTTCTTTCTTCTTTTTCATTTTATTTTTTCTACTTCTTTCCTCTTCTCTAATTCTTTTTCTTTTTTCTTTATCTTTATTCATTGACTGCTCAGCCTCTTCTCACTAAGTTTCTGGGCAGATCCAAGTGAACAGGATCCAAACATCTGAATATGATTAGGGTCAGAATATTCTTCTATTCCCACTGAATCAAAGAGTGAAAATGGATGGAAGAGAGATTGCAGATCACCTCCTTCTGCACGTCTCTGAATGCTCAGACTGAACTTCAAGAATTAGGAAGAAACGCACCATCCATCAGATGACTAGAAATCACTGCAGGGTCACAAGAAATATAGGAAAACAAGAAAATACCTCTCCTCCAAGGGAAAAGAATAACTCCTCTTCATCCTCAGACAGTTCAATGAAACTCATGGAAATGTCTGGTAAAGAATTTAGAATATTCATAATGACAAAGCTAACAGAGATGGAAGAGAAGAGAGACATTAAACGGCAGAAGAGGCAGAAGAAAGGAGTTGATGAGTACCAGGAGGTGAGGAAGTTCTTGCAAGATCTAAAAGAGGAAAATACACTATAAAAAAGAATCAAATGAAAAAAAAAAAAAAAGAATGAAATGGACCCGTTAGAAATGAAGGCTATAATACAGGAAGTCAAAATCTCCCTTGAAAGTATAAAAAAGCAGATTAGATCATACAGAAAATCGAATCTTAGATGTAGAAGATAGAATCACTGGCCTAGAAAAATCCACCTAAAAGACTGAGAAGACTGACCCCCAAAATGAAAATAATATATGAGAAATACTAGATGCCATCAAATATCCAAACATCCAGATAATTGGTATCCCAGAAAGTGAAGAGACTCATAAGGGCATTGATAATCTATTCCATGAAATCCTGCAAGAAAACTTTCCAAACCTAGAGAAGCATTCAAAGATCCAGTCCCAAGAAATACAAATAGGACCCCAAATAGAATCAACCCAAGAAGATTTTCTCCAAGACACATTATAGCCAGATTGATCAAAACCACAGACAAAGACAAAATACTAAATTGGCAAGAAAGAAATGTCAAGTTACCTACAAAGGATATCCTGTCAGGCTCACAGTGGATGTCTCATTGGAAACAATGTGAGCGAGGAAAAAATGAGGAAATATATTCAAAGTGTTAAGGGAAAAGCAATTTCAACCAAGAGTACTGTACCCAGCAAGATTATCCTTCATATGGGAAGAAAAGACAAGAACATTCTCAGATAAACAAAACCTGAAAGAATTTACCAGCACCAGACCAGATCTCCAAGACTACCAAAGCACCATTCAACAATGTCTAAACATATTTTTGATTGTTACAAATGGTGTATAGGGTGGAAAGGCTTGCTGCTGGTTTCCTAGGTAGAGGCCAAGGATGCTGCCAAATATCCCAGGTATGAATACCAGTAATTAGAATAATGCACAGGAGAGTCCCTAACTATAAAGAATTATTTGGTTCAACATGCCAACAGTACCAAGACCAGGAAACCCTGATCTACACTGTAAATAAAAACAAAACATACATTTCAGGCTTAAAAGGTATTATATAAATCTTCAACATTTTCCCTATCATTTTTAGTCCAATAACTAGTATGCTTATTAAAGACTGTCTTTACTATATACTGAAAATGAGTAAATCACAAATTATTAATACATTAGGAATTTAGAAATGGTCTAGCCTAGTTTACCTCCTGCATATGAGATCTCACTTAAATTAAGGGCCCTAATACCTAAGACCAAAAAAACAATGAGCTGTTGTAGTTGAAGAAAGGTAGAAAATTTGGAATTATAATCTACCCAATCTAATCAAGATTTTATCTATGGTACCTCCACACTCAAAATAACCAATCAAAAATAACTTTCACATTTATGAGTAAGGAAACTTGTGGCCCAGTGAAGTTAAGTAACTTAGCCAAGCTTCACAGATAGGACAATGGAGTCTAGACTAGAACCAACAACTACTGACTCCTAGTGTGTTTTTTGTTCTACTGAAAACTTTGAGCCAATACAGCACTATTTAGAACAGAACTCTGTTCCCTTTTTCATTTCCCCCATTCTCTTTTCTCCAAAAAATAAGAGAGACTAACAGATAAATACAGAGTTACATAAGAGGATTTCATGTTGAGGAAGGAACATAATAAGCTTCAAAATTAAATAAAAGTAACTAAAGTTTAAGTACATAGACCAAAAAGTGGCATAGAGGTAACACAATTGGTCCCACAAGGAAAGGTCACAAATTATTGTCCTTGCGCCTCCCTATGCATATTGGGTGTGCACGTGCCCATGATCTGGGTTGGCTGAGGCCAGTAGGTGATTCATGGCATGAAGATCCTGCTGGGGATGCCAGTCTTTCCCCCTTCCCTCTAATGGAAGAAATATTTTAAATAAATAAAATATAGCAGAGAGTCAGAAAGAAGCTAGAGTTGAAAAATTATTGACGATAACATGTATGATTAAGCTACTATGCAGTATATTCTGGATGGGAAATCACATTTTGTATGCTGTGACGATGCTTAGAGAATGAATGTAAATTAATTAATTAATTTTTTTTAAGTTTCAGAAGAAAATTACAGTGCACTTGTAACTAGAAAAGAAGAAGAAGATAGTTCACCCCAAGAAATACTTGGCTGCAAGAAATGAAATGTGGGAAACCACAAGGCTCAACTTCCATGACAACGAAGTGTCATACAAAACATAAGAAG
>NW_006206889.1:164550-171881 GCF_000334495.1 Tupaia belangeri chinensis
AGGGGAGAGGGGAGAGGGAGTGGCGCACATTCAGGTCCAGAGAAATAAAAACTCTAAAGTTTGAGGCTCACCTGTCTGCACGAAGGAATTGCAAGCTAGATACTGCCACAGAACAGATCTTCAAACTGGAGGGCAAAGTAGAGATGAAAAATATTAGAGACAGGATCCTACATGAATAAGGATTATACATATTTTTGAAGAATAAACATAAATAGTTTAAATGAAAGGAAAATCCTAAATACATATGTGGAAACATTTTCTCTGGACTGAGGAAGGATCTGTTTATGCAGATTGGAACATTTACTGTGTTGTTTAAGGAGTCCAAATGAAGAAACACAGACCCATGCTGGGGATGCATTTAAATTACGTGAATTTGAAAAATATCTCAAGTGTGAAGGAAGAAACACTGGAAGAGAAAAACAAATAGTCTAGCAAAGACCGCCAGAGCCGGCCGAGCCTCAAACCCCCAGTGCATCTGCTGTGTGGGGAGAAACAAAAGCAGGCCTGGGGGTGGCTACATGTGAAGCTTCCAAGTTGACATCGGGCCAGTGGCTCAGCTCCTTCTCCATGCTGGTTTCCTCCTCTGCAAAATGGAGATAATTACAGCTCCTGCCTCATAATGCTGTTGGGTGGATGAGGCAAGTTACCGCCCATGAAGACCTTGGCACAGTGCTTGCCTGAGTGGGAGCTCTCCAGGTGGGGTCAGGCACTCCATTATTATATTGTTCTTACTTGTAAGGATGAACCCACAAAAAGATAACATTAGCGACCAAAGAGTCAATGCCTCTCTAGGACTAGACATGCACCATTTAGTGCTGGTATCAGATGGGGCCCTCAAAGTTTCAAGATGCCCAATTCAAACTGGCTTACACATTAATTTGGTAAGTATTATTGAATCTTGTAACTACAAAGTTCAGAACTGGTCAGGCTTCAGGTATAGTGTGATCCAGGTTATAGTCATTCTCTACGAATCATCATTATGCAGTGTTCCACATGTCTGTCTTTTCCTTGAGGTGACTTCCCTCATGGTATCAAAGTAGCTGTAATTGTTCCAGTCTTCCAGGCCACATACCATGCCAACCAAGAAAGAGTGAGAATTTGTCCCAGACTTCCAAATAGAGACAATGAGACTACCCCAATAGCTAAGGTTGAATGTCCACTCCTAAATCTGGGGGCAGTGGACAGGCTGTGTTACCTGGTTTCAGATGATCAGAGTACCACCTTCGGCTGGGGAGGGGTGAGTGTGCCCAGCATAGGCTGCTTGGGGGAAGGTGCATACCAGTCACAGTCAGGGAAGTCACCGAACAACAGGAAGAAGGTGGTTTTCCCAGCATACTCTGATTCTACACAGTCCCCTTCCCAAATAAGAGTGCTGCATCTATCTGATCATCAGGTGCCAAGGGTTCCCAGGGCAGGGCAGGGCAGGGCAGGACATGGGTTTCTCTAGCTCTGTTCTTTCCCAGGATCAGAAGCCATCCTCAAACCCAACCCTTCTCTTCCTGCCTCTAGTCACAGCAGCTCTGGTGCCTGGTGCTGCACTGTTCCACATGCACCCCAGCAGCTGACTTTGACTCCACACAGCTGCTGAGTTCAAGTTGAGGACGGTTTACTTGCTCCCTCTGGAGGCAAAACTGCAGGGACCCTGGAAGTCTTCCAGCCTTGTAGGGTCTTCCACCACCCTGTTATTGTCATTATTACAGAAAATAAACTGTCCCTCTTTTTGTGGCTTCATAAAACATCATACCAGGGTCCAAATTGCAGAATGGTGATGAGGAGGACACCCCGAAGTGGAGGGAGCAGCAGAGTAAGTTAAGGGACCCAGAGGGAGCAAATTATGTTCTCAAGGTCGCAGGCAGTCATGATAGTGCCAGACCTCACCCCAAACAAATTCCATTAACGCAGGCCTTTGAGCAAGAGTAAGTTCATAGATGGAGATGCACCTGCACACGCCATTCTCTCCTAATTGAAATGGGAGGAAAGCGTGTACTGTTAAAGTGAGCCGCATCTGGGAATGCCGCAGTTTGTTTGGGCAGGAATAAGGCAAGCACAATCTGATCAGCGCGGTTAGCTGGGAGCTGCAATCTGATTAAGCCTCCCAGGCTCCTGGTCCTGGCTTCCCTGGACGGAGATGGGTGGAGACGGCAGAGCGGATGGAATCAGGGTCTGGTTTTACACTGAAGATCTCAACGTCTCCCTGGGGACACTTGCCAGCTTTTGCTTGTCTTGGCAGCTGTGTTAACCTGGCAACTGGAGCAAGAGAGAGGCCCATTTGAAAAATTAAAGATGTGACGAAGGAAAAAGCATCTCTGGAAATTTCCATTTGAGTGCTGAGGACCGAATCTGGTTACCCCCTTGAGAACAGCCGTACAGGCTACTGTCTTCACACCAAGCTGGTGGGCGTGACCCCTCAGCTTGCCAAGAAAAGTCAGCTATTAGCGCAATGTTGTTTCTTAAACATGAGGACACATTCAAAGACAGAATTCAGAAGACATGTTTGTCTTAGAAATGATGACTTACCCCAAGCTATTTGCCGTGTAACAAGATTGAATAAAATTTAATCACATCCAGGATGGCAGAGAGGCTGCCGGTGTGCGCCTGCGTAGATTATTTGTGTTCGCCGACTGGGGAGTTTCAAGTTACAGCTGTCATTTTAAAATTCAGAACTTTACCACACTTGGAGGTAAATGCTAAGGGCAGTGTGAGGCCCTCCTGTAACAGCACCAATTCACAGCTTTTATTCCAAAATCCACATTACTAATGTGTCGTCTTCCTGTGTATTTCCCCAAACACCCCCCTCACACACACTTCAGTGGAACACAAACTACACGCATCTGCAGTGTAAATGCAGAATGTAGGCACTTGGAAAACTGTCATGAAGATCGAGATTATGAACGTACTCAGCCACTTGGGATCTCTTTTCCACTACTTCTCTCCCGCAACCCCACCTCTCAGTCAGCTGCTGGTCTGCTTCCAGTCACTATGGACGAATCTGCGTTTCCCAGAATCATGCAGTATGTACACCTTGTAGTCTGGCTCTGTCGCTCAGTAATGTCCTTGACGTCCATCCATGTTGTTGCGTAGATCGGTAGTTTATTTCTTCTCGTTGTTGCGTCGTCTTACGCTGTACAGACACACCGCAAGCTGCTGATTCACCTTTTGATGGATGCTTGGGTTAGTTCTAACTTTTGACAATTATAAATAAAGCCACTATAAACAAGTGCTTTTGTTTCTCTTGGGTAAGTGCCTGGGAGTGAAATTGGCTGAGTCAGAGAAAAGAGGTGTTATTAATCTTTTTTAAATTTAATTTTATTATTATTATTTAAACATTCTATCACTATGCATCATTTGGCTTGTAAAGAGAATTCACCCAACATGAAATACGTCTCAGACCAGTCCAGTTTACTATACACATTATCAATAGGCAATAAACCATGTCTGTGTTCCCCAAATGTCTTGCCTCTCTACTTTTTCTCCCTGTGTCATTAACCTTTTAAGAAACTGTCTTACTGTTTTCCAAAGTGTGTGTTCCATGTAATAGGAGAGGACTTCGAAAAGTTTGTGGAAAAACGGAATTAAAGTACCTGTTTATTTGGGTACAAACAATTTTGAAATCTACTCACAGTTTTTTCATAGTATGTATTTTCCATAAACTTCTCGAAGACCCCTTCAGTCCCACCAGAGTGTATGAGATTCCCCTTGTTTTACCACTTTGCCAACACTTGCCATTCCCAGTCCTTTTTTTTTTTTTTTTTTTTGAGAGGTTTTTGCTATATGGCACATGCGCCGGTCAGAAAGACAGAGAGAGAGAGACAGAAAGCGAGAAATCACCCCCCAGAGGGAATGGCCATGCTGCAATCCCTTCTCCTCCATTCTCCTCTCAGGATCTTGGGCACACATGCACACGCGCCCAGCATGAGTTTAAGCCATCGGGTCCAGGACTTGAACCACGGTCTACTACGTGGGAGTCCAGCGACATAGCCATTACGCTAACTGCTGGTCCCTCGTTAGTTGTTGTTTAATGTGCCTTTCCTACCAGGATCCTACCCATGACCCCATGTGCTATAGCGTGGATGTGTCCCCCACATTCAAGTGCCGGATCTAATCCCAGTACTAGGGGACAGAGATCTTGGGAAGAGTTAGGACTCTGCCTTCATACATGGAGTAATGTGTTATCATGGGTGGGCTAGTTATCCTGGGGGTGAGCCCCTTTTTTCTCTATACCCCATAGTTTCTGCCTTCTGCCGTGGGGTGACACAGCATGAGGGACCTCACTAGACACTTGCACCCCACTCTCAAACTTCATCACCTCCAGAACCATGAGCCAAACGTTCATTTCAAACCCCCCAACCCCATCTGTGGTGTTATAGTAGTACCATGCTCCGTTTAGTCATCATGTCTCTTTAGCTGTGATGCTTCCTTGGACTTTCCTTGTTTGGGATGACCTTGATGGTTTTGAGGAGCACTGGTAAGGTATTTTGAAAAATGTCCTTTAACTGGGATCTGTTGGGGTCTGACATTTTCTTCTGATTATATCACAGCTATGAGGCTTGGAGAGCTGCCATTTTCCTCATAGCATGTCAAGGATACATATGATCCACATGATTTATCATCATTGAAGTTGATCTTGGTCACCTAGCCAAGGCAGTGTTTATTAGCTTCTCCACTTCACAGCTTCTCCACTGCACAGCTACACTCCCCTTCCCATAAAGGTGCTGTTTTTGAGCATGTCACTAGGCCCAGCTCACACTGGAGGATACTGTGCCCCCCATCCCATTTGAGGCAGAGTATCTCATAAATAATCTAGGATTCTGGGATCAGTAGGTGGTAGGGCACTGGGACCAGCTTATAAAAGGGCACTGAACTCCCACATGGCCAACTGTGGTTCGAGTCCTGAACCTGGCAGCTTGCTTTCTCACTTTTCCTTTCTCTCTCTCTCTCTCTCTCTCTGATTAAATTAAAAAATAATAATAACAAATAAAATTAAATAAATAAATAAATATTTTTTTAATCTGGGATTTTTCTGCAGGAATTTGTCTCTCCACCATCATTTATTTATGTATATACTATTGAATCATCTATATTAGTATGGATTTGTGGGTATTTATTTATACTTGGGTTGTAATCCAACACTGCTTTAGTTATTTAGTTTCTCAAACTATTTCAGCTTTAGCCACAAGGGACTCTTTCTATTACCTCTTATAACCCTCTAATATGCACCATAAATCTAGTTTTTTTAATCATTTGTGTGTTTATTTTAGCATTTCTTTATTTACTTGCACTGCAAGATGATCCAGGCTCATCTAGTATCTTAGCTGCTCCAGCTTCAAATCAGTTATTTCTCCAGAGAACCCTGCTTCTTTTCATTGAATAATGATATTAGAAACCAAGATCTGAACACTAGATATGCTCATTGCAAGTGAGAGAATATTGCTTCTAGACCCTCTCATCTGACAGAGAAGGAAATACATGTGTGTGTTCATATTACCCCATATGCATGCACACATTTAAAATATTTCTGTTACCAAATATTCCTGTTACTAATAACTGTCCACATCATTATTAGGCTAAGCAGGAGCTCTCACTGACCAACTCAAATTTACCACCATGTGGGCCATTCCAGCCTCCTTTTCTTGCTTTTCTGTAACCCCCGCTCTGACAGTGAAAATCTTGGCTCCTGTGATCTGCTGCCCATCTACTTGATTGCTCAAGCTCAGTGCACATGTATGTACTGCAGGGTCAGAGTTGTTAAACCAAATCCATCTGGGAAACAGCTTTATCAACCAGAGTCCAGTGCTTATGGACAGTTTCTTTTGCCTTTAGTCTTACAGACTCCTGTCATCTCCCTAGTCGATCCTTTGTAAGCTGGTCAGTGCCTTCCTCCCAACCCTTCAATGAGGATGTTGGAAATATAGCTGTATTTCTGCCGTATTTTGGATTCCAGCCTGAGGTCCCACAAATTCCTAATTGATTTTCAAATTTGTATACAAGAAACTCTATTCTTTTTTTTTTTAGAGAGATTTTCACTATAGGGTGCGCGCGCTCACCAGATAGACAGATAGAGAAAGAGAGACAGAAAGCGAGAAATCACCCCCCAGGGGGGATGGTCACGCCGCAATCCCTTCTCCTCCATTCTCCTCTTGGGATCTTGGGCACGCACGCACACGTGCCCAGCATGAGTTTTAAGCCACTGGGTCCGGGACGCAAACCGAGGTCGACTACATAGGAGTCCAGCGACATAGCCATTATGCTAACTGCTGGTTCCCAAGAAACTCTATTCTTTGTATTATAAATTTTGACAAACACATAATGTCATGTAACCACTGTTACAGTATCATACAGAATACTTCACCCTAAAAAAAAAAAATCCCATTTCATATATTTAATCCCTTAGCCTTTCCCATAGACTCCTAACAAACAATGATTTTTTTACCATCACAATACTTTTTTTCAGACTGTCACGTAATTGGGATTATATAGTATATAGCTTTTGCAGACTAATTTAACTCACTGGACAACATGAATTTAAGATCCATCAGGAATGTTTTTCCATATCTGTTGAGATGGTCATATGATTTTTTTTTTGAGAGGTTTTTGCTATAGGGCACGTGCGCTCGCCAGACAGACAGAGAGAGACATAGAGACAGAAAGCGAGAGAAATCACCCCCCAGGGGGGATGGTCATGCCACAATCCCTTCTCCTCCATTCTCCTCTCGGGATCTTGGGCACACATACACACGCACCTGGCATGAGTTTAAGCCACCAGGTCCAGGACTTGAACTGTGATCAACTACATGGGAGTCCAGCGACATAGCCATTACACTAACTGCTGGTTCCCATGATTTTCTTTATTTGTCTGTTACTGTGGTTAGTTACACTGGCTGATTTTCAAATGTTAAATCAACTTTGCATTCCCAGAATAAATCCCATTAGATCATGGTATAATTTCTTTTTTATATGTGATTAGGCACAAATTGCAAACCTTTCATTGAGAACTTCTGCATATACATTCTATTGAAGAGAGGATGGACTGACATATTTAAAGTATTAAAAGAAAAAGTTCTAGGACCAGCAGATGGCATAATGGCTATGTCGCTGGACTCCCATGTAGTTGATCATGGTTCGAGTCCTGGACCCAGTGGCTTAAACTCATGCCAGGTGCGTGTGTATGTGTGCCCAAGATCCCGAGAGGAGAATGGAGGAGAAGGTTTTGTGGCATGGTCATCCCCCCGGGGGTGATTTCCCGCTTTCTGTCTCTCTATATCTCTCTGTCTTTCTGGCAAGCACATGTGCCCTATAGAAAAAAAAAAAAAAAAAAAAAAAAACACCCAAAA
>NW_006206889.1:172363-196756 GCF_000334495.1 Tupaia belangeri chinensis
ATTCTCTCGTTCTTTCTGGTAAGTACATGTGCCCTATTAAAAAAAAAAAAAAAAAAAAAAAACTCTCCAAAAAAGAAAAAAGAGTAAGTCCCATTTAGCTAGAATTCTATATCCATTGAAATTATATTTCAGAGTGAAGACTTTTCTCAGACAAATAAAAAACAAGGGAATTAATCACCAGCAGACAAGTTCTGTAAGATATATTAAAAGAAGCTTCTCAAGGAGAAAGAAATTGTATAGGTCAGAAATTTGAAACTACATAAAGAAACTAAGAGCATTTAAGAATAAATAAAGACCAGCAGGTAGTATGGTGGTAAGGTGCTCGACTGCCATATGGCCAATTGTGGTTCAAGTCCCAGACCTGGTGACTTGAAATTTGCTCCATGCATATGTATGTGTATGCCCAAAATTCCAGGAGGAGAATGGAGGAGAAGGGAGTATGGTGTGACCATCCCCCTCGGGGGTGATTTCTTATTTTCCCTCTTTCTGTCTCTCTCTGGCAAGTGCATGTGCCCTTGTTGGGAGAGCCAGGCATGGTTGCATGGGTCCTGTAGTCCCAGCTACCCAGAAGACAGAGGAAGGAGGATCACAACAGAATAAATAAATAAGCATAAAATCCTTTCCCTTTGTTCTAAATTGGCCTAAAATATAACTGTTTGTTTAAAGTAATAACAACATATTGGGTGATTATAGCATATGGAAAAGTGAAAAAGACGATGACTACAACAACAAAGCCATAGGGATAGGAGCAAGGAATTGGAAGCCTCTCTAGTTTACTCCTTGATTTCTTGCCTCACACCCTCCCTACTCCCACCCTCTTCACACACTGTACCCAGTATCCATAACCATTTTCCATGTTTCTGTACCTTCTAATCTTTAAGTTTCTGCCATAAAGTGTTTCAATTTCTACCATAGAGTATGAGCAGTTGGTATATATTAAGTGGAGATATAAAATGTCTCTCTTTCATAGCCTGGTTTGCTTCACTTAGCAGTAAATCTTCCACATTCATCCAGTTTCTATCAAATGCCAGGGTCTTCTTGTTTTCTATGTCTGGATAGTATTCCATAGAGTATATGTGCTACACTTTTTCAGTTCATCCTTCTGTTCATGGACATTTGGGTTGGTTCCATGTCTTAGCAATGGTGAATAATGCTGCAATAAACATAGATGTGCAAGCACTTTTCTCACTAAGTGTTCTCCTATCCTTTGGGTGGATACCCAGGAGTAAAATTGCTGAATCATACAGTAGTTCTATTTGTAGATCTTTGAGGGACCTCCATATTGTTCTCCATAGTGGCTGAACCATTTTACATTCCCACCAACAGCATAGGAGAGTTCCTCCTTTCACCACACCCCCATCAGCACTTATCATTTTTTAAATTTTTTTATTTATTCATTCATTCATTTATTTATTTTTATTTTGACAGAGAGAGGGGGGGGGGGGGAGAGGATGTGAGAAAGCAAGCCACCAGGTCCTGGACTCAAACCATGGTCAGCCATGTGGGAGTGTCCAGTGCCTTAACCACCATACCACCTGCTGGTTCTGAGCACTTATCTTTTTTTTTGTTTTAATCTTCACCATTCTGATTGGTGTTAGGTAGTATCTCATTATGGTTTTGATCTGCATCTCCCTTATGATGAGAAATGTTGAGCCTTTTTTTCATATGTTTTTTGACCGTATGTCTTCCTTAGAGAATTGTATGTTCAGCTTATTTTCCCATCTTTTAATTTAGTTGATTGAGGGGGGCTTAGGCTGCTTGAATTCCCTGTGTATTGTGGTTATCAGTCCCTTCTCTGAGGCATAGTTTACAAAAATTTACTCCCATTCTGATGGTTGTCAATTCACATTAATTATTGTGTCTTTTGCTGTGCAGAAACTTCTTAATGTAATATAATTTCATTTGTCTATTTCAGGGATTACTGTTTGTGATTTGGGTATCTTATTTAAGAAATCTTTGGCTTACCCAATGACTCCCAGAGTTTCCCCAATGTTTTCCACCAGTAATTTTATAGTTTGAGGTCTTAGGTTTAGATCTTTGATCCACTTTGAATTGATTTTTGTTAATGGTGAGAGGTAGGGGACTAGATTCATCTTTCTGCAGTGGATACCCAGTTTTTCCAGCACCATTTGCTAAAGAGGTTTTCCTTTTCATACTGGATTGACTGGTACCCTTGGTCAAAGACCAGTTGGCTGCATGTTTGGGGGTTTATTTCTGGGGTCTCTATTCCATTCCATTAGTCCACATGCCTGCTTTTATGTGAATACCATGCTGTTTTGATTATCACAGCTTTGGAATATATTTTGGGGTCAGTGAGTGAGATGCCTTCTATTCCACTCTTCTTGCACAGGATTGCTTTGCCAATACAGGGTCTCTTATGATTCCAGACAAATTCTATGATTGTCTTTTCTAAATCTGTGAAGAATGTCTCTGGTAATTCAATTGGGATTGCATTAAATATGTAGATTAATTTGGGTTAAATTACCATATTGATTATATTAATTCCTCCAATCCAGAAACATGGGATGTCCTTCCATTTTTTTGTGTAATTTTTAATTTCTTTTCTAGATTTTCATAGTTTTCCTTGTAGAGGTCTTTGACTTCTTCGGTTAGATTTATTCCTAGGTATCTTATACTTTTTGTGGCTACAGTAAATGGGATTATTTTCTTCAGTTCTACCTCAGTCTGCTTGTTGTTTATATATAGAAATCTATAATTTTTATATGTTAATTTTGTATCCTGCTACTTTATTGTATTCATTTATTATATTCAGGAGATTTTTTTCATGGATTCCCTTGGATCGTCTATGTTTATATCATCTGCAAATAGAGATAATTTCACCTCTTCTGTTCCTATTTGAATGCTTTTGATTTTATTCTCTTTTCTGATTGTATTGGCTAGGACTTCCAGCACTACATTGAAAAGGAGTGGAGAAAGCGGGCAGTATTGTGTTGTACCAGTTTTTAATGAAAAAACTTTCAGCTTTCTCCATTTAGTATGATGTTAGCTATGGGTTTTTCATAGATAGCTTTTGATATGTTAAGAAATGACCCTTCTGGGAACCAGCAGTTAGCGTAATGGCTATGTCGCTGGATTCCCACATAGTCGACCGCGGTTCGCGTCCTGGACCCGGTGGCTTAAAACACACCAGGCGCGTGTGCGTGCGTGCCCAAGATCCCAAGAGGAGAATGGAGGAGAAGGGATTGCGGCGTGACCATCCCCCCTGGGGGGTGATTTCTTGCTTTCTGTCTCTCTGTCTCTCTCTGTCTGTCTGGCGAGCGCACGCGCCCTATAGTGAAAACCTCTCCCCCCCCCCAAAAAAAAGAAATGACCCTTCTATGCTGATTTTTCTGAGAGTCTTAATCATGAAAGGATGTTGTATTTTCTGAAACAAATTTTCTGTATTGATTGATATGATCATAGGATTTTTTTCTTTCTTTCTGTTAATATGGTGTATTATGTTTATGGTTTTGCATATGTTGAACCACTCTTGCATCCCTGGAATAAAGCCTACCTGGTTGTGATGTATCATCTTTTTAATATGTTGTTGGATATGATTTCCTAGTATCTTGTTGAGAATTTTTACATCTATATTCATCAGAGATATTGGTTTGTCATTTTCCTTCCTTGTCATGTGCTTGTCTGTTTAAGGGATGAGGGTTGTGGAGGCTTTATGAAATGAATATGGGAGAGTTTTTTCCTTTTGGATCTTTAAAAATAACTTGAGTAGGATGGGAGTTAATGCTTCTTTAAAAGTTTTGTATAATTCAGGAGTGAAGTCATCTAGGACCAGAGCTTTTCTTTGTTGGGAATTTACTTATTACTGAGTCAATCTCATTGTTTGTTATCGATCTACTCAGGCTTCCTGTGTCCTCCTTTTTCAATCTCCAGTAATTTTTTCATCTCATCCAGGTTTTCTTATTAGTTGGCATAGAGTCACTCATAGTATCCTCTAATGATGTTTTGTATTTCTATTATGTCTGTTGTAATGTTGCCTGTTTTACTGCAAATTTGATTTATCTGGTTTCTTTCTTCTTCTTAGTCTAGCTGATGGTGTGTCAATTTTGTTTATCTTTTCAAAGAACCCGCTTTTGCTTTCATTTATTTTCTGTATAGTTCATTAATTTTCTATTTCATTTATTTCTGCTCAAATATTATTTCTTTTCTCCTGACGTTTTTTGAATTTGTTTTGTTTTGTTTTGCTTTCCGGTTCTCTGAGGTATGATGTTAGGTTGTCCATTTGTTGTCTTTCCATCTTTTTCTTACACGAATTGCTATGAACTTCCCTTGTATGACTGCTTTTGCTGTGTCCCATAGATTATAGAAATTGGTGTACTTATTATCATTGGTTTCTATTAATCTTTTTATTTTAGTCTTAATTTCTTGGATAGTTGTGAAGTCATTCAGGAGTAGGTTATTTAGTTTCCATATGATTGTGTATTTTTGTGGGGTTTTTTTTCCCCTGAAATTAATACTAAGTTTGATTCCATCATGGTTGGAGAAGATGCTGGATATAGTTTCTATGCCTTTGATTCTGTAAAGGCTTGTTTTGTGCCCTGTCACATGGTCAATCTCAGAAAAGGTTCCATGTGGGGGTTAGAAAAAAATGTATATTTTGTAGTTTGGGGGTGGAAGATTTCATAGATGTCTGTCAAGTCTACTTCATTTATGATAACATTTAGCTCCTGTATCTCTTTGCTTATTTTTTGTCTAGATTATCTGTCTAAAGGAGACAGTGAGGTATTTAGAGTCTCCAACAATTAGTATGTTGCAGTCCATTTTTCCTTTAAGACCTAGCAATCTTTCCTTCACATATTTAAGTGCTACTGAATTGAATGCATACATATTTTTAAGTATTGTATCTTCTTGATAAATTAGCCCTTTTACTATTATATAATCCCCTCTTTCTGTTTCTTTTTACGGTTTTCATCTTAAAGCCTATTTTGTCTGAAATCAATATCATGACACTAGTTCTTTTTTGGTTTCCATTTGCATGGAATACTCGTTTCTAGCCCTTCACTTTTAGTTTATGTATGTCTTTATCCACGAAGTACATTTCTTGTTGGCAACAGACACAAGGTTTCTGGGTTTTTTTTTTTTCTTTTTTTCACATTCACCTAATCTGTGTCTCTTGATTGGAGAATTTAGTCTGTTTATATTCAACATTATTATTGATATTTCTGAACTTGTCCCTACCATTAAGTTAGCCATTTTCTTGGTTGTTCTTTTTTGTTCTTATTTCCTGGTAGAGCACTTCCTTCAGAATTTTTTGAAGAGCTGGTAAATTCTTTCTTTTGTTTATCTGAGAATACTTTTTATCTTTTCTTCTCATCTGAATAATTACCTTGATGAGTATAGTAATATTGGTTGAAATTCTTTTTCTCTTAACACTTAGAATATATCTTCCCATTCTTTCCTTGCTTCCATTGTTTCTGGTGAGAGGTCTGATATTAGAGACTGATGAAATACATTTTGTAACTAATTTGATGTTTCTCTCTTGCCAATTTTAGTATCTTGTCTTATCTGTGATTTTGGCCAGTCTGGCTATGATGTGGCATGGAGATCTTCTGGGTTGATTCTATTTGAGGTCCTTTGTATTTCTTGGGTCTGGATGTTACAGTGCTTCTTTAGACTTGGAAAGTTTTCTTCCAAGATTTCCTGGAATATATTATTAATGCCCTTATTCATTTCTATACCTTCTGGGATACCAATTTTTCAGATGAATTGTTTGGCCTTTCCATGAGTTCCATTTTATGTCTGGGGGATGAGGAATTGTTCTTTTCCTTTGGAAAGAGATATTTTCTTGGTTTTTCATGTTTCTTGTGCCCCTAGGCTAGTTTCTGGTCATCTGATGGATTATACATTTCTTTCCTACAACCTGCACTGTTGTCACTGGAACTGGATATTCCAGTGGCCTCCCAGTTTCCTAAGAACATGTGCAACTCTGCCTGAGCTGCAGGGTTTCATCTGAGGAAGAAAGTAGGAGTCACAAGGTACACAACTCAAATTTCAGTAAACAATGAAGTCTGAAAGTATTCCCAAGTGGGCAAAAGGCAGCTAGAGGTCTAAAATGGTCTCCTGGAAGTGATCAGAAGACAGTGGAGTTCTCAAGGTGATACATGGCCTCAGTCATTCTCACTGACTGCCGCCACCACCAGTTCAAATATTTTTAATAAGAGAAGTTAATATGCAAAGAGGAGAATTATATAAGGTGAAATATAAAGTGTCTTCAAAACATTCATTAAAACGTGAATTTAAAAAAATTGTGAATTTCAAAATTTTTACACCAAAATAAATTTGTACTTTAATTCCATTTTCCGTGAACTTTTGGAAGTGTGTGTTTGTGTGTGTGTGTGTGTGTGTGTGTGTGTGTACATAAGCTATATAAGATGCTCAGATAAACCAGAAAAAGCAGAGAAAAAAATCTCTCAAATATCGTATGCTTTGTTTTCATCTTCAGTTATAACCACTTTATAATTTCTCTATTGCTTTTTTTCTTCAATTTGTGGATTAGACAGTTGTTTTTAGTTACTAAATATTTGAAGATTATCCAGAAATCTTTGTGTTCTTGTTACCTACTTTATTTCTGTTGTGGTCAGAGAACATACTTTGAATAAACTGAATCCTTTAAACTTATTGAGAATTATCTTATGACTCAAAATATGCTCTATTTTGATAAACTGTGTGCAATTGAAATAAACATGTATTCAGCTATTGTTGGGTGGCAAATTCTTTTTTTAATATTTATTTTTTGATTATTATTTGTACATTAAATCACTACACATCATTTAGATTATGAAAGACTTTACCCAGCATGATTTACACTTCAGTCCAGCCCAGTTGAGACTATTATACACATCCTCGTCAACAGGTAATAAACCTTATCTGTGTCCCATAAATAAATTCTACAAATATTAATTTTGGTTGATAGTGTCACTCAAGTCATCTATGCTTCTACTAAGTGTTCCATCAAATATTGACATAGGGGGACCAACAGATTGCATGGCGGTTAGGGCACTAGACTCCCACATGGCCAATCAGGTTTGAGTCCCAGAACAAGCAGCTTGCTTTCTTACTTTCTCTCTGTCCCTGTCTAGTCAAATTAAAATAATAATAATAGTAATAATAATAAATTTAAAAACATTAAATTATAATTGAAAAAACAAATATTGAATTAAGGTGTTGAAACTTCTAACTTTAGTAGTTGGTTTGTTTACTTCTTATCATTCTAGCAGTTGTTGCTTCATGTGTTTTGAAACTTTGTTATTATGTACATGTGTATGGTTAGGATCATTAAATCCTCTTGATGAATTGGTCCCTCTATTGTTATTAAATAATCCTCTTCATATCTTATAACTTTCCTTATCTGATATCTATTTTGATACTATAGTTGTTCACTCTAGCTATCTTTTGAGTAATGCATCAGGTATATATTATTTTCATCCCTATAATTTTAACCTATTTGTATCTTTATATTTTAAGTAGTTTTCCTGTTGCCAGCATAAAATTGAGACTCATGTTCTTATTCAAACTTATAATTTATGTACTCTGAAATGTTTGAACTATTAGACCATCAATGTGATTATTAACATGGTTGACTTTATGTCTATCATCTTACTATTAGCCATATATTTGTCCCATCTATTATTTTCTTCTTTTTTATCTATCTTCTTTGGATTAATTAGGTTTTGAGTTTCATTTCTCCTCTTTGTTGGCATATTAGGTATAGCTTTTTTCCTCCTATTAGTGGCTCTAGGATGAATAGTATATTATGTCCTTAATTTAGCACAGTAATACTGTGTAAAAATAGTGTATACCCCCTCCCAGCCTTTGTGCTATTGTCATCATGCATTTTACTTCTATGTCTGTAATAAACCCCACACTATACCATTAGTCTATTTTCTTTATGCTTTAAGCAGTTATCTTTTTTTTCCTTTTGTAAAAGATTTTTGTCATGGAGCATGTGCAGTTACCAGAGAGACAGAGAGACAGAAAGTGCGAAGTCACACCCACCTCCCATCAGGGGGATGGCCATGCCACAATCTCTCCTTCTCCAGTCTCCTCTCAGGATTTTCAGCACATACGCACATATGCTTTGCATGGTTTTTCAGGCCACCAGGTCTGGGATTCAACCTGCAGAGTCGGCCATGTGGGATCCAGTGCTTTAACCATCATTACAGCTGCTGGCTCCCTTGTTGCTTGTCTTTTAAAGAGATTCTTTAAATAAGTTTTTAATATTTATCCATATTTTTAAAATGTATGATGATTTTCAGTCATCTGTACAGATTCAGCTTTTCCTTCTGTCTGAAAGACTTCCTTAAACATTTCCTCTGATGTATACATACCGGAGATGAAGTCTTTCAGTCTTTACATATCCGATCTGAAAAGCTCTATTTTGGCTCCATTTTTGAAAGACAGTCTGCTTGGATATAGAATTATAGGCTGACAGCTTTTACCTTTGTACTTTAAAGATGTTGTTCCATTGTCTTCTTACTTGCATTGTTTCCACTGAGTGATTGGTAGGAGTTCTTATCTTGGTTCCTCTGCAGGTAAAACTTTCCTCCCTCTGACTGGTTAAGATCTTTCTTTCTTTCTTTTTTTAGAGAGAGATTTTTTTCATAGGGCGTGTGTACTTACTGGAGAGACAGAAAGAGATAGAGAGACAGAAAGTGAGAAGTCACCCCCCAAAAATCTCTTCTCCAACATTCTCTTCTTGGGATTTTGGGCACATACACACACGCACCTGGTGTGAGTTTTAAGCCACCAGGTCTGAGACTCAAACCACAGTTGACTACGTGGGAGTCCAGTGATGTAACCATTATACCATCCACTGTTCACAAGATCTTTCCCTTTATTGCTAGTTTTGAGTAGTTTGATTATGATATGCCTTGGGTTTTGTTTGTTTGTTTGTATGTTTCTTGTGCTCAGAATTTACTGAAATGCTTTCTCTGTTGGTCTATATTGCCCATATGTCTCGTTTTCACTTCCCTTCACCTTTGGGGACTTTAATTACACATATATTAGGGCATCTTAAAGTGTTGCATAGCTCATCCATGCTCTGTTCATTTGTTCAGTGTGCTTTCCTCTGTGTTTCATTTGTATGAATTATTTTGTTGTGTCTTCAAGATCACTCATCTCTTCTTCTGCAGTGTCTAATCTGCTGTTATCCTACCCAGTGTAGCTTCTACCCCAAACATTGTGGTTTCCACCTCTGTAAGTGTGATTTAGGTCTTTTTCATATCATGCTTATTCTGTTCTCTACCTTTCTGAACACAAAAACATAATTATAATAATTATCTTAATGTACTTGTCTCTAACTCTATGTTCTTTGCCATCTATGAATCTGTTTATATCAACCAGTTTTATACTTTTTGGTTCATATTTTCCTTTTTTTTAACTGCTTGTATAGCTAATTTTTCTTTCTTTTGTTTAAAGGTTTTTTTAAAAAAAACTTATTTAAAATAAATGTTTATTTTAAAATATCAAACAGAAAGAGAGGATAGGGTCTTGATGCCATGATCCATCCCAAATCTCAACCATCCTAAATCATAGTTAGTGGAACTTTCCTTTAAGGTGCCAGTGTGATGAATGTATGTAGATGTGTGTGGTGGGTGGATTGTATGTGGTATTTTCCACAAAGGTAACTTTCTGTTTAAGCCTGAGTCTCTAATAATTTGTCTTAAAATTGGGGGGAAATCCTTTGGAGTTAATGCATGTTTCTGGAACTTTACTTCTTCTGTTGCACAGGCCCCAAACTTTGCCTTTTTCTTTCTTTCTTTCTCTCTTTTTCTTTCTTTCTTCCTTTTTACTTTCTTTCTTTCTCTCTCTCTCTTTTTTTTTTAGGAGTTTTTCCTTAGGGTACATGCTCTGGTGAGACAGACACAATGAGAGGGAAAATGAGAAATCACCCCCTCAGGCAGATGGCCATGCTACAGTCCCTTCTCCTCCACTCTCTTCCAGTCTCCTCCTGGGATCTTGAGCATGCATGCACATGTGCAGGAGTTTAAAGCCACTGTGTCTGGGACTTGAACCGTGGTCAGCCATGTGGGTGTCAAGTCAAGTAATCACTACACCATCTCCTGGTCTCCTACCTACGCTTGCTTCTAAAACAGTGTCCAACACTTAGCTGGTGCCCATTGGGTCAGGGTAGGGAAGGTGAGGTGCTCTACATTGCAGAATGCTGTTAGTCCTGGTTACAGGACCCTGTAAATAAGTGTTCTAGTGTCACAAGGAAGGACATGTGGCACTGTTCTAACTCAACTGTAATTTAATTTACTATGAATGGATGGCAAGCTATTAAACCTGAATAACTGAATTTTATCTTGTACTTTGCCAATTATTTATAATTATATATATATATATATATATATATATATATATATACACACACACACATATATATATATATAATATATATATATATATGTTATATATTATATATATATATATATATATATACACTCTGTATTCCTTCCCTTTCATAGGGCGTGTGTACTTACTGGAGAGACAGAAAGAGATAGAGAGACAGAAAGTGAGAAGTCACCCCCCAAAAATCTCTTCTCCAACATTCTCTTCTTGGGATTTTGGGCACATACACACACGCACCTGGTGTGAGTTTTAAGCCACCAGGTCTGAGACTCAAACCACAGTTGACTACGTGGGAGTCCAGTGATGTAACCATTATACCATCCACTGTTCACAAGATCTTTCCCTTTATTGCTAGTTTTGAGTAGTTTGATTATGATATGCCTTGGGTTTTGTTTGTTTGTTTGTATGTTTCTTGTGCTCAGAATTTACTGAAATGCTTTCTCTGTTGGTCTATATTGCCCATATGTCTCGTTTTCACTTCCCTTCACCTTTGGGGACTTTAATTACACATATATTAGGGCATCTTAAAGTGTTGCATAGCTCATCCATGCTCTGTTCATTTGTTCAGTGTGCTTTCCTCTGTGTTTCATTTGTATGAATTATTTTGTTGTGTCTTCAAGATCACTCATCTCTTCTTCTGCAGTGTCTAATCTGCTGTTATCCTACCCAGTGTAGCTTCTACCCCAAACATTGTGGTTTCCACCTCTGTAAGTGTGATTTAGGTCTTTTTCATATCATGCTTATTCTGTTCTCTACCTTTCTGAACACAAAAACATAATTATAATAATTATCTTAATGTACTTGTCTCTAACTCTATGTTCTTTGCCATCTATGAATCTGTTTATATCAACCAGTTTTATACTTTTTGGTTCATATTTTCCTTTTTTTTAACTGCTTGTATAGCTAATTTTTCTTTCTTTTGTTTAAAGGTTTTTTTAAAAAAAACTTATTTAAAATAAATGTTTATTTTAAAATATCAAACAGAAAGAGAGGATAGGGTCTTGATGCCATGATCCATCCCAAATCTCAACCATCCTAAATCATAGTTAGTGGAACTTTCCTTTAAGGTGCCAGTGTGATGAATGTATGTAGATGTGTGTGGTGGGTGGATTGTATGTGGTATTTTCCACAAAGGTAACTTTCTGTTTAAGCCTGAGTCTCTAATAATTTGTCTTAAAATTGGGGGGAAATCCTTTGGAGTTAATGCATGTTTCTGGAACTTTACTTCTTCTGTTGCACAGGCCCCAAACTTTGCCTTTTTCTTTCTTTCTTTCTCTCTTTTTCTTTCTTTCTTCCTTTTTACTTTCTTTCTTTCTCTCTCTCTCTTTTTTTTTTAGGAGTTTTTCCTTAGGGTACATGCTCTGGTGAGACAGACACAATGAGAGGGAAAATGAGAAATCACCCCCTCAGGCAGATGGCCATGCTACAGTCCCTTCTCCTCCACTCTCTTCCAGTCTCCTCCTGGGATCTTGAGCATGCATGCACATGTGCACAGCAGGAGTTTCAAGCCACTGTGTCTGGGACTTGAACCGTGGTCAGCCATGTGGGTGTCAAGTGACATAATCACTACACCATCTCCTGGTCTCCTACCTACGCTTGCTTCTAAAACAGTGTCCAACACTTAGCTGGTGCCCATTGGGTCAGGGTAGGGAAGGTGAGGTGCTCTACATTGCAGAATGCTGTTAGTCCTGGTTACAGGACCCTGTAAATAAGTGTTCTAGTGTCACAAGGAAGGACATGTGGCACTGTTCTAACTCAACTGTAATTTAATTTACTATGAATGGATGGCAAGCTATTAAACCTGAATAACTGAATTTTATCTTGTACTTTGCCAATTATTTATAATTATATATATATATATATACACACACACATATACATATATAATATACGTATATATGTTTGTATATATACATGTATGTATGCATATATGTATGTATAGGTATACATATATGTATATGTATACACATAGGTGGCTAGAAATCACAGGACAGTCCCAGATTAAGAACTGGACAGGCATTTGTAATTATATACATTTTTTTTTTGAGAGAGAGAGAGAAAGAGAGAGAGGCTTTTGCTATAGAGCATGTGCATTCACTAGAGAGACAGAAAGACAGAAAGCAAGAAATCACCTCGGGGTGGGGGGGGCGGGTATGGCCACATTGCAATTTTTTCTCCTACATTTTCTTCCTAGGATTTTGGGCATGCACGCACATGCACCCAGCATGAGTTTCAAGCCTTCAGATTTGGGACTCAAACTGTGCTCGATCATGTGTGGGTCTAGTGCCTTAACCACTATACCACCTGTCAGCCCCTGTAGGATATATTTTAAAGTCATTATTTGTTCCTTATTTTTACTTCAGTTTTGGTCATCTGAGCCCCTTTACCCAAAGTTCGGTACTATGCAGACCTCACATTTCTCTTGTCCTACCAACAAGGTGTTTATTCACTCTCTCCAAGTACACACTGACAGATAAATGCCATGTGGCTCATGTGCCAGAGGAACTGGATCATTTATCCTATCTTTTTTTTGTTCTCCTACTATGAGTGGTTGAGAAGTCATTGTATTTCAAAGTGCAGGGAATGATCAAAACGACAAGAACCATTGCTGACTCAGTTTACTGAGCACTGAGCACACTCAATCGGTCAGTCGTAAACAGCAGCCTTGTAGTACAAGATCATTCCATTTTATCAAAACAATCTCAGAGAGGTGACAGTGGTGGTTCACTGTGACCTGTGACCTCATTCAGCCCCAGAACCTGTGCTGTTTTCCTGCTCTTTCTTGTTTGACCTCTGTCCAGACTTGAGCTTGTCCTCCCTATTGCAATCACTGTTCCTGCAAGCCCCCTCTCACCCCTGCCGTCCCCAGGGTTTGTGTAGGAAGGATGGAATGGTGCTCACCAGCATGTGTGTTGGGCTCCACCTGGGGCTGACAGTTACCTAGGCTAAAGGGCTGCAAATCAGGAGTAGTGGTCACCTGCTGGGAGCTGACTTGGCACTGCACAGCCTTTAACATGTGTTGCATTTGATTATGCAATGTACTACCTACCTGATAAAATTACGACTTTAAAACAACCGGAAAAAGTAGGTAGCTAAGAAAAAGTCTTTGCATCATCAGAACACAACAGGCTCATGATTTTCCCTTCTTTTTCTTTCTTTCTTTCTTCTTCGTCCCCACCCCCCACGAACACAGGTTTCATTTTATTTTGGAAGGTTTTAGTTTTGTGCTTGTGTATTTCAGCCAGCTCTCAGTCTTTCCCGTTTTCCATTATTCTAGTTTTGTGCTTGTATATTTCAGTCAGCTCTCAGTCTTTCCCGTTTTCCATTATTCCCTCCCCAATTGCCTACCCAGTGGACTTCAAGCTCCAGCATCAGCTATGTAGACAACAATCTCATAAACATTAATTAATCAACATCTAACACAACATTAAGTTCCAACCTACATACAATCTACATATTCTGTGGTTAAACTCTGCCAATTAAAGGATTTTGTCATTTGTTGTCAGTTTATAAGAGGATTTTGAATATTATAGAACAATAGCTCCTGAAATTTTGCATTTACTGAATCACCTAGTGGTGTTTAAACTTGAATTTCAGAACACAATCTCTAGAGTCGCTGACTTTTAGATCTCAGGGGTCTCCTGAAATTTAGTATTGCTGACAAGTTCATATAATGCCAATGCTGCTTGTTTGTAGATAGCATTTTTTTTTCAGAGGTTTTTGCTATAGGGTGCGTGTGCTCACCAGAAAGACAAAGACAGAGAGACAGAAAGCAAGAAATCACCCCCCAGGGGGGATGGCCACACTGCAATCCCTTCTCCTTCATTCTCCTCTTGGGATCTTGAGCACGCACACACACATGCCCAGCGTGAGTTTAAGCCACCAGGCCCGAGACTCGAACCGCAGTTGATTACATGGGAGTTCAGCGACATAGCCATTACTCTAACTGCTGGTCCCTATTCATCTGTATATTTAAAGGTACATTAAATCACTGTACATCTTTACAGTGTACAATATGATTTTTCCCAGCATGAATATAATGCTTATTAGTAAAGTCAAAGACATTACCATATACGTTGTCATCAATACATAGTTTTGCTTTTTTGTTTCTATCAAATGTTTTCATGATAGAGAAAGAGAGCGAGCAGGATGGAGAGAGTGGGAGGAGTTTTTCTGACAGGGTCTTGGTTGTAGTTTCCTCTGCCCCACCCTTCAGTGAACGAAGACCCAGGCACTGTACCAGCCCATTGAAGTGGGCTCAGACCTGCATCCTGGCCTCCCACGCGGCCTCAGCCCTATGTAGCAGCCCCTGCTTGGGCTACCATGGCTGGGCCAGCTTGAAATTTTTCTTCTTTCAAGAGGGTGTGCCCCCACCCCCCAGCCTGTTGCAGGTTGACTTGAGATGCAAACTCTGGTTGGCCACATGGCTCCAGCACCCAGATCAGACCTCCTGCCTGTGCCATCAGCTGGGCCTCTGCTCATGATTTAAAGTAACTCCTTTTAGTCCTTGTTTTGAGAAGTCATCAGTTCATAACCCTTGCCATTTTTCAATATGGTGTGCTTCTCTTTCCTCCTGAATACATGGCAACACTTTATCCAACATATAATATACAAATATATGTGAAGGCAGTTGCTTCACTAAGGATGCCACTGCTGAAATGCTGCAGTGGGGGCCGGCCCAAGAAGGGGATACCCAAGATCCCCTCTGCTCCCCTGGGACACCCTGTCAGGCGGGCTTGTTATGCCCATAGCTGCCCATCTCAAGGACTGGTGGCCAGGTCAGGGCACCCTGCACTGGAACCAGGAGCACATGAGAGAAAGTGGTACTGTGCTGGCCTTCCTTTGGGCACAAGCTCAAATAGCCCGCCTCCCTTCTGGTCCCAGGTCCCTGAAGAGTTGGGGAGAGGGGGCAGAGCATGTGCCAGATGAGGCAAAGCAAGTCCAAACCATCTGTGATGGTCGCTTTGCACCCAAATAAACCCAGTGCGACCTTAAACTCTGCCAATTAAAGGATTTTGTCATTTGTTGTCAGTTTATAAGAGGATTTTGAATATTATAGAACAATAGCTCCTGAAATTTTGCATTTACTGAATCACCTAGTGGCGTTTAAACTTGAATTTCAGAACACAATCTCTAGAGTCGCTGACTTTTAGATCTCAGGGGTCTCCTGAAATTTAGTATTGCTGACAAGTTCATATAATGCCAATGCTGCTTGTTTGTAGATAGCATTTTTTTTTCAGAGGTTTTTGCTATAGGGTGCGTGTGCTCACCAGAAAGACAAAGACAGAGAGACAGAAAGCAAGAAATCACCCCCCAGGGGGGATGGCCACACTGCAATCCCTTCTCCTTCATTCTCCTCTTGGGATCTTGAGCACGCACACACACATGCCCAGCGTGAGTTTAAGCCACCAGGCCCGAGACTCGAACCGCAGTTGATTACATGGGAGTTCAGCGACATAGCCATTACTCTAACTGCTGGTCCCTATTCATCTGTATATTTAAAGGTACATTAAATCACTGTACATCTTTACAGTGTACAATATGATTTTTCCCAGCATGAATATAATGCTTATTAGTAAAGTCAAAGACATTACCATATACGTTGTCATCAATACATAGTTTTGCTTTTTTGTTTCTATCAAATGTTTTCATGATAGAGAAAGAGAGCGAGCAGGATGGAGAGAGTGGGAGGAGTTTTTCTGACAGGGTCTTGGTTGTAGTTTCCTCTGCCCCACCCTTCAGTGAACGAAGACCCAGGCACTGTACCAGCCCATTGAAGTGGGCTCAGACCTGCATCCTGGCCTCCCACGCGGCCTCAGCCCTATGTAGCAGCCCCTGCTTGGGCTACCATGGCTGGGCCAGCTTGAAATTTTTCTTCTTTCAAGAGGGTGTGCCCCCACCCCCCAGCCTGTTGCAGGTTGACTTGAGATGCAAACTCTGGTTGGCCACATGGCTCCAGCACCCAGATCAGACCTCCTGCCTGTGCCATCAGCTGGGCCTCTGCTCATGATTTAAAGTAACTCCTTTTAGTCCTTGTTTTGAGAAGTCATCAGTTCATAACCCTTGCCATTTTTCAATATGGTGTGCTTCTCTTTCCTCCTGAATACATGGCAACACTTTATCCAACATATAATATACAAATATATGTGAAGGCAGTTGCTTCACTAAGGATGCCACTGCTGAAATGCTGCAGTGGGGGCCGGCCCAAGAAGGGGATACCCAAGATCCCCTCTGCTCCCCTGGGACACCCTGTCAGGCGGGCTTGTTATGCCCATAGCTGCCCATCTCAAGGACTGGTGGCCAGGTCAGGGCACCCTGCACTGGAACCAGGAGCACATGAGAGAAAGTGGTACTGTGCTGGCCTTCCTTTGGGCACAAGCTCAAATAGCCCGCCTCCCTTCTGGTCCCAGGTCCCTGAAGAGTTGGGGAGAGGGGGCAGAGCATGTGCCAGATGAGGCAAAGCAAGTCCAAACCATCTGTGATGGTCGCTTTGCACCCAAATAAACCCAGTGCGACCTCCACCCCATCATAGCACATCGGTGAATGCAAAGATGAAATACCCTGTCTCCTGGACGTTGTTCCTCTGCTGACTTGTGGCAGACCCTGGCATGCTGGCCTGTACAGCATTCACTTCTGTGGAGCCACCTGCATGCTTGGTGCTTCCAGGGACCCCACTGCAGTCACACTGGGGCAAGTTCTTGGCCCTCTCTCATGCTAAGAGTGAAGGACACAATCCAGGGTTTCTTGGAATCTGAGTCCCAGTCTAAAGCTCAGCCAGTTGCCACCCACCTGGCCTTGGGGAAATCAGTCCATCGTCTTTAGACTCCTTGGGCTCATTGGCTTGAGCTACTACCATGGTGCAGACCCTAACTGAGTCTCCCATCTGGACCAGCCTCTGGATCCATCATGTACTTCCTGCCAGCTCATGAGTTAGCCACCAGAACAAGGCTCAGAGCTAAGGCACCATGGCTGTTCAAATGCTGAGCCAATTGACAATAGCCCCAAAACATTCCCAAATGGGGTCATCACTGCTGCGTCCTCTAGGGAACAGAGCATATGTGGCCATACCAGTTCTAGCTGCTGCATTGTTCTCTGGGGGCCAAAGTGTGATGCTGAGGGGTGCTGTCACCAGCACACCCATCTCTATTGCTGGGTTTACCTTGGAGAGGTGCAGGGTCCACTGAGGAGGTAGAGGCTGGAGAGAGCAGTGGATTGAGGGCCTGAGCGGTGCCCTCCTGTGCCTGGTGCTCCATTCTGGTCCATGCGAGTGAGGATTGACACCTGGGCTGAAAGGCCTTCATGCACTTCATCTGTGACTGTGGCCTTCAACCACCACACTAGAGGTGGTCAGTCCTGTTACTGAGGTCAAGATTCCCCCCATCTCACTGCTCTCCCCTGAGTCCTGGAGCATTTCCTTTGCCCAGTTCATGGCAGGGAGTGGACTTGGTTTTGTTTCTGTGCCCTCCTGGGGGGTTGAAGCTGCTGCTGGCCACTGTAGGCAGAGAGTCACATGTCAGCCCCCCTGACCGTTGATAGGGACTACCAGCCTGGTATGTGGGTTTCAGGGCCAGGTGAGAACACCGAGGCATAGGCCAGCACCTGGCTCACTCAGTGTATGAGAAGTCACCAGGAGTGTGGCAGGGACAGTGTGATCAGACCCACAGGGACATGAGGCTGAGATAAGGTTCAGCTGATGTTGAGCCCCACCCAGACTCTATTCTCCTTTTCCAGCCCTGGGAGCCTCGGGCAGCAGTACAAGGGAGAGGTAAAGACCAGGAGCTCAGAACCCCAGGGCTAGGGCAGCCTGTGGGCACTGACCTCGGAGGATGCCGCGCAGGCCACTAGCCTTGCAATAGACCCACTTGCTTCCTCTGCCCCAGCAGGTGCAAGGGACCCACCTGCCCTGAACGAGCTGGTGGAGGGTGGAGGGAATCCAGAGCCTAACTGAGACCGACCAGGGAAGAGTCCTGATAACCGCCCTGCTCTTCTGTCACCCTGTGTGGGCAGCTCAGGCCATTACCACACCCTGACCCCGTGCCTCTGGCAGCCCTCTGCCCACAGACTGAAGTGCTGGAGGGTTGGTTGAGTCTGCAGTGCTTCCAAGAGGATTCAATTAGTTTTAATTAGCACAAATTTAATCAATCTTAATTAGCTTTAACTAACTTTAAATTTTTAATTAGTGAAAAACCACGCGTTCTTACATAAAAATTTCAGATGTCAGGTTACTCTTGGAAAGTTGGAAGCACCAACAGCACAAGGCCATGTAGGGGTCTCCTGGGGAGGCATAGCCTCTCTCCCCCACATCTTCCTGCCGCCCTGCCTTCTCAGGCCTGCACTCACATCCCTGAGTGTTTCCATCCGGGACCCTGTTCGTGACATGTGGGGATATACACGTGTTCAGTTAAGGAATTGCTGGTCACCACAGGCTGAGGACCATGAGGGCCAAGTGGCCAGAGCGGCCTTCCCTGTCACACTCTCCTTTCTTTATGGGAGTGTCCTCAGTGCCTAAAGAGGACACTGTGGTGGCTGTCAGGTCCTTGAATCCCTCTTGCCAACTCTGTGTGCCCCCACTCCAGCTTCTGTGCACTTTGACCCATGATGTATGACCTCTGGAGGGCACCCTTGGGTACAGGGGCTCCAGACCACAGGAAAGCAGAGGTTCCTGAGAGTTCCTCAGTCTACCCTGCACATGCCCCCTTCTCTCCCACTGAGCTCCCCATGGGGCCAGGTGGGGGCTGCAGCACCCTTGCACCCCGGTGGCTCCCTCCCTCCACCTGCTCCTCCACTGCCCTTGTCCCTGGAGTTTAGAGACCACGGTGACTGACCTGAGTGGTTGGACTCTCTGGCTCCAGCCATGTCCTACTCAGACCCAGGCAGGGCCCTGAGGGGTACCACACTGTCCACTGTCAGCAATAAGGGCCCCAGGGAGCAAGAGGACAGTGAGGGGTTCCAGGGCCCACCGGGATACATTAGTTCGATGTGCTTTGCCACATTATCATCCACTGACCCACAGAACAGTTCCCTGTGGTGACCCTGCTGCATGACTCCAGCCTCAGTGCCTTGAACTCCACCATCATGCGCAGACCCCAGGGACCCCGATGACCATCCTGTATACAAAAGGTAGCAGCCTGGCACAGTGGGTGTTGAGCCAGCCCCCCTCCACCCTATACCATGGCAGTGCATGCTCACCAGGCTGCTCACTACTCGCCTTGTGCCTGGGTCCCTGCCCTATGACCTGTCGACCTTGGAAAGGATACATGTGGTCATATAGCCCAAGATGGCTCAGGGACTGGAGGTGGCTACCCTGAGCTTGTCCCCTTCCTGCACCCCAAGTGTCTGTCTTGTTCTTGTGGACGTGCCTGCTCCTCAGAGTAACAGCTCACATCTGCCCCCAGGTGTCCACAGGCGGGCCTTCCTGGAGCCTGTGCCCTGTCACAACGCTTGTGTCAGAGTGAGGAGCTGAGCAGGGACCCGATGCCAGGAGCCGCCTGCCACCTGGTGGCTACGTCCCTACTCAAGTCTGTCCCAGCAATGTGGGTTCAGAGAAACAGCAGAAGAAAAGCAGGTCCCTGAGCAGAGCACAGGGCAATGCCACTTATACAGAAATTTGAAACTACTAAGTAATAGTACACAACACCTTGGGATTACGAAAGCACAGAACAGCCTATAATCCCTAATTTCATGTCAGAGTCTCCGTGGGGACAAGAGGGGCAGTGGGATCAAGCAGACCTCATCTGTTTTTTGTTAAAAACGGGAATAGGGCATGATGCTAAGATTTGGTAAATCTGGACAGTAGGTTAAAAGGAAAATGAAGTAAAATAGGAATATTCCACGTACTAAGGAAATGTTAACCTGTCAAATTGTCAGCAGCAATCCTAGTAAAGGTAATAGATACCATGCTCAGTGACAGAGGCTAGACATAAAATGAAAAATAAGGCACAATTTCACTTGCGTGAGGTGCCTAGAGTGGTCCGATTATAGCAGAACAGGGTTGGGCGTGTGTGGGGTTGGGGATTAGTGTTTAATGGGTGTAAAGATGCAGTTTTAAGATGAAAAAGTTCTGGAGATGATGGTGGTGAATGTCCTTGATATTATCACTGAACTGCACACCTAGGAATGGCTAAATGATCAATTATTTATGTTGTATGTATTTTACCAAATAAAAACTAAAAAGTAATAATCATAGCAAGGCCGAAGTGGCAATATGTAGACCCCAGGCCTGACATTGGATGGAGGGTCATTTGACAACAGGTGCAGGGTCAGAAAAAGCCACCCCACTGCGAATGCTCTAGGACTTTACCGTGTGGAAACTCAGGCTGGTGGGCAGGATGTGGCCCCCAGTTATTGATGACACCCTGATATATACTATGACCCTTGGACAAACTTTGAATGTGCATCTTCTCTTATCACTGAGGCAGGGAGGATCAGCTCCAGCGTGACTCGCAGGATGGGACATAACACCTGCCCCCTTCTTAGTGAGATCACTCTCTTCTGGGAAGGTCTCAGCTCCCAATAGGCCATGGTCCCATTAAAGTGCCCAACAGTGCTGAGTCTTTGAGGCAGAGCAAGACAGCAGATACCTAGGGTGCTGTAAACCCACACTTGAGGAGCCTGTGCCTGGAATTCACTGTGGGGAAAGAGCTGCACTATCTGAGGTCACATGCAAAATGGAACACTAAGCAGTGGTGTGTTGTGAGCCACCCTCCTACCAGCGTGAGTATAGGAGCAGGGAACACGTGGGCAGTCCCAGACTCTTCCATGTCAGGTCACAGCTGATAGCCCCGGGTAGGACCTGCAGGCTCAGTGTTCGGAAAGGACAAGGGCAGAGCCAATGGCAGAGCTGAAACTGTGCCCCAATGGTGATGGTGTGGGAATCTGCCTCCTGGCCACCCTATTCTGGACAAAGCACCTCCTGCCCCTGGCTGAGGATCGCGGCACCTCTCTGTATCTCCTCCTAGGGTTCTCAGGACCAGTCTTACAACCCCAGGGCAGGGGTGAGTCTCTACACACTTGAGAGTTACCAGCACTGACTCAGAGCTGATTCTTCATGGACACTGTTTCCCAAGCTGCACTCCTTGGGGCAACCCTTGCCCAGAAGGCCTCCTGATCTTGTCCCCTAAGTGGCCCTCAGTCACCCCTGAAGCCACATCGCCCACAGTGGTTTGACTGCTCACCCTCCACACCTGGGGTTATTCTTCCCCATGATCAGAAAAGCAGACAGCTTGACTCACAGCAACAAACAGCACCCTTCACATCTCACAATGTTCACTTTTTACTCAGGAGTGTAGACAGTGTAGTGTGGATGAGATGGTAGGGTCCATGAGAAGAAGAGGACCAGTGGAAGATCCCATCTTTGTGGATTCCCTGTGCAGTACTAGAGCATCAAGACTCTGCAGCTCCCACCCAGGTTACCTATAGATGCCTGGGCAGGAAAGAACACGCTCCATGTCAGCTACTGAGCCTGGGAGTCATTTGTTACACAGCATTGCAGTAGGGACAGTGACTGCCTGTGAAGTAGGTTAAGTAGTCTAGACCTCACTTGGGTACCAGCCAGTCACTAAAAGATTGGATGATTTAAACCAGAGCTGTCCGTAAACAGTTCCTTTGGGCCCTAGCAGTATTTATAGTGCATGCTGTCCACAGCATATGCTAACCTTTCCTTACTGGCAGCTTCTCTTTAACCGTGTAGCTTCACCTAGCCACATGGCAAAGCTCGATAGATGTAGACAGGAACTCATAAAAGAAGGCACAGCAGACACAAGTCACACCACCAGCAATTCTGACTTATTGTTCATACAAAGCACATTGTGCATGGAGACTATGCATTTTTTTCAAAAGCACATAAGGTTTAAAAGATGACCCTGAACTAAGTCACAAATCAAAGCTCACAACAATTTTTTAAAATGAAAAATTGTTTAGGCCATATTCTCAGATCTTAACTCTATACAACTAAATGTTAGTGAAACCAAAGAAAGTACAATAAAACCTGTTCACTTAAATTTTTTAAATTATTCTTCCAGATGAGTCATGAGCCAAAGAAGACTCCAGAAATCAAATTCTATTATGAATGGCAATGAGTACACATCAGATGATTTTTATTTTTTAATTTTTTGAGAGGTTTTTGCTATAGTGTGTGTGCGCTTGCCAGAAAGACAGAGAGAGACAGAGACAGAAAGTGAGAAATCACCCCCCAGGGGGGTTGGTCACGCCGCAATCCCTTCTCCTCCATTCTCCTCTCAGGATCTTGGGCACGCACACACATGTGCCCAGTGTAAGTTTGGCCACTGGGTCCGGGACTTGAACCGTGGTCGACTACATGGGAGTCCAGTGACATAGCCATTACGTCAACTGCAGGTCCCCACATCAGATAATTTTTAAATTAATCCTTAGTTTTGTTTTATGATTCAAAGAAACATAGCAGTGAAGTCAGAAACTAGAAAAGGAAAAAACAAAAGGAAGTAAAACAGGAGAACAAAATAATAAGAAAAGCAGAGTATTGAATGAACTGGATCAAATAAAATGTGATTTTTTTTCATCTAAAAGATAGGACTTCAAGAAAATAATATAACATAGAGAATGCTCTGGCAACTCTGAGAAATAAAATAAAAACCAATGTCCAGAGTTTGATTGAGAATGTCACTTAGCCAAAGTGGCCCATGATGAGGAGGAACGAAGAAGAGGAAATAAGATGAGAAAAGATGAGGAGAGAAGAAGAGGAAGAAGATGGAGAGGGAGAAGTGGAGTGAGAAGATGCTGAAGATAAGGAGAGAAGAAAGAAGATGAGGGAGAAGAGAGAGAAAATGGAAGGGAGAAGACTTTGCACATCTCTACCCACGGGATGTGAAAACTGAGAGGACACCTGCCTTCATGAAGGAAGTATAAATACTGACCGTGATTCAGAAGAGAACAATGAAACCTGCACAGAACAAGCCAGAGAACATGCAGGTCCGAGAGGGAAGCCACAGGTCCAAGCTGGGCCCTGGACTGTGCAGAGCAGAAAACAGTGGTGCTCTGTGACCTGTCCATGCTGAAAACTCAGTTCCCAAAGTGTGAGTTCTGCCCAAACCTGCCTGTCGTCTAAGGATTCCACGCTGGTCTGAAAAGGACAAGCTAGTAAAGAAAAATTCCAACAGCAAGAACCCACTCCTCACATTTCATACTGTTCACTTTTCACTGTGGGCATGTAGACAGTGTAGCATGGATGGGACCAGATGGTGAGGTCCATGAAAAGAGGATCAGCAGAAGACCCTGTCTCTGTGAAGGGCCTGCGGCATCACTGGGGGCCCGGGTAAGCACCACTGGCTGCCACTTAGCGTGGAGGTGAGAAAGGTGATGGTCCCACCTAGCCCATGGGTACAGAAGGCCTCGGGAATGTGGGAGGCATCTTCTGCAAGGGGCAAATAACCCCAAATCACAGAGGTGACTTTGATCCCTGCATGGCAGGTAGGAGACTGGGAGGTGCCATCCTGGGACAATGGGCAGGAGTGGACACAGGGCATGAGTGTGGGAGTCCAGGACAGGAGCTGGGAGAAGGCAGCACTCTGGGTTGGCAGGCAGGAGTGGACACAGGGCACTGGGTGTGGGATCCCAGGACCAGGAGCAGGGAGGCAGGCACAGGAGGGGCTGGAGTGGGGTGGACATTGCACACTGACCTGTGCTGACTGTGCATGGCCAACCATGGCATGTCTAAGTGCACCAGCCCGGCCCAGGGAGAGCTGATGTGGAGACACAGGAGGGCTTCAGGGTCTTCAGCTGAGGGTGAGGAAGGGCAAGCAGAGGGGTCTAGGGGAGCAGATATGGGCCACATCAAGTAGAGACCTGTGTGGCCAAAGCATACCCCTTCTGGCCCCAACTTCTAGGGCTCCAGGGCTCTGTATCCCACCTGCAGTGAAGGACTGATGCACCAGCACCCCAACACCTACCACCCCACCCCGCCCCATTCTGCCATTTGTCTCCTCTGGCCCTCAACTCAAGCCTCATGCTCTCTTAGATCTACAGCCCCACTGGCCTCTCACATGCATTCCT
>NW_006206889.1:196787-201779 GCF_000334495.1 Tupaia belangeri chinensis
GGTTCTCCCTCCTGACAAGCTGTGGAGGTAAGGGAGGGTTCAGAGCTCTTGACCTGCCCTGAGGCCTTTCACCCACATACAGCAGCACAGGCTTTTAAAAAAATCAATTTTATTGAGGTGCAATTCACATGCAATAAATCATTCCCATTGGAAGCATGTTGCTAAATATGTCCTGACAAATGCACGCACTGCTTAACCTCTATGCCCATCAGATATGGAGCATTTCCATCGAACCCAGGGGACCCCAGTGCCTTCCTGGCCATCCTTTTCAGCCCATCACAGGCACATACTCTTGACGTTTGGCCAGAGAGGAGGCTCACTGAGAAACAGAGCATGGGGGATGGGCTCCTATATTCCATGTAGTGTTTCGCAATGCCCTCAGTGGTCTTTTCCTTTTCATTCTGAGTCATCTCCTTTGCACGGATGTATCACATGTGTTTATCCTCATCTCTTAATGGACATTGGAGCTGTTGTCAATTGTTAGAAATTAGAAGTAAAGACGGTACTAACCACTTTGGTTATGCTTTCATGGGAACATGTTTTCTGTTCTCTTGAGTAGGCACCTAAAAGTGTGACAGTGGGTCACGTTGTAGGCCCATGTTTTACTCCCCAAGAAACTGCCCAACTGTTTTCCAGTATGGTTGTCCTATTTGACACGCCCACAAATTACTCCACACCCTTGCCAACATTTAGCAGCCTTTTAAAATGTAGTAGTGACGTGGTACCACTGGCCTTGATAGCATGATTATGACATATTCTCACATGCTTGTTAGTCATTTGCTTATCTTTTCAGTATCTGTTCAAATCTTTGACTTATTTAAAAATTAGATTACTTAGCCTTTTATTACTGAGTTGTAAGAGTTATTTATGTATTCTGGATATAAATCCTGTGTCAGATACATGAAATATAATTTTTTTTAGAGAGAGAAATTTTTCCTGCAGTCTGTATGCACTCACTGGAGAGACAGAGACAAAGAGACAGAAAGCAAGAAAACACCCCTGAGGTGGTATGGCCACACCGAAATCCCTTCTCCTCCATTCTCCTCTTGGGATCTTGGGCACACACACATGTGCACCCAACGTGAGGTTTAAGCCACTGGGTCCAGGACTTGAACCATAGTTGACTACGTGGGAGTCCAGCGAGGTAACCATTACACCATCTGCTTGTCCCAAATATGTTTTCTCCAGGTGTGACCTGTTATTTTGTTTGCTTAGTGAGATCCTTTGAAGAATGAGGGTTTAATTTTAATGAAGGTCAGCCTAGCCATTTCTCCTTTCATGGATATTGCCTGCCATATGGAGAAATAGCTGCCTATCTCAGGTTGAAAAGATTTTTTCTTGTGTTCTCATTCATAACTCCCCATCCAGTAGTACTCACAGCAACCATGGAAATGTTCCCTCTCTGTGCTGTGCCATGCGGTGGTCCTGCTTGCATGTGACTATGGAGCACTAGAACGGGGCATGGAAGCAGATTTCGACCTTAGCTTTAAATAGTTTAAATTCCAATGGTCATCTGCAGCTAATGGCTCCCACACAGGTCAGCACGGGTCCGGAAGTTTTTCAGTTTTAGCTTTTGATGTGGGCTATTGTTCACTTCAAGTTAATGTTTGTGAATAATCCATGTCCATGTGGCTATCCAGCTGATCCTGAACTGTCTGATGGGAATACTGTCCTTCATTGACACCTCTGTCGTGCGTGATTGTTTCTGGGCTGTAGCCTCTCTCTTTAGTCTCTGCATCCACGAGTTCTCCAGCTTTGCTCTTCTTCCTCAAAATTGCTTTGGATACTTTAGTTCCTCTATGTCAATTTTAGTATATGTGCTGCCAAAGTGAGCACACCTCTACGTCAATTTTGAAACAACTTCTCACTTTTGACAAAATAAAGGCCTGCAGAGATCCTGATTGGACTGTACCGAATCTATAGATTAATGTAGGCAGAATCGCTAATAATGAGCCATCAATGCATGAACAAAGTATGTCTCCTGATTTGTTCAGATTTTCTTGAATTTTGGCAATATTTTATAGTTTTCAGTGCAGAGAAATTGCACATTTTTTATGAAATTAATTCTTAGACATTTGATAATTTTTAATGTTATTGTAAATTGTATTTTTAAAGTTTGTTTTCCTATGACTTATTGCTGAGATAAAGAAATACAACAGATTTTTGAATATGAATTTCATATCCCGTGATGCAATGTTGCTAAACTCCCTTATTAATTTTAATATTTTCCATTAATTTGTTAGAATTTGCTCACTGATGATCATGTTTTTCAGGAAGAGTGATTTCCTCTCTTCTTTTCTAAACATTATGCTTTCTATTTTTCTTGACTTATCATATTGTCTCATCTGCCTTCTTCCTGAGAAGCAAAACATCGTCTTTTACACTCCAAATCATGTCATGTGTAGATTTCTTAAATAGCTTGGTTGTAGCCAGTTTGCTCTCCAGTGATTTTGAGACTCAATGAAAGCCCTCTGACACCATTTTGAGTCATGGAGCTTGGCATTACTCCATGTATGAGAGACACAGGGTGCCGCTTCTATGAACGAGAGGATTATCACTCCTGCACTCTAGAAATGAGACCCAAGCAGATTGGACTTCAAAAATGGTCAGATTCAAATTCCACCATCCACCTGTCATATTTCCACTGGCTATTTTAATGTCTTTTGAACATCTTCCTATTGCTATTTGATATTATTATTCTAAACAGCTCCATTGATTCCAAAGAGGTATTAATGTCCCCCTTTCTCTCCTTTAATGGATGTTCACCCATGCTTTTATTAAAATCTGACCATGGAGACTTGGGGCTGGGAGGGGTTGAAGGGGCTGGTGCTGTGGGAGGGGCTGTGCTCTGGGAAGGTGGTACCCATCAGCCCACTGCTGCCTGCATCAGAAAGTTCAGGAAGGGCTGAGCTTCAACCAGGAGGTTCCAACAGAACTTACCATTGGGAAGGGAAGAGCTGCACCAGCTAAATAGGGAAACTCAGGAACTCCAGTCAGGCCCTGGTGCCTGGGGGCCAGTGGAGGAAATGCTGTGGCTAAGAAGCAGGGAGCTAACTGCACACATGAGGATGGCATGATGCACTCCACCAAGCCCGTATATGTGCCAGCGTGTGTGTGCCTGTGTAAGTGCAGTTGTGTGTCTCCCTATATTTCTGTGTATATCTGTGTGCACATCTCTCTGTCTCTGTATGCTGATGTGTGCATCTTTTGTGTGTCTGTGTGCAGGTGATGGGTAGTTGGAAAAGTCATGACTATTTTTTGCATAGAAAAACAAAAATATATCATGACTTTCCTGATGATGCAATATGTCTGTGTGCATCTATGTGTGTACCTGTGTGTCTGCGTGTTGGCCTTTGCTCTAAACCTTGCTTCCTGTCACAGCACCACTGAGGTGGCCCTGGTTTCAGGCCTTACCAATGGCCCCTGACCTCTGGAATGCCTACATCCCTCCAGCACCAGCCTGTTGTCCTGACCCTACGTGCACAGGGACCCCTGCTGTAGCCACAAGCCACTACCAGGAATGTGGAATTGCCTGCATGTGCAAGAGCACGTGTTTGTGCCTATGTGTGGACTGGTGCCTGTGTAGAGTATGTGCATGCAGGTGTGTGCACATGTGCATGTATGTGTGTACGTGGGAAGAGGCTCTGGGGACCACAGAGGCCCTAAGCACTGAGATGTTGCTATTCCAACCTTCTTGTACTTCCCACTCTACCCGTGTACTCTTGCTACCTGGTGCTCATGGGATGGGGTGCCCCACCATCTTTAGCTCTAGGCCACCTCACCCAGTGTTGTCCCTCCAGCATGGAGTCTGTCCTTGGAACCCTCCTCGTGGGAATGGATGCTCTTTCTGCTGTTAGAAAGCAGCAAGTCCTGGCCAAGCCTGAGGGTTGAGGTAGAAGCCTATGGTACCCAAAGGGGGACCGACTCCCACTGCTCCGAAGCCTCTGAGAAGTCCCTTTGGGAGGCCAGGCAGTAGGTGACCAGTGGAACTCAGCTAAACCTGACCCAGGATGCCTGACCTGTGAGGTTTATTTGAATCTATGCCCAGGCTGTCCTCTAGACCTAGGCTGCCTATGTGCCTTGTCCAGGGAAGGCCCCAGCCCAGGACTTACTTGTTTCCAGAGTGTGCTGGGCTGCTGCTGACCTAGTGGGGATTGGACTCTCAGGTACCTGAGTCAGCCCTGAGGCTGCAGGAGGATGCATGCTAGTCCTTCCCTGCGCTGGATGAGGGGCTGAGAGGACACGAGTGACCTGGGGAAGGTATGGAACACTCTGGCCCTGGAGATCATTAACAGAGCACAGCTGTTGTTGTCTGGCACAGGCGTGGCGGAGAAACCTCCTATTGATGCCTGCTGGATCCATGTGATCCCCACTGCCCTCAGTGCGCTGCCAGCTATGAAGGGGAGTGGACAACACTCAGAAGCCCTGCGGCAGGGGTGGTGCCTGTGCTAAGGCCTGTCTTCTTCTCCAACCCTCCCTAAGCTGGTGGAAGCCCACCCATCTCATGGCTCTAAGAACCGACCTAGAGCCACGCCCTGAGTCAAGGCTTGGCTGGGTACACAGCCTTCTCAGGCTGGTGTCCTAGCCTCGGGACCGCCAATACCCAAGTACTGGCTTTTCCTTTGCCATCCTGTCAGGCAGACTGTCCTCAGAAAGCAGTGGGTGGGGAGGGCCCCCTTCCTGTCTATCCTGAGCTCTTTCAGGAAGACATGGTTCCAGTCGCAGACGTATCTGAACCTTCTGTCCATGGTTCCACCCAGTGACAGGCTCCCATTTGCGTTTAAGCACTAGCAGCAAATAACGTGGCCCTGCCCACAGCCGGCACCTGAACATTTAACAGATGGTCACACACTTGAGAACCATGGGACAACTTTATGATGGCTGAAGTGCAGGGTCCATCCCTGCAACCACAGGTCATCTCACACCATCTGTTTTTGCAAGTCTCTATTTTAGGTAACTGACACATTAATGCCAGTCACCTCAGAGAACACT
>NW_006206889.1:201821-203352 GCF_000334495.1 Tupaia belangeri chinensis
TGAACCCCTGGCCTCAGGCCTCTGGACAGCTGGCACCTGCAAAGCTCTTCATTTCCCTGGGAACACCTAGGACCTTCCCGCTCCTGCTTAGAGCAGGTTCTTCCCAGTCAAAACTGCCGTTGGGTTCCTGCCATTCTCACCCACCCCAGTTCCCTAGGCCAGCTACTGCAGGAATTGGGCTTCCCTGGCCAGGAAACTTCTAGAAGTCCTGCCCTGGATGACGTTGGAGCACAGCTTAAGCAGGCCACTGGGTATGCAGGAGAGAATTCTCTGTGGTTCCAGGCTTGGCCAAGGGGTGGTGACAGAGCTCTGAGCATGGCCCCCACAGGGCTGTCCTTGCACTCTGCTTGGCCTGGCTGCCTACCCTCCCACCAACAAGCCAGAAACCTCAGTGCTGGGCTGGTCACTTGTTCCTGTGGACAGGGCCACTGGCTGGGGTACCTGGCCTCTTTCTGCTCTCTGGCCACAGCAGCTGTTTAGCTTGTAGTGGGCTGTACTGCCTGGCCCTCCCATCCCCACGAGAGCCCACTGCCACCTCTCACAGATACTGTTTAGCCTGTGAGTAGGGTACAGGACAAAGAGGGAGCAGAGGTGTCGTGCCAGAGCTGACGCTGTGCCCTATGGCTCTCCCTCAGTCCCTGCAAGCTACCTTTATGTTGAGTTCCCCTGAGGTTTGTTCCATGGCTTGCTACATACAGGGCTCCCAGGATAGGGCCAAGACCCTGGGACCCTGGGCCCTAGCCAGCACTCCACACACCAGGAGAGAAGTGTGTATCTGTGCCCTCTACATAGAGAAGGGGAGAAAGGAACATTTGAGGGGTTTCCTGAAACCCCTGTTTGCCACAGGGTGACTCCAGCCCGAGGGCCACAGCTCAGGTACCTCCCACCTTCCTGGCAATGCCCTGAAGTGTGGGCAGCCTCAGGGGTGGGGCTTCTTGTTCCCACCCCACCGGGTGGCCAATGCCTCTCATGTGTACCATTAACAGGCCAAGTCCAGAAGGGTGAGGAGGTCATGGGAGGTCTGTTGGCAAGGAGACTGTCTGTAGGAGTCCACCCCAGGCCCCCACCCCTGCCCACACCGGGGAGGCAGTGTCCTGGATCCCCCTAGGAAGCCAGCTGCTCTCTCATTCTATCCCACCAGACCTTCCAGTCACTCCTTTGCTTTCTGCCTCCTTCCCCCCTACCCCTGTCTGCTTTGTCTCCCTCCTGAAAGACCATGCCAGGCAGCAGGGGCATAGCGATGGGAATTTGGCTGTTGCTGCCCACTGAGGCCCAGGGCCCTCTCAGAGAGCAGAAGCCAGCATCACCCCCTAAGCTACTGCATCTGCCTGCCTGCAGTTCCCTACAGCTTGTTGGCTTTCTTTGCTGGGAGCCTTACAAGAGGGGCTGGCTATGTGGCTACGTTTCCCTCCCAGCCTTAGCTTCCTGCTTCTCTGCACAGGGACTGCTGGTTCAGCTTGGTGGACCCAGGCGTGGGGCTCAAGGGTCTGAGGTCTTGCCCTGACAGCATGTCCCACGTACACCGCCCTTC
>NW_006206889.1:203369-203710 GCF_000334495.1 Tupaia belangeri chinensis
GCGGGGGGCGGCCTTCCTGTATCCTGGCACGCCGCCGTGTCCCCCGCAGGGAACAGACCCTGCCAAAAGAGTGCAGGAGAAAACGCATGTGATCGGATTGTCCAGAAGGCAGGTGGGGCCGGGCTAAGGTATGGGTCAGCTAGGGGCTGCGCCGGCACAAGGCCAAGGGGCAGGAGGGGAGGAGCCTCGGACAACGGGCGGGCGCGTGGTAGGGGACGGGGCGAGTGCAAGCAGGCCCGGGCCATCCTCGAGCTGCGCAGTCCGGACGCCGGTAGGGTAGGGGCTGCGGGGGGCCGGGGCTACTAGGGGACGGGCGGGCGGGGGTTCGGGCGGCTGGCGCG
>NW_006206889.1:204217-208724 GCF_000334495.1 Tupaia belangeri chinensis
CCGCGTGACGGGGACGGGCCAGAAACATTGGCCGGCGCGTGTGTCGCGAGTAGGCTACGCGGGGACTTCCCCGACACGCGTGTCCGAGGCGCCCCTGCAGGTGAGAGCGGGTCACGCGAGGCTCCGCCCCCTGGAGGGCGTGGTCAAAGGCTCCCCCACCTCGCCCAGCAGCCCCCGCGCCCGCCGCGGGGCATTGTGGGCACTGTAGTCGGATGTCCGCGTGTGGTGGGACTGGTGTCCAGACGCCACCGAGCTAGCCCAGGTACCGGATGCATGCTGCAGCTGTGGACGCGGGCTTAGGAACCCCAGGGTTAGTGTGGGAGCGCGGGCCGGGGACTGCAGGGGGACTAGAAACCCTGGGGCAGCCGTGGGGGTCCAGGGATGAGTGTAGGGTCGCAGGTCGGGGATTGAAGGGGGGGGACTGAAAGCCCTGGGAGCTTGGGGTGAGTGTTGGGGCCACGGACAAGGAGGCCCGGGACGAGCAAGGACGCGGGCCGGAAGATACGGGACTCGGGCGAGCACGATTGCAGGCAGACCCTCTATACCGCGGTCCTCCAGAGACGAGGTGGATCCTCTGAGCACGTGCTGTCAGCCGGGCGGTCACTGCGTCTGCGCTCGGGGCGGGGCTGGAGGCGCGACAGCGGTCGGGTCCAGTCCGCTTCCTGCACCGGAGCTTCGGAGGTGTCCAACAATTTCCGATTGGAGTGGTTCTTGGCGCGGCCACTGCAGCGAGCAAAAGGCGACTTTCCCAGGGGGCCTGTCTAGCTTTCCTGCATAAGACAGCCATCTCCCAGGGTCTTGTCCACTCTTGTCTGTGGAGTTGGACAAATGACTTGTTCATAGGATCCCCTCCAATGCCGAGGTGCTCTCCTGCCTCAGCCTGCCTGGTCTCAGGACAAGGGTAAGCTCTACACTGGTCCTGAAATCCAGAATAAGAAAGCTGTTTCCTCTCAAAGTGAGGATTGAATGAAGTTCCTGGAGCTGTGCTGGCCCCCTGCAAGGAAGTGGCTTCCTCCCAGGGAGATGGGAGCCCCCAGCAGCTCAGGTTGAATCAGCAGAACCAGTTGCTCTGGCCCATTGGAACTTCCTTCCCAATGCTGTCTGGGAGCCCAGGTCTCATCCCGTGTGCCACCTGGCCATGCCTATGGCTTTCTTTCAGGAATGTCTGGTGGACATCTGTAACTCTGGATGTCCTGTGAGCTTGTCAGGGTGTTTCGAATTTGTGGATTTGGGCCTGTAGCAGCAATACTCAGAGGGTTTAGATCCACTCTCAGAACACTGAACTTGCTTTTGAACCACAGGAAGGTGCAACCGCTTTTCTCTCTTTTTTACTAGCAAGCGTGCTGAAAGTGTGACAAACCTTCCTGGTTAGCCCGGTGAGAGTAGTAGCTAGTTCAAAACAAAATGAGACGTGCTTTTGTTTTGGTCTAGGGTTTCCAGCCTTCCCAGGTAGAGGGCTGTAGTCTGGGGAATAGCCCATTCCCCAGAGCAGGTACTATGGGGCCCTCCCCAGAGAGGGCAGTGGGGCCTGCGGCTGGGGGCCCATGAGGTACTGAGTCCTTTCCCAAGACCTTTCAACCAGCATAGCACTACCTTCGGTTGCCCAGAAGAGGCTTGAAGTTGCAGGAGGACTGGGTAGGGGCAGGTTACCTGGAATCCCAGCCCACCTGCTGCTGGCTTGCCTTGAGTTTCCACACTCATTTAGGTGGTTGTGAGCATATGGTGGAGGCCTCGGCTTCCCTCAGAAGCAGTGGTCTGTGAGGCTGCCCTAGAGGGGGAGGACGTCAAGTCTTAGCCATGAAGGCTGACCACTTCTGAACTGCCAGAGAAGATAGACTATCTGGGGCTGAGTCCCCTCTCCAGGCCCTTGCCTCCCTAATGGAGACCCTGGCTGTCTGCACTTTCCTCTGAACACCCCCACCCCCAATCTGCACCACAGGTGGCAGCCTGAGGGCCCTTCCTCCTGGAGATGTGAGTAAATAGAGCTGAGCCTGCCCTGCCCTGCCCTGGGGCTACAAGCCACTTGCTTGTAAACACTAGAGAGATTGTTTGGCCATTGTTTGGTCCACTTGGCCGTGCTTTTCCCGTTGGTGGCCTGTGTTGAAAACAGATTTCAAATAGGACCCTGGATTTTTGGCCCCTGTTTCTCAGTGGGTCCAAGCTCCTCCCCCAAGGCCCTGCCACCTGCCCTAGCTGGCCTCAGTTACACTGTTGCTGTCCTCTGGCCCTGGTCCTCTAGGCACTTAAGTTGGCAGCCCCAGATCCATTTAGAAATATCAGTCCAGCAGTGCTGTGGAAGTGGAAGGCACGTGCTTCCCCAAGTGGAGCCAGTCCTTGTGTTTCTGGTGCCTCTAGTTCAGATAAACTTGTCACCAACCACCAGTGCAGTGGTCTGCTGTCACCCTGTGGGGCAGCACTGTCACACAACCCCGCCCAGGCAGAGGCTTCTTGCCCCTAGTGTCTTGTCACCAGGAAGGACTCATGGAAGGTGGGCCGGGACTGTACCCCTTCCCAGGGGATTGGAGAAGGCCTGGCATTGGTGGGAGGGACGAGTTTCTAGGCCATTCACGAATGTGTCCAAAGCAGAACGGACTTGGCAGTCTCCGGGGTACTGGCGGAACCCGGGGAGTCTGGCACTTCCAATTTCTCCTTGTCATTACTGTGGCTGTTTCTGCCTCCTCCTGGCAGAAAGGCTGGGTGGCCAGCGGTGAGATTATAGGGCTGCCTAGGATAGGCAGGCCACTTTTGTCCAGAGCAGGACCTCAGCTCAGGTCCCTGGAGTCCCTGAATTGGGTCCCTTCAGCCTGAATGAGGAGCACAGAGGGAGCTGAGTTCCTCTTTGCTCAGGCCCTGATCTCGGCCTTGACCCTAGCCAAGAGAGGGCATGCTCAGCATTCATGTGGAGATCCCTGCCAAGAAGTGGGTCCCTCTGAGCAGCTGTGGCATCTCTGTCAAACAAGTGTTTGTGGAACCTGGCCAGGCGGCCGGCCGTACGCCAGGTAGAGAGAGGATACCAGCCAACGCTGTAGACAGCACAGTCCCCAGAGGACGCTCAGTGGCTCAAAAGGGGCCAGCCTCTACCCCTATGAAATCACACAGCCCAAGAGCAGAGGTGGCCGAGGTCCTGGCCAGCTTCCCAGGCCTCACCAGGATCACGGTGTCCTAGAAAGGCAGGGATTGAGCTGGTGGGGCAGCTTGTGAAGTCAGGGAGCCTGATGGGATCAGCCCTGAGTGTAGGTAGAAGATCCCAGGATGCCCCCATCAGCAGGCAGCTGCAGGAGGTTATCTGCCAGCCCAGTGTTCCCAGCCCCAGTCCTGGCTCTCCACCATTAAAAATGTCTATAGATCCCCCTTCTCCAGGCCTGGCATCCCCTTTGTAAGCTCCATATGTTGCAGGGCTCCCTGATCATCGTCTGGGTGGGTCCTTGCATGTCACTTTCTTCGAGGGAATAAGGCTCCCCTCTGCTGCAACACAACCCTGGAGTTGGAAAGGGCCCTGCACTTCCTGGATCCTTAGTGCTGGGAAGGAGGCGCTAGGGAGAGGGAACCTTGGGCTCTCAGAGTGTGGGGTCTGATTGGGCTGGGGTAGGTCCGGTAGTACCAGAGGGGCACTCCTCTGGAGCTTCTTCCCCGCAAGGCCAGGAATCCCAAGAGCAGTCTCTCCAGGTGTGGTGTGTCGTCATGCATACTTGTGGGGCAAGTTAAAGGGCAGAGTCCTTGACCGCACCCCAGGACCTTAAGACAGACACTGTGGGCCGGTTCCTAATACGCTCTCGCCTGGTTTACAAAGCGTGGCTTCCAGGGTTTAGGAGCTGTAGAAGATGATGTGGATGTAGAAACAAGTAACCACCCATGCTTTGCACTGTCTGAGGACTTCTGCCATCGCCTGGGATTCTGTATGACACCAAGTAAGGACTGCTCCTAGGTCTCTGGGGGTGACACCATTCAGAACACAGGGCCAAGGGGATTCCCAGGGGATCCTGTGGGTGAGAACCTGTTCCTGAGATCTTGGGGATGCCATGAGTCGGGCCCTGTCCACAGTTCAGTCCTTGTCTGCTCACCCTTGGCCAGGATGGTTTAGTTGGGTATGAGTGTGTCTGCTCTGGGTACCCAGAGATCTATCTGGTCTAAGCCTGTCTAGGAGTGGGAAAGTGAACTGTGGGGTCTCAGGTCTGTAGGGGTCTCCCAGGAAGAGGGGAGGTGTACTCAGGTGTGTTCGCTCTGCCTGGGACACACTGGCCTCTCTGGGTGGCAGGGGTGCTGTTGAAGCGGCTGAACCTTCCTGCTTTCAAGTCCTTCCCTGCTGTTACCACAAGCTCCCAGGGAGGTTTGGAAAAGCTGGGCCAAGGGAAGCAACCTCAGCTTGTTTCAGCTGGAGCAACAGGGCCTGTGGGAGCCAGCCAAGCCCCCGTCTAGCTGGCTGTTTTCATTCTGGCTCTTTGAGAATATCGGGCCTGGCCCAGCTGGACTAATTAGCACTGCTGCCTTCCCCCCCCCCCCCCCCCCA
>NW_006206889.1:209442-215881 GCF_000334495.1 Tupaia belangeri chinensis
CGCCGCCGCCCCCGGGACCCTCTAGAATTCTCACAGCTGTCCTCACCTCCAGCCTTCCTCTTCTCTTTCTGTAGTTCCCACAAACAAGTCTACCAGCCTCTGTTCTTTTGGGGATTCACTGCTGTTACCATATTTCTCTCCGTCCTCATGAGTAACTGGGGCAGTTCTGACAGTTCTCGGTGCTTTGTCTGCACAGACTGGGGAAGACTGTCACTGCCCCATGGCTGGTCCCCATAGGTTACCTCACTTTCCTGGGCCTGTGTGGGAAGTTCTGTCAGCACAAGTAGGGACTGAGTGCTGGGAATCTGGGGTGAATTTTCCCTAGGGTGCCTAGGTGTCCACAGCTGTCGCACATCTAGGGAGCTTCCTTTGTCCTGTTTGAGGATTGGTGGGGGGATATCCCAAATATCTGTAGAGGATCTGAACAGGCTGGACAGTGAGTTGTCCAACTGTGTAAATCCAGAGCAGAGGGACAGTGGTCACAGCCATGGTGGCTGGCCTTGTACATGGGCTGTCATGCAGGCTCCTACTGGGTCTGGTTGTGGCCTGGGCAACTTGGCATGAGTGCCTTCAGGTGACATTCTTCTCTGGGGCAGCTTACTTTTTGACTCATTTAAAAAGGAGCTTTATATTGATGTGTTAAGTGGAAAACCAGCACTGATTGGTGTGCAGAGACACGGCAGTGACAGGAAGCAGAGAATGACATTGCGTTTGTAAGTAGGTAGGCTTCTGCCCCTCTCCAACAAAGCACCACTGTTGGTGCAGGTGTTCTTGCCTGACCTAACGCAGCCCTTCTGGACCAAAGCAGGGAAAGGAGATGGGAAAGACAAAGTCCTCACTGGTGCCTGTTCTGACTAATGCTGCTGCTGGTGCCACCCTGAGTGGCCCTGGGCCCAATGGGGCATGGCTATCTCGGGGACACAGAGCTAGACTGCCCTGCCTGCTGCTGACTCATGTTGCCTTGGGGAGTGAGGCCATCTGGGGCACCCATCTGGAATGTGTCAAATATGCCTCAGTGCATGCTTTCGGCTATTGCTCTTTTAGGAAGGACCTGCTATCTGGGACCAGGCTCCGAGTCTGGGCCTCCTCTCTGTGCTGCGATCATCTAATGCTTCATTTGGCCCCCTGTGGTACCCACAACTGCTGCCTATGCTTGTACGTAGGGTCCAACCCCACAGGCCTATGCAGACCTCACTTCTGGGCTGGTTCTTCACCTGTGGCTGCCTCCTGCCACCCAGCCTAGAGTATGTGCTGGCCTCTCAGCAGGACCTGTTCCTGCCCCTGCTCTCTCCTCACCATCTTGGGTGCCCCTAGAGCAGCAGTTCCACATGGACATGCCTGGGCGCCATGGCCACTGCCACTACCAGCTGCTGGTGCAGGCTTTCCCTGAGAACAATGGGGTGAGGGAGGCACACCAGGCCTGGCAGCCTCGGCCCTACATGTTCCTGAGCGCTCAGGATGATCCTGGTATGCCCCAAACCCTGGGTTTTAGATTTATTAACTTTGTTAATTAGCTGATTAATTTGGTTTACATTCATGTTTAAATAGCCTGTTGATGAAGGCCTCCATCAGCCTTGGCTGCCCCCGGAGGTGATGACATCCTGGTCTGGGTGACCTGCACTTCTGGATCACTATATAGGCTATAGAGATTCTCAGACGGGCAGACCGGCAGAGGCGGGGGGTCTGGGCCCTGCGTGTCTAGGCTGATGTCAGGCCTCTGAATGGCAGGGAGGGCGCTGGGGAGGAGGGCAGTGCTCTAGCTCCTGTGGAGCTGCCCAACCTAGGTTTTCCATTCCAGGTACAGTGTGACTTGCAAGGCCCATCTACATTCCTCGCTGGCCCGGGCAGTATGATGCCCTCTGAGCCAGCAGTGAAAAAGGAGGCAGCCCCGGAGCCATGGCGGTGCCTGGTATGCTACCTCTGCTTCTTCGGCTTCATGGCACAGATGCGGCCCGGCGAGAGCTTCATCACACCCTACCTCCTGGGGCCGGACAAGAACTTCACACAGGAGCAGGCATGTGGGGGGTGCGGGACTGTGTTGAGGGGTGGGGACCCATCTGTTGCAGAGGGTAGGTTACAGCTTGGGGGTACAGAGTCCCCAGGGACTGAGCTGGGTCTTGCACCCGTGCTCTAGGAGCTCTGACAGTGGGATGGGCTGCCTTTAAGTTACCAGACCCTACAGAGAGGACGCCTGTGTCAGTTCCAGCCTCTGGGAAGGAGCAGAGTGGGGTTGCTGCCCTTCTTCCTGTACCTGCAGTCAACAGAGAAGGTTCACAGTGAGCCCCACTGGGCAGCTTGCTCCAGCAGGGACTTGGCAGCTGTGTGCCTGAAGGGATTATGGAAGGAATTTTTCTTTATTTGGCCACAGAGACAGTGTGTCTTACTGAAGTCTTACTAATGCCCAAAGTAAGTTCCCGAGGCCACAGGTAGAATAGAAGCAGCAAGCCCCTGAAGCTCTGCTGTCATTCTGTGTAGGTACATGGGGACTTGGAGGCAGGTGCAGCTGTCCCAGCTACGGCCACCCCTTCCCACATGCTCATTCTGCCTGAGGCCCCTTGCTCTGGGCTGTGAGCCCCTCCCTGGCCTGCTCAGCCCCCACCCCAATCTCTGTTCCTTCCTTGTGGCCACCCTGCTCTACACCCACAACACTATTCCTGGACTTTCCCTGTTTTCTTAGTGAAGCTCCTGCCTCTCCTGGCCTGGTGCTTGGCCTGCCCCTCACACACACTAGAATTGTTGGCCTGCCATGAGGAGTGGCCTATCAACAGGTGGATGTACCCCACATGACTGGCCTGCATATGGCTCGACACTGTGTGTGGCAGCTGTCTGGCCCTGGGGCCAGGGCTATGCACTGCCTGCCACCTGCCAGAGCCAGGTCCCTCCCAGGCTGGGGCTGGAGCCACAAGTCTGTCTGCCTTCTCAGGGCAGTGCTTCACCTGACCAGCTGGTCCCTCACATCCCTTCTCACTGGCTGGCCATACAACTTCCTTTGCTCTTCTTGAAGGCCACCTCCATTGTCAAGCAATGTGTGGTGCCTCCACTGAAGTAGAATAGCAGAAGGCTCTAGAGCAAGGGTGTCACCAGTCCCCGTGTACCCTCATGTTGCTTATTGCCTACCAAGGAGGTCCTCTCCAGACCTGAGTAACTCAGGGAGGGAAAGTGTAGGTGGCTCTAGCAGTTGGCTGCAGGGTCTGCTCCCACCCAGCCCCTCTGGCTGTGGGACAGGGCTAGTCTACCAGGAGGCTGGCTTTCCTTGCTGGCTTCGTGTCCAGAAGCCCACAAAAATGGTGTCTTACGGCACATCTTAGGCAGCTCACTCCCTGCCCTGTCTGACCTGGGAGATTTGTCTACATTATTAAGGCTGATGGCACCTAGGTTATGCCTGTCTAGGGTGCCATGAGGGTGACTCGGTGATTCCCAGTCTTTCTGTTGCAGTGCCAGGATCATTCCAGCACGCTTAGGTTATAAGGGGCCCTGGACACTGTGGTCCCAGCTGACGTTTCTGGCCTCCCTCCTGTGAGGTGTCTGCCTCCTCCACAACCTGTAACACGCTTCCTGGGACCTTGGTCATGGCACGTGGACTACTGCCTAACTGACCACAGAGTCAGCTTCCTCTGCTGTGTTCTCGTCACCTTATTCCTCCTGTGACAGCAGTGTTGGCTACCTGCCTGGCATGCTGCTGCTGTCCTTGGGACTAGCTCCCTTTCTCCCTGCCCTATAGGAGTCCTGGTGCCTTTGGGGAACTGGCGATGTATCAGATACCTGCTTCTGGCGTACCATTTTTCATCTGCATAACTCACCTCCATGACTTATGCTGTTAACTGAGTAGCCCTGTCCTAGCCCTGAGCTCACGAAGGTGCTTCTGGGTGTGGTGTGCTTGTCTGGGCTGTGCCATGGGAGCTGTCACCCTGCCTGTGCCTGGGGAGCCCCAGCCTAGGACTTCGCACATAGCAATCCTTCCTGCTAGGGTTATGCCCTCCTGCCAGGGGGGGGCCTTACTCCCATGAGGTCCAGTCCCTCTGCCAACCCCAGGTCCTGCTCAGTTGTCCTGGCTGTCTTGGGTCTAGCTGGGCCTTCCCTCCTAGGCCCTGAGGTGTGCTGGAACTAGATTTGGGATCCATTCCCTGCATGGCCCACTCAGCCGGAACCCAGCCTGAGTCCTAGTGAAAACACTGGATAATGCTGGCTCAGGCTAGGAGGAGGCATCCTCCTGTCAGAGCCCTGGCCACCTGACATGCCACCTACTCACTGGGACTCCTGTGGTGCTCTTCCCAGTGGCTTGCCAAGTGGTACTCAGGTTACGGTCTGGGCTAAGCTGTGTCCACCTGCCCAGTCAGAAAAGTAGAGTAGAGGTGGGAGAGGGAAAAGGGTGGGGAAGACCCAGGGAGGCTCTGGTCTTCTCAGTTACAAGGGCCACCCAATATGCTGGCCTGTTGACTAGAGCCTAGAATGAGGTTGAGGGTAGCTGGCAGTGGCCCTTAAGCCATAGACCCTGCTCTTGCTTTGAGGAGTAGATAAAGTGGGACCTGTGAATTCAGGTTCGAGAGAAGCTCCAGAAGGCCCTGGCTACTCTTTCCAGGCACATGTGGGCTGGTCCTGCTTGCTGCTTGCTCTTATTTTGACCTGGTGGTGGAGGTGGGGTGCTGTGTGCACAGTATTCCTCTGCATTAGAGTGGGGGTCCCAAGGTGCTAGGAGAGCTCTTGCTTCTGAGCTATTGCTTTCTGAATTTGTGGGAGTCTGTCTCTCCACTGCCCCCCATGGAACCCAGTTTCCATAGAACATGGGGTCCTAGTTCTGCCTGATGGGGAAAGAGGAGGCTGGTAGCCCATCTCTGGCTCCTCCCCTGAATGACCTGCTGCATGGGGACAGAGATGGTTCCAGAGCCTTCATCAGGAAACAGTGTGCCCTCTCCTACCTCCTTACATTGCTGCCCTCCCCTGCCGGCCCCCCACCCCTGTTGATTGTATTTCTTCCCCTCTTTTAGAGTTCTGTGTGGGCACCCTGTGAGCTTGTTCTGTGTGGCTCTACCCTCACATCTGTCTCTCCTCCCACATGGATGGAGGCAGCCTAGCTGATCAAGGTCAGGGTAGCGGGCTCCTCAGGGCTGGCAGGAGGTCGGACATGTGTTTGCCATGTGCCTGCTGCCCTGGGTGGGGCACTGGACAGGCACTCACTGACAGCCCGGCTCTCTGTTTGCTGTCCACAGGTCACCAACGAGATCACACCAGTGCTGTCCTACTCATACCTGGCAGTGCTGGTACCCGTGTTCCTGCTCACTGACTACCTGCGTTATAAGCCGGTGCTGCTGCTGCAGTGTCTGAGCTACGTGTGCGTGTGGCTGCTGCTACTTCGTGGCCGTGCGGTACTGCACATGCAGCTCATGGAGTTCTTTTACAGCATCACCATGGCGGCGCGCATTGCCTACTCCTCCTATGTCTTCTCCCTCGTGCAGCCTGCACGCTACCAGCGCGTGGCTAGCTATTCGCGGGTCGCCGTGCTGCTGGGTGTCTTCACCAGCTCTGTGCTGGGTCAGCTGCTGGTCACTGTGGGCCGCATCTCCTTCTCCACGCTCAACTACATCTCCCTGGCCTTCCTCACCTTCAGCCTGGTCCTCGCCCTCTTCCTGAAGCGCCCCAAGCGCAGCCTGTTCTTCAACCGCAGCGTGCCCATGCACCCGTCCTCGCCCTGTGAGCTGGACCAGATGAACCCCAGCCCAGGCCGGCCAAAGGGTGCCAAGCTGCTGGCCACCTGCAGGGACTCGGTCCTGGTGCGCATGCTATGTGAGCTGGGCCACAGCCTGCAGCTGCCGCAGCTGCGCCTCTGGTCCCTCTGGTGGATCTTTAACTCGGCCGGCTACTACCTGATCGTCTACTATGTGCACATCCTGTGGAACATGGTGTACCCCACCACAGACAGTACACGAGTCTACAACGGTGGGGCAGACGCCGCCTCCACTCTGCTCGGTACTCTACCTCCCTGACCCTTCCCTTTCCACTTGCTCCCTTGCCCTGTCTCCGTCTCCCCTCTACCTCCCCCACACTGCCCACTTTTTCCCTGGCCTTCCTGCCATTCTCTTGCCCACCCCTGCTTTCTTTCATCTTGGCCTGCCCCACTTCCCTGACCTTCTGCCTCTGTTCATCCCCTCACCATGCCCTAGCCTCACCCCTCCCTCTCCAGACCCTGTGCATCCTGCCTTGCCCCCTTTCCCATCACCTCCTATACTTCCTCTAGCCCCACTCCACCCATGGTTCCCAGGATGGCCATGACCTGTGCTGCCTCCCCTGCAGGTGCCATCACATCCTTTGCCGCCGGCTTTATGAAGATCCGCTGGGCCCTGTGGTCAAAGCTGGTCATCGCAGTTGTCACGGCCACTCAGGCTGGACTGGTCTTCCTTCTATATAGCTCCCATGACATCTGGCCCTGCTATGTGGCCTTTCT
>NW_006206889.1:215903-231252 GCF_000334495.1 Tupaia belangeri chinensis
CATGACACCTGGCCCTGCTAGTTGGCCTTTGGGCGCGTCCGAGTGGCCTACCAGTTCCTAGTGCCCATTGCTACGTAAGTAGATCTCTGCTGTCTGCTTTGAGGGGCTTCCCAAGGTTCCAAGAGCCCTAGGGTGAGTGGGTATGGGACAGCTGTGGGGCAGCGGCCCAGTTTCCAGGGAGCGAGGCCTGCGTACCTTCAGCCTGCACCATCACGGTGGTTTATAACAAGACCAGTGCCTTGGTTCTCAGTGTGTGACTCCAGCCTTCCATGCCCTTGGGGTCTACCCTGCTTACTGCTGGTACGAGGGCCCCACCAGTTCCTGGCCCAGGAGCCTCCCAGCTCCTATTGCTGGGTGCTCACACCACCTGCCTGAGCACTCGGAGACCCTGCCTAGCTGGAGGACAAGGGATGAGAAGGGAGTGTATACCTGTGTGTGGGCATTCTACCCCACACTCACACCAGGTACTCACCACATGTGTGCACAATACACAGACACCCCACATATGCACCCACACATGATGACACACACTACATACAGGCGTCTGCCTCTGAGGCCTCCATCACCTTCCCCTCCAAACCTGCCCCCTCAGGAGGACTTGGCCTGCTTTTACCTCCTGGGGCCTCCCAGGCCTGCCCTGCCCTGCTTCCCCACTTGGACCATTCACCATGGACCACCCAGGCCCTTAGGACACCCCTGCTTTGTTGCTCACAGTGGGGCAGTCAGAGCCAGCCGTAAGCGTGATCGGTCACTCCTGGTCATGCCTGACACCTCAGCCGGGCGCTAGTGAGTGAGTGCAGTGTTTTAGGGTAATGGATGGCACGGGGATGAACACTCTATTCCTTGTAGCTGTCAGATGCCATGGTACCTTTTAGTGTGTTTGTTTGTTACAGTCAGCCCTTAGGTGCCTTAGCCCCTGGCCAGTACTGCTGGGCGATGTGCCATATGCCATCTGCCAGCCTCATCCTCAGGAGCTCATCTGTCACCACCTCCCCCACTAAACTCTTATCCCCAGCACTTGAGAGGCTGGTCCTCTCCAGTACCTGATGGTCCCAGCTTGCCTCTTCCTCTGCTGGTGGTCACTTACACTTCAGTCGCTTGTCCTCCTGCACTCCTATTTCACGGTTCTCCCTTGGCTGCCGAGTACTTAATAAGGCCTTCCTGTAGATTTTCTGTCCTCTTGCTCCCAGAGCTTTCCACATATTTTCCGTAGCTGCCTTTTACACGCTTTGGCATCTGTTTATTGAGTTGAAGGGTACAGCAGTTCTGGGTGTGGGCAGCCTAGTTCTTGCTACAGGTCCCATGTGGGTGCTGACCAGGTGGGTAGTCATGTACCTGGGGTGTGAGCGGAGGTTCCGAAAGAGCTGGGGCTGGTCCATAGGTGGAGTTGTGTGTAGGGGCGGGGCAGTGGACGGGGCTGTGTGCAGGAGTGGGGCTGTGGGTGGAGCTATGTGCAGGGACAGGGCTATAGGTCAGTGAACTCCTGGCCCTCAGACCTCATCTTGGGTCTGATGGAGTGGGCAGAGTGCCCATAGGTCACAGGATTTCTTTTGTGTCCTTGCTGTAGTTCCTCATCCACCCCTAGCTGAGCCTAACCCAGCTGCTGCCCATCCCCCATACAGGTTTCAGATCGCTTCTTCCCTATCGAAAGAGCTCTGTGCCCTAGTCTTTGGAGTCAACACGTTCCTGGCCACCGTTCTCAAAACCATCATTACCCTCATTGTCTCAGACAAGCGGGGCTTAAGCTTATCTGTCCGCTCTCAGGTGAGTGCCTTGGGGTCCTGCATGGGCCTGCCTCCAGGTGCCCACCTGGTCAGGGATTCTTGTTCAGGGAACCCAGACTGCAGATGCACTGTGGGCTGGGTATCCCAGGGACACCTGGGTCAAATACTGTCAGGAAGTAAGAAGGGCCTGAGTGGGTGTGCCTCAGAGGGGGCAGTAGGTGGTGCAGTAGCCAATCTCTGAACAGCCTACCTGTGCTGTTCTTTCCTCCTCCCAATGGCCACATCTTTTTTTTTTTTTTGGAGAGGTTTTTTTTTGCTATAGGGCGTGTGTGCTCGCCACACAGACAGAGAGAGACAGAGAGACATAAAGCAAGAAATCACCCCCCAGGGGGGATGGTCATGCCGCAATCCCTTCTCCATTCTCCTCTCAGGATCTTGGGCACGCACGCACACGCACCTGGTGTGAGTTTTATGCCACCGGGTCTGGGACGCGAACTGCGGTCGACTACGTGGGAGTCCAGCGACATAGCCATTACGCTAACTGCTGGTCCCCAGGCCACGTCTTTTGTTAGACTTGGATTTTGTGTTGTGCAGAGCGGCTGGGTACCAGTCGCTTCTGAGGACAAGCTCTCACCAAGCTGTGTGTCCCCATGCTAGCCAGCCCGTGGGAAAGGGTGACATGGTGTAAGATGGCCCTATGTCTCAGCTGCTTACCTGATTGTCAGGGCCTGGCAGTCCAAGCCCTAGCTTGATGACATTGGTTCCCTTCAGGAAGGAGAGGTTGATGTTATACGCTTCTAGCTAGGGTCACCCCTCCCCCCCACCCCCTACTACTTCCAAGAGGTGCTTGGAAATGTCTTTGTGCTGTCCAATTGGGAACCTCAGCATTTAACTCCTGGGGTTCTAGCCGAATACTGCTGGCCAGACAGCAGCTCATGGGAGGGGTGGCTCTGCAGGGCCAGGGCCTTGTCTACCTGGAGGCCAAGTGTCATGGGACAGGAAGCTTGTCAGGGCTGCTCAGCTCCATTGAGAAGTCCTGACCATTGCAAAGGACCAGACTGGGAAGGAGGAGGGTTGTTCTGGTTTGTGGGTGTGGACTATCCCACTGGAACACCTGCGTGTAGGGCTCTGAAATGCCTCCAAGCCAAGACTCCAGCACCTCCTGCCCTTTGAGACCTGCGTGTCTCGAGGCTTATTCATGCAGGCAGGCAGCCCTTGGCCCCATGCCCAGGCTGGTCTCTGGACAGTACTGCCTTGCTTGGCTTATTGGGTAACACGTCCAAGCTGAGCAGAGGTGCACAGAGCCTCCTTCTGGCACTTGAGCTATTCTCACTGGCAGGAGCACGTGTCCCTGGAATTATGAGTGGGCTCCACATGTTCCTGCCAGGTGGGTCTAGACAGGGCAGGCCCACTTGGGTCAAGTCATTTGCTCTCAGACAGTGGTGGTTGCTAGCATGGGTGGATGGGAGGGCCTATGCAAAGAGCATGCCGGCAGCCAGGCCAGCTGGCCACCTGACCTCAAGTCCCTGCCTTCCTGTCTCATAGCCTCTAGCATAGCTTGTGGGAGCCTGGAGGTAACCGTGTTCTATGGAACACACGTGGGTCCCCCAGAGGGACTCCTAGCCTTAATGGGCTGGTCCTGCCCTACCCATCCCATGTGGCTCAGTGACCTGAGGCTGGAGCTCCTGGCTGGATGAAGAGAAAAACTATTTTCCCTCTGGCTAGTGGCTATCAGGTTAAAAAGTAACTAGTCTTCAGGCCTTTTGTCCTTAATTAGAAATCTTGAAGGTCTCCAGAGAGCAGTGTCAGCTCATCCTGTCCCTTCCACACAGCATCTGGGTGTCTTTATTGCACTCAATCCTGAGTGGGCCTGAGTGCAGATGACAGCAGGGACAGGCATACAGGATACAGACTCAGAGGGCAAAACTGGGTCACTGATGGGAACTGAGGAGGGAGCCTCGAGGCCAGCAGGCCTGAGGCTAACCTGGGCTTGCTTGATTTTTTGATTTAAACTTTGTTTGGGGATCATTTGATATTCACATGCAGCTTCAGAAATAACACTGAAAGTGTCCTGTACCCAGTTATCCCAGGGGCCCCCACAGTTTCACAGTACAACACACAGTCAGTATTCAGAATGTTCATTCTCCACAACTCCCCATGCTATCCTCTCATGGCCACACCCCCTTTCCTTCCAGTCCTTCCTCCTCCTTAACCTGGTCCCCCAGCCTGCCCTCCATGCACTACTTTGGTCCAAGAATGTTACATCAATGTAGCCGCACATGTATGTTAGAGGAGTGACAGTTCTCTCATGTCCCTCTCTGGAGATTTAATCCAAGGTATCATCAGAGCACTTCCTTCCTGTCACTGCTGAGTGGAATTCCTTGGTGTAGGTACACCACAGTGTATTCACTGCTGAAGGCCTATGCGTCGTTTGCAGTTTGGAGATATAAATTAAGACATTGCAAACATTCTCTTGCTGATTTTTTTTTTATTTTTTTTATTGAGAGGTTTTTGCTATAGGGCGCGTGCGCTCGCCAGACATAGAGACAGAAAGCGAGAAATCACCCCCCAGGGGGGATGGTCACACCGCAATCCCTTCTCCTCTATTATCCTCTCGGGATCTTGGGCACGCATGCACATGCACCTGGCATGAGTTTTAAGCCACCGGGTCCGGGATGTGAACTGCAGTCCACTACGTGGGAGTCCAGTGACATAGCCAAAGGTATGGCTTTTTTGTGCAAAGGTAGGTTTTTGTTTCTCTGGATAGATGTTCAGATGTGTAATGCTGGCTCACATGGTGGTTGCTTGTTTCTTAAGAAGCTATCTGTTCTCCACAGTGTTTCTTCATATCCACATGGGCACTTGTGGTGTTGCTGTTTTTTGTTTGTTTGTTTGTTTTTTTAGATTTTGGCCATAAGGTGAATATATGTGCTGGAGAGAAACGAAGAGAGAGAGAAAAAGTGAGAAATCATCTCCCCTCCCTCCTGGGGGATGACCACACCACAGTTCCTTCTCTTGCATTCTCCTTTTAGGGTCCTGGGCATACTCACATACATTCCTCATCTGTTTTTAACGCCACTGGGTCTGGGACTCAAACTGTGGAGTCAGCCATGTGGGATCCAGTGCCTAACTACCACACCATCTGGTGGCCCAGCATTGCTAATTTTTAATCTTAGCCATTCTAATAGGTGTGCAATAATATTCCCTATGTTTTTTGGTTTTTGTTTTTAGGTTTTTGCTACAGGTCTTGTGCACGTGCCAGAGAGAGAGAGAGTCAGAGAGAAAGAAAGTGGTAAATCACCCCCAAGGGGGATGACCACACTGAAATCCCTTCTTCATTCTCCTCCTGGGATTTTGGGCATGTACAAATGTGTCCAATGTGATTTTCAAACTGCTGGGTCTCAAACTTAAACCACAGTTTACCATGTGGTATATCCAGCTGCCTTGAGTTCCCTGTGCATTCTGGTTATCAGTCCCTTATCTGAGACATAGTTAACAAAAATTCTCTCCAATTCTGAGGGTTGTTGATTCACACTAATTACCATGTTCTTTGCTGTAAAGAAACTTCTTAATCTCATGTAATCCCACCTGTCTATTTTGAGAATTATTGCCTGTGCATTGGGGGTCTTGCTTTAGAAGTATTTGCTTACCCAGTGTTTCCCAGAGTTTCTCCAGTGTTTTCCACCAGTATTTTTATAGTTTGCGGTCTTAAGTTTAGATCTTTGATCCACTTTCAGTTGATTTTTGTGACAGAGATTCAAATTAATCTTTTTGCAGGTGGAAATCTAGTTTTTCCAGCTCCATTTGCTAAAGAGGTTTTCCTTTTCCCACTGGATTGACTGGTACCCTTTGTCAAAGATCAGTTTGGTGTATTTTTTGAGATTTATTTCTGGGGTCTCTACTCTGTTCCATTGGTCTTCGTGTATGTTTTTGTGCTAATACCATGTTTTGATTATCACAGCTTTGTAATATATTATGGGGTCAGGGTGAGAGATGCCACCTACTCCACTCTTCTTGTGCAGGATGGCTTTGGCAAAATGGGGTCTTTATGATTCCAGAAAAATTCTATTATTGTCTTTTCTAGATTTGTGAAGAATCTCACTTGTAATTTTATAGGGATTGCATTAAATACGAAGATTAATTTGGGTAGTATTGCCATAATGATTATATTAATTCCCCCAATTCAGAAACATGGGATGTCCTTCCCCTTTTTTGTCCTTGTAAATTTCTTTTTTAATATTTTCATAGTTTTCCTTATAGAGATCCTTAACTTCCTTGGTTAGTTTTATTCCTAGGTATCTTATACTTTTTGTGGCCATGGTAAATGGGATTACTTTCTTAAGTTCTGTCTCTGTCTGCTTGTTGTTTGTATATAGACGTGCTATAGATTTTTGTAAATTAATTTTTATATCCTGCTACTTTACTGTATGCATTAATTACTTCAAGAAGTTTATTTATAGATATTATTGGGCCTTCATTGTATACAATCATGTCATCTGCAAACAGAGATAATATCAACTCTTCTTTCCCTATTGGGATGCTTTTTATTTCATTCTCTTGTCTGATTGCATTGGCTAGGACTTCCAGCACTATATTGAATAGGAGTGGAGAGAGTGGGCAACCTTCTCTTGTATGAGATTTTAGTGAAAAGGTTTTGTCCTATTCAGTATAATGTTAGCTATAGGTTTTTCATGGATGGCTTTTTTTTTTTTTTTTTTTTTTTTTTTTGTTTTTTTTTTTTTTTTTAGAGGTTTTTGCTATAGGGTATGTGCGCTTGCCAGAAAGACAGAGAGACAGACAGAAAGTGAGAAAACACCCAGCGGGGGGGATGGCCACGCTGCAGTCCCTTCTCCTCCATTCTCCTCTCAGTACATACACACGTGCCCGGTGGGAGTTTAAGCCACCGAGTCCAGGACTCGAACTGCAGTTGACTATGAGGCTGGCGCCATAGCCATTACGCCAACTGCTGGTCCCCATAGATGGCTTTTCTTATGCTGAGAAATGATCCTTCTATGCCAATTTTACTGAGAGTCTTGATACTGAAGGAATGTTGTAATTTGTCAAATGCTTTTTCTTCATCTATTAAAATGATCATATGGTTCTTACCTTTCTTTCTGTTAATATGGTGTATTACATTTATGGTTTTGCTTATGTTGAACCACGCTTGCATCCCTGGGATAAAGCCTACCTGGTCGTGATGAATAATCTTTTTTACATGCTGTTGAATACAGTCAGCAAGTATCTTGTTGAGAATTTTTGCGTCTATATTCATCAGAGATATAGGTCTGTAGTTTTCCTTTTTTGTCGTATCCTTAAACATTTGGGAAATACGGGTGATGGAAGCTTCATAGAATTAATTTGGAAGGGTTCCTTCCTTTTGGATCTGTAGAAACAGTTTGAGTAGAGTGGGGGTTATCTCTTCTTTAAAAGTTTTGTAGAATTCAGCAGTGAAGCCATCAGGACTTGGACTTTTCTTTCTTTTTTTTTTGTTGGGAGGTTATTTATTACTGATTCAATTTCATTGCTTGTTATAGGTCTATTCAGGTTTTCTGTGTCTTCCTGAGTCAATCTTAGTAGATTATATGTGTCCAGGAATTTGTCCATCTCATCCAGATTTTTTTGTTTGTTGGCGTGTTGTCGCTCATAGTATCCTCTAATGATATTTTGTATTTCTGTTGTGTCTGCTGTAATGTTGCCTGACTCATTGCGAATTTGATTTATCTGGTTCCTTTCTCTCTTCTTAATTAGTCTAGCTAATGGTGTGTCAATCTTGTTTATTTTTTCAAAGAACCAGCTTTTTTTTTTCATTTATTTTCTGTATAGTTCATTTATTTTTTATTTCATTTATTTCTGCTCGAATCTTTATTATTTCTTTTCTCCTGGTATTTTTTGAATTTTTTTTTTCCAAATCCCTGAGGCAGGATGTTAGGTTATCCTTTCACCACCTTTCCATCTTTTTCTTATGTGCACTAATTGCTATGAACTTTCCTCTTATGCCTGCTTTTACAGTGTCCCATAGATTATGGAAACTTGTACTCATTGTCATTTGTTTCCATGAGTCTTTTGGTTTCAGTCTTAATCTCTTCAGTAGTTATGAAGTCATTCAGAAGTAGGTTATTTAGTTTTCATATATTTTTGTATATTTGAGTTTTTCCTGAGATTAATATCCAGTTTGATTCCATCATGGTTGGAGAAGATGCTGGATATAGTTTCTATGCCTTTGAATCTGTAAAGGCTGGTTTGGGGCCCTATCATGTGGTTAGTCTTTGAGAAAGTACCATGTGGGGCTGAGAAAAATGTATATTTTGCATTTTTAGGGTGGAACGTTCTATAGATGTCTGTCAAGTTCATCTGATTTATGGCATCATTTAGGTCCTGAATCTTTTCGCTTATTTTTTGTCTCATTGATCTGTCTAAAGGCGATAATGGGGTGTTGAGATCTCCAACAATTATTGTGTTACAGTTCTATCTCTCCTTTTAGTCCTAGAAGTCTTTCCTTTACATATTTGGGTGCTCCTGAGTTGGGTGCATAGATATTTATATGCGTTATGTCTTCTTGATGACTTAGCCCTTTTACTACTACATAATGACCTTCTTTGTCTTTTCTTACGGTTTTTGTCTTAAAGCCTATTTTGTCCGAAATCAATACAGCAACTCCCGCTCTTTTTTGTTTTCCATTTGCATGGGATACCTTTTTCCAGCTCTTCACTTTTAATCTATGTATGTCTTTATCCATGAGATGGGTTTCTTGTAGGCAGCAGATGGAGGGTTTCTGATTTTTTTTTTTTTTTGGAGAGATTTTCACTATAGGGCGCGTGCGCTCGCCAGACAGACAGAGAGAGACATAGAGACAGAAAGCAAGAAATCACCCCCCAGGGGGGATGGTCACGCCGCAATCCCTTCTCCTCCATTCTCCTCTCGGGATCTTGGGCACGCACGCACGCACACGCGCCCAGCGTGAGTTTTAAGCCACCGGGTCCAGGACGCGAACCATGATCGACTACGTGGGAGTCCAGCGACATAGCCATTACGCTAACTGCTGGTTCCCGGGTTTTCTTTTTTTTAATCCATCCAGCCAGTCTGTGTCTCTTGATCGGAGAACTTAGTCCATTAACTTTCAACCTTAATAGCGATATTTGTAGACTTGTCCCTACAATTAAGTTGGCCATATTCTTAGTAGTTTTTTGTTCTCTTATTGCTGTCTATCTGTCTTTAGATTTCTTGGCATAATACTCCTTTCAGAATTTCTTGAAGAGCTGGTCTGGAGTTGGTAAATTCTTTCAGGTTTTGTTTATCTGAAAATGTTTTTATCTTCTTTTCCCATATGAAGGATAATTTTGCCAGGTATAGTATCCTTGGTTGAAATTGTTTTTCATTTAACACTTTGAATATGTTTCCCCATCTTTCTTTGCTTGCATTGTATCTGATGAGTGGTCTGGTGTTAGCCTGGTGGGATAGCCTTTATAAGTGACTTGGGACTAGCAGTTAGCATAATGGCTATGTTGCTGGACTCCCACATAGTCGACTGCAGTTTGCGTCCTGGACCCAGTGGCTTAAAACTCACGCCGGGCGAGTGTGCGCGTGTGCCCAAGATCCCGAGAGGAGAATGGAGGAGAAGGGATTGCAGCATGGCCATCCCTCTGGAGGGTGATTTCTCGCTTTCTATCTCTCTGTCTCTGTCTGTCTGGTGAGCGCACACACCCTATAGCAAAAACCTCTCAAAAAAAAAAAAAAGTGACTTAACATTTCTCTCTTGCCAGTCTTAGTATTCTTGTCTTTGTCTGTGGTTTTGATCAATCTAGCTATTATGTGCTGTGGAGAGGATCTTCTTGGATTGATTCTACTTGGGGTTCTTTGTATTTCTTGGATCTGAATGTTTAAGTGCCTCTCTAGACTTGGAAAGTTTTCCTCCAGGATTTCATGTAACAGATTATCAATGCCCTCATTAGTTTTTTCACCTTCCAGGAAACCAATTATTTGGATGTTTGGGCATTTCATGATATCTAGTATTTCTTGAATATTATCCTCAGTTTTCTTGGCTATTTTCTCAGTATTTTTGATAATTTTTTCTACGTCAGAGGTTTTATCTTCTACTTCTGAGATTTGATCTTCTGCATATTCTAACCTGCTTTTAATACTTTCGAGGGCAATTTTGATTTCCTGTATTGCAGCCTTCATATCTGACAGTTCTGTTCGATTCTTTTTATGGTGTCCAATTTTTCTCTCATATCATGGAAGGACTTCATCATCTCATGGAGCTCAGTGTCTCTTCTCTTGCATCTCAGAGTTTTGTTACCATAAATACTCTGAATTCCTTTTCTGACATTTCAGTAGTATCCTGTAATTTTTCCCACATGGAGATGAGTTACAGTGTTCCCTTGTGGGAGATGTATTACTTGATTCATTTTTGAGCCTCTTTTTTGATTTTTAGTCATTTGGTAATGTTTTCCATTTTGGCTAATATGTTAAAGAAGGATTTTATAACTGTGAGCTCATGTATTTCCCTTACTATGAAATAATTTGGTGCTGTTTTATCCCTTCTACTGTGTTCTCCAGTTTGGGAATCACAGGAGGAGTTTTGAAATCGGATTTATGAAGGAGTGTTTCACTCTTTTTACAACTAGTACATTGAGGGACAAAGACTTCTCTAAAACATACAATGTTCAGATATTTAGTTACTATGCACTTAGACTTCTCTAAGCAGTGGGTAAGGGCTGAGCAGTAAAAAATGGAAGAGTAAGATAAAAGAACAGGAAAGTGGGAAACAGAAAAAGGAAGAAAAAGTAATAGAAAAAGAAGGGAAGAACTAGAACAAAAAGAGGAGAAAAAGAAATTGCAGAAAATAAAATTGGGTTAAAAATGGAAAAAGAGACAAATTAGCAAGAGAAAGGCACAAAGAAGGGGACAGAAAGCTGTTTTTTTAAAAAGAGAGAAAAATGTTGGAAGGAACAGAAATAAGGGATAGGTAGACTCTGCCTACATGACTTGCACTGGGGTCTGGAAGTGGGGGCACTTCAGCCGAGAAGCTGGGCCCAGAAGGGACACCACAGGCAGAGATGGAGATGCCTGGATGGATTCTGTCCTGACAAGCACTGGGGTCTGGAAGGAAGGTCCCTGGCTGGGGGGTTTCCATAGCCGTGAAGCTGGACCCAGAAGAGACACCACAGGCAGAGGTGGAGATGCGTGGATGGATTCTGTCCTCGGTGATGGAAAAAACCAAATGTTTTTTATTTTCATGAGGTCTGACTTAAACTTTTGTGGGTCTTGTTTATCATGTCAAGTTTAAGAGCTAGCCTGAAATTCAGAAGATTTTACTAATTTTTTTATCAAGTTTCATAGTTTTACATTTAAACTTTGACCCACTTTGAACTTATTTTTACATAAGGTGTAAGGTTAGGTTTAGGCTCGTTTTTTTTTTTTTGAGAGGTTTTCGCTATAGGGCGCCTGGGCTCGCCAGACAGACAGAGACATAGAGACAGAAAGTGAGAAATCACCCCCCAGGGGGTATGGCCACGCCGCAATCCCTTCTCCATTCTCCTCTCGGGATCTTGGGCACGCACGCACACGTGCCCGGCGTGAGTTTTAAGCCACCGGGTTTGGGATGTGAACCGTGGTCGACTACGTGGGAGTCCAGCGACATAGCCATTACGCTAACTGCTGGTCCCGAGGCTCACTTTTTTTGAACAGCATATGTCCATTTGTGCCAGTATCTGGGTACAGGACACTCTCATGAGTACATGATTGTCTTCCCACCACTGAATTGCTTTTGCATGTTTGTCAAGCATGGGACATATTTATGTGAATCTGTTTCTGGGTCTTTATTCTGTTCCATTGAGCTGTGTGCATACCGTTCTACCAGTACCACTCTGCCTTGGTTTACATACTTCTATGGTAAGTTTAGAAATCGAGTAGACTGATTCCTCCAACTTTTTTCTTTTTTTCAAAATTATAATCCACAATTATAGTTTGTTTTGTTTGTTTGTTTGTTTGTTTTGCCTTTCTGTATACATTTTAGAATAATCTTGCCTATACAAAAAGTTCTTGCTGGGATTTTGTTAGTAATTGCATTAAACCAATGTATCAATTATGGGAAAGTTGGCATCTTTACTGTGTTTTTAAATTTTTGGTGTCAGCATTAGCCTGCCTGCCATCACAAAATCCACAGATTAGGTGGCTTAAACCAGAGAAATTTATTTTCTTACTATTTCTGGAGGCTGGAAGTCTGAGAGCAAGGTGTTGACAGTGTTGTTTTCTCCTGAGGTCTCTCTCCTTGGCTTGTAGATACCCACCTTCTCCCTGTATCCTCACATGGCCTTTCTCTGTGTGTGGACTTCTTTAGCGTCTCTTTGACAACAGTCACATTGGGTTAGGGCCCCAGCCTGTTGGCCTCATTTAACCTTAAGGACTATTTTAAAGGCAGGCTCCATTTCCAGTGACATAAAGGGTTAGGACTTCACCATATAAATTGGTGCGCCACTTTTGGAGGCACTCCTCCAAGATGGAGTCACTCCTGCTTCATTTCCCACTTTTCTTTTATGGGGATCAAATAATTGATTTCTCAGCATCAGCCAGAGAGCGGGGTGATAGTCTCTTTTGTCCGGTAAGAAGTTTTACAAATTTAAGTCCGGTTTGAACCCACTTGGGCTGATTTCGTGGTCTCTAGTTGCTGGGCACAGTTGTTCATGCACGCGAGTGTCTTGTCAGACTGGCTTAGACCCATATTCATGGTATGTAGCCACTAGGTTTACTCGCTTACAGGGAGGTCTGGATACAGCACTTTTCAATACAACGCAAGCAGTTTACGGAAGCAGAACAACATTTGGTTAGGTACTTATGGAAATAACAAAATTTTTTACAAAACATAAATCATATTATTATTTTTGTTTTAGTCTGTTTAAATATTTGTTAAGGAGAGTCACCCTGATAGTGTAGTATCTGGTATATTTGGGCTCTAAGTCTAGAGGCAACTAGTATCTAATATTTAATGGCTTCATCTTGTAAGAGATGGGATCCGGTAAGAAAACTGAGTAAACTAGAGCCAAAAGTTAAAATTAGAAGCATGGTTAATTGTGGACTTAACATGGGCAAGGGCCAAGTAGCATACTAGAGGCCACTCTAACTGTCCCGTGAGTCAGCAGCAGCCTGTCCTTTTTCTGACCATCTGGTCGTGGAGCTGCTGAGCTCCACAACTCGGCTCCACAACTTAGAATAGTCAGCCTCTGGAATGAATAGAGCAGGGCTGTTGCCCTCTGGTCTCCCAGGCACGGTCAAAAAGGACCTTCTTGGCCTATCTCTGTGGACCAATGCCCTGTCTTATTGTATATAACATTTAAAATGGTACAATTAGCTTTAGAATATTAACTTTATTAATTTTTGTAACTCTTTAGACTATTGTAACATAACTCAAACCTTTAACAACATGTTTTACACCTTCTAGTTTTGTCTCTTTTTTTGATATAGCCATTTTATAATACAAAACTATTATACAAAATTTTTTATATAAAAATCTTTTTTTAACTTTTTTATTAGAAATGCATTTTTACAGTCATAACCCTTTTTATTTTTTAATCTTATTTTCTTTGTGTTTATCTTTACAAATTTAATGTTAAAAATTACCTTAATTTAGCAGACAAATTTAATTATAAACATTTATTTTATTTATATTTAACTAATTTTTGTCTAACCATTGTTTTAAGTTATTAATAGAAAGAAGGCTATTTATTTAAGGTGTTTTTTTTTTTTTTTTTTTTCAAAGAGAAGTATTTCTAGTCTTGTCTTACATTAGCTAGTCTTATTTTATCTAGGGACCGAACTATTAGACACCATAGCTTTTTTAGTGTTTTTCAAGTTTTTTTTCCCCTAGGATTTGATTTCTAAGGGAGCCTTGTCTGAGAGTTTAGGATTTACCTATGTGCAAGCAACACAATTTGAGACATCATCGATAAGGCTATTTAGACTAGGCACAAAGTATTTTTTTTCTAACCAGGTTAGTAAACTTTTATTTCAGGTGGGTTAATCTGGTATACCTGATCTATGATAACTCGCTCAAGGGCCTCAGGGACTATTGGCCTGTCATCTGGTAACAGCAGCCATCCTTCAGGTCATTCAGTGCCTACTGCTTATGGGCCTTTTTTTTGAGTGTAAGAGGGCAAAGACAGAAGGACAGAGTTGGGGCGGCTACAAGAACTTTTAGTTGCTGACAGAAATGTCATTTTTCTAGCTAGGTCTTAAACGTTTTTTTTCTTGTCACATGGTCAGTCTACTTGTTTACTACTGTTTTTTTCTTATTCTTTTGAGTGTACTTTTGGAAACAACCTTAACCTCTGATTTAGACAGAAATTAATCTTAGTCACTTTAAGGGTTACCTGAGGCTTGTCCAGTGAAATTGTCAGATGTCCAAGGGGAGCCTTTGGGGTCTTGGGCCCCATCAATCCTCAATTGTAAAGGCCAGCATAGACTCCAGAAGTCCTGAGCTCTGAAGGGAGCTTTCTCCTGTCTAGTGACCAACTCCAAGCTGGCGAAAAGGCCCTACTGGGGGACATGAGGATACCGGTCATGGTCATTGTTCAGTGCCGGGGCTGCCTGCATTGGAAACAGAGTTTCTTTTGAGGCAGAGGCTCTGATCTGGGCTGTTTTTAGATCCTGTTCTCAGAAAACTTCTCAGCCTTCAGGAGTACAAGTGACTCCTGGGGGCCGTTAAAGTGAGAGTTAAATCAAAGGTTAAGGTGGCTTGTCAATTTTATTATAACACTTCTCTGGGTTATTTGGGAACCTTTTTCATATCTTTTCTGAATTGTCTCTACACTGAGAAGTGAATCTAAGTTTTAATAGATCCTGTAAGTAGCAGCTGAGTACTGTCAGGGGGCCAAAGCCCAACCTACAGGTATCATAAGGCATCTGCCTTATCACCCATACAAAAGCCCTAGCTGGAGAATGTAATGAGCTAAATTCTTGTTTTTTTTTAGCTAGACGTTGAACATTTAACTAAGGGGAGAGTCCAGTGGGGAATAGGCCTAACTAAAAGAAAACAGGAGTACCAAAAGGCAAGGAGTTGGGAGAGAAGGCAGCCTGGAGCCCTAGCCTTAACTTGTCTCACCCCCTTCTTTGAGACTCTTACTGAACTGATAGGAGTTTTTTAGCTTTCGTCTCAGATATTTATAGGCCCAATTTAATAACTACTCATGTTTATCTTTTCTTTTTTCCCTTTGGAAAATTTGATGTTTTTAGAGGAGTTAAGCTTGTAAAGACAGAATCTTATACATCTACATTGATCAAAGTTTTTGATTTTTAGCAACCTCAACTTTTAGCATACACTGGTAGCTTATGAACATGTACAAACAATAACAAATTTGTTTAACAACTTTTTAATGTAAAACTGAACAATCTTATTAATATACCCTTTTAAGATTTAAAAAATAAAATATAAAGACCAATAATAGGAATAACTAAAGCATGTTAACTTAGCAATAAGAATTATTAGGACTCAGAGGGGGGACCAGCAGTTAGCGTAATGGCTATGTCGCTGGACTCCCACGTAGTCGACCGCAGTTCGCGTCCTGGACCCGGTGGCTTAAAACTCATGCTGGGCACGTGTGCGTGCGTGCCCAAGATCCCGAGAGGAGAAT
>NW_006206889.1:231361-238937 GCF_000334495.1 Tupaia belangeri chinensis
AAAAAAAAAAAAAAAAAAGGACTCAGAGGGATCCAGGCAATAATGTTTTCGTGAGTCTATGTTTAACACTGGATTTATATTTTTATACCATGTTACCTCTTTAACTCAGGGGTACTGTATTGGCCACCCAACATGCAGCCTTCTCAAACATTCCCTTAGTATTTTTTTGGCCAACCTTGGCTTAACAGTTTAGAAAACCAATTAGTTTATGTAGAAAATGAAGATTTTATCTGAATGATTAGATTTTTTAGAAACCTGTACTTGTTAAGAGTACATTTTCTTTTCATCTCCTTTGTGGATTTTTTTTAAGGACATAACATTAGGATTAGAGCCATAGTTAATGCTCTGACAGAAATTCATAACTGACAAAGAAATTTGGCTATGTATACCAGTTTAACATAATAGTCTATCATTAATTCTTGGGACTCTCAAATTATTTTGGAACACAATGCATACATAGACATACAAATACATAACTTATTTATACATAGAACTCAAATATAATACCAAGAAAACTAGAATTACTCACTTTGACAATGCTTTCTATTTTTATCTAACATATAAAGAATAATTTTGATTGGTTTAACAGTTCCCTTTTGGATGTCTCAGGGGCCCTCTGTAAACATCTAAGAGTTACTTTGAGGTCAAAGATCCTCTTAGCACTAAAACTAAAGCCAGAAAAAGCTAGTCACGATTTTTTTTTTAGATATCTACTATGTAAAATGTAACAAACACATAACACATAAATACTAGCTGTTTCATTAAGCCAACCATATTAAGAGAAATATGATGTTGCTTGACTAATAAAAACCTAGACAAAATGTATCTTGGAAATTGTGAAGACTTTTACTTATTAATCTTTTTTAAAATTATATTTGAAGCCAATTTATTTACTAAAGTTAGATGAACTTGAAAAGCATTTAAACCAATTTGTATGAGCGCTCTTTTTATAAACCAAATTGAATAGAATTCTCTAAGGCCCTTTTTACACAGACATACAACATGTAGTACATAACATGACATATTACATGTATAGATGTACACACACATTAGGACTATAAGAGCCAATTTCCCTGGGATTACTTTGACATTGATACTCTTTTGAGTAACCTCTCTTTTTGAAATTTTTAATTATACACTTAAGGACGGTAGAAAACGGTAGAAATTTAACTTTTTGTTGTCTATACCATCAGAGTTTTTACAACACAGATATTCTTGATATTTCTACCCCTTTTAAGTGTTATATTTTCAAAAGGCCCTCTTAGCTTTTGGATGGAGAGTTTGATGCCATAATCATAATTTAACCTCCCTCTGTTGGGGATGCTTCTCTTAAGGGCAACATGGCCTGAGGAGTTGGGGCTTTGCTCTTCCCTCATTTCCTCGGATCTGCTCCAGGTGTAGGGCAGTGAGAGAAGGGCTGAGGAGGCTGCCTCCTGTGGCCTCTTGTTGCCCTCCCTAGGCTGATGCCTGCTAGGGTTATAAGGGGGAGGAAGATCCAACCCCTCAGGATCAGACTGCAGGATAGGGGACTTTTGTTCTCTTTGGCTGAGGCTCTTTCTGTGGGCCAATTACAAGAATACAGTTCCCTGTTTTTAAAGCACAACTTCTCAGCCAGGGTGGGGGCCGCTGGACTATGGCTATTGGTAAGGATGTCCAGGTCCACCCGATTCTCCTGTGGCAACTTTTCAAACAGCTTGTACTTCTTTATCAAAGGATCCTGTCTCAGGCCATCCCACCCAAAAGTGGGTCATTCAATCTCATACAGGGTTCTCAAGCTCTGTTTGAAAGCTTGCCACCATAATCATTCTTCTACAAAGGCCTCATCCAAGTGGTATAGCATGCAGCTAAGGGGAGTCTTAAGAGAGCTATTTTTTGCCTCCCATAACTTTTAGAATTAAGACAAGAAAGGAAACAAACATCTCAACCTTGTCAGAATGGAACTCTTGAAGAACCCCTTGGTCCGTGAGATCAGTAACCCATTGTTCAATATCCTCCACTGAAGAAGACGGTGGATAGAACCAAGTAATAATCTCTAAGAGAGTGCAGAGAAAAATAAGTAAAATGACAGAAAAGGCAGAAGAAACCCATAAAAGTCCTGAAATTTCCAGGGGTTCAAGCCCTGCCAGGGCCCCCAGCCCTAAGTTTTCTCAAACCGTCTAAGGGCCAAACTTCTAGCCCCCAGATTCCAAGCATGTCTGGTGAAACCTAAGTAGGAGTTCTGTAACTGCGTCCAGTTAGCCCTGAATCCTACCAACCTGCAGAAGGGCAAACGGCCCCTCAACCCAGGCTGGATTTCAGGGGGCCTCTCAGGCCATCAAACTCTGCCTGGGACTCTCACCCTGACTCGTGGCCCCGTCTAAGGGCCAAACTTCTAGCCCCCAGATTCCAAGCATGTCTGGTGAAACCTAAGTAGGAGTTCTGTAACTGCGTCCAGTTAGCCCTGAATCCTACCAACCTGCAGAAGGGCAAACGGCCCCTCAACCCAGGCTGGATTTCAGGGGGCCTCTCAGGCCATCAAACTCTGCCTGGGACTCTCACCCTGACTCGTGGCCGACCCCTTACTCACCGGTTTGTCTCCACAGAAGCAAACAGAAAAGGACAGGAACACTCAGAGAAATGCCTCTGGAGGTCTTAGAGTAAAACTCCACAACCTTTTGGAGGAGCAGTCAGTGTCTCTTGTCAGTTGACAACAATCCTGAGAAGAGCTCCGGGGCCCTGGGAGATTCCAGGTGGCGCCTCCCCTAGAGCAGTCTCCAGGCAGTTGGCAGCCAAGCCAAACGAGGCCACTCTCCTTAGGATGCCTCACCCATGTACCAAACAGATACAGATCTTGCTGGGGCCTCCAAATATTATAGTCTTCTCAGTGAGAAATAAGAGGACATCCAGACACAACCAAATTCACTGGAGTTTATTGATTAAGCAGGCAGCATACGGGGGAACTCATGTCTCTCAAAACCCCACAGCCCCGAGTGTAAGGTGAGCCCCGCTTATAAAGGCGAAAAATATACAATCATGTCGGGGATGACGTGATGATTCACGAGGGTAAGGTGCTGTGGGCTCGAATGGGGGAAAGGGTAGGGGTAGGGTTTTAACAATGTAAGAGCAAAAGCACAGAACAGAAGCAAGAAAAGCAGGTTAATCATTCTTCAGGGTTTGTTCGGTCTCTGCCTAAACACAATAGAATCTTAATGGTCTTCAGGGCTCAGGGCAAGGGGTCTGGTGACTACATCACTAAGGAACATTTTAGGGCAGTTAGGAGGAGTGGGGTTTAGAGACAATAGGAATGTTGATTACTCTATTTACTCTTGGGCACAGAGGAGAGGGCAAGTTTCCAGTCATAGGAATCTAAGAGTTTATAATGGAAGCGCTCCTCCAAGATGGAGTCACTCTTACTCTATACCCCACTTCTCTTGGAGTCGCTCCTGCTTCAGTGGGGCCAGGGGTATCAAGGTTTTCTGTGGGATGTGGTTGCATGGAGTGTTCTCATCTAGGGCTTTTTCCTCTCCTGATCCTTAGCCAGAGTGAACAACTCTACTGAACCTTTCTTGCATCTCTTGCCATTTGCAGGGGACTGACTTCACTTCCACTGGAAGCTGAAGAACGAGGCTTGGGAGCTTGCCATGTGCCCTCCTCAGTCCTGAATGCCTGGCTGACTGCCCTGCCCCTTCCCTCTGAGTCCTGTGTGTGCTGTACCTATAACATCAGGATTTTTGTTCTGTATTAGGGAAAAACAGGGATGAGCATGTCAGCTTCTCTTCCTGAGAGCACAGCCTTGATTTGCTTTGCCCATGAGCTGTGCTGTGGGCACCCATGCTCAGGACTGCAGAGTAGGCCTCTCTGGTCTCCTAGACTTGCTGGTTTCTCCCTGCCATCCTCGGGATGAATCTAGTCCCTCCTGCCTGTGGCAGGAAGAACTGGAAGAGACATTCACTGTGGGCAGGGCCCCTCGTGTCCCCTAGGTGAGGCAGAGATACCAGGATCTGTGTGCAGGTCTCATTGGCTCTACATGTGGAAGGTTCTGGCATACACAGGGGTCGTCTTGGAGTTGTGGCAGCTGTAGGAACTCAGTCTACAATGCAAAGGCCTCAGGGAAGACTGGAGGCCATGCAGAAGGCTATGCTAGGGTCCCATGGCATTCCTTGGGCAGTGCCAGAAGCCCTGTGCAGGGCCACATCAAGCCATGAGGGGCTTCATGGGGGCTTCTGGGCAGAAGGAGCACCTCAGCAGGGTCATGGGACAGGGCAGTGATGTGAGCTTGGCTTTTCTGTTGCAGTTCCTCGTTTACTTTGTGTACTTCCTGGTGCTATGTGGCATCTACTTCACGGGGGCCATGTTGGACCTGCTGCACTACTTACGGCAGAAGCATCACCAGCCCCTGCCCCTGGCCCCGGAGCTGAGGAGTCCTGCAGAAAAGACTATGCAAGCACTGGGTCTGCAGGACAGGGACCTCAGTGGCCTGCAGCCATTGGCTCCACCACCCCTGGAGCACAGCATGGAGGACAGCACGAGGGCCCCACAGCTGGCCTCCCCAGAGGAAGATGGCCAGGACAAGGCCTGACCCACTTGGCCTGCCGGATTCCTGACCCCAGCAACAGCTCCGTCCTGATCCAGCCTGGGGCCGAGACACGCAGACGAGTGCCAGCAAGCCTGTTCCGCAGTGTACACATTCCAGTGTGCAGAATGTTGAGCCAGTGACTCGGGGGCCCACAGGGTGCCTTTGTGGTAACCTCCAAGTGTTCATGCCTCACAGCTGTGGCCCCAGCCTCAGCCAAGAGAGGGCTTTGGCTATCCGCAGCCCTACCCCTCAGCCCTGCTGGCGCTCAGGGCAGCTACCTGGCCATGGCTCACACTGGCCACTACAGCTGTGGTTACCTCTTCCTATGGCCCTCAGGCCCTCTGCCTTCGTCCCTGTGGGAGGCAAATCCTGTTTCTGGGATTGGTGAGGTGCCTGCCTCCAGAGACACTTCCCTCAGGGGGCCCCGTGTCCTCCAGGGCAGGGGTGGACACCCAGTTCCCAGGCCCAGGGCTAAACTGTGACATTGCCTGGTGCTTGCCTTTTTGAGCAGTGTACAGATGTGTTTTTAAATTGATGGAGTGAGGAGCCGCGTTTGGCCTCTCCATCTGTGGAAGATGCTGGTCTCAGGTGGTGCAGACTGTCCGTCAATGATAGTGGCAGCCCTGGTTCTAGGAGCCCTCATTATCACGTGGATCACTGCTGCCCTACAGGTAGCAAGGGGTGGCTGGGGCTGACCGTATGCTCATGCCAGCCCAGAGGGGATTTGCCCTGGGTCACCAAGGATGTGTGGCTTCAGTGTGAGCTGACCTTGCCCAAGAGGGCCCCTGAAGAGGTCTGCCTTCTTAGGTTTACACCAGGAGTCTGTCCAGTGGCCTCAGCACTTCCCTGTGAGCTGGAGACAGTCCGTGGTACGATCACTTTCCCAGGTACATTAAACAAACCATGAAACCTGAGTGCAAGAACGAGTTCTTGTGGCTGGTCTGGGCCTGGTGGGGAGGGTAGTGGTCAGGAGGCTGGAAAGGGGGTCCCAGCATCCCTCATGGCCTTCCTCAGGGGCAGCTGGGAACATCTCCCCACTGTTTGGGCCCAGGGGAGATGCTATTCCAAGCCAGCTTAACACTGAGGGTGGGAAGAGGGTCAGCTGGATGAGGAGCCTCGAGGTGCCCTGGGCTGAGGTCCAGCTTGAGATCGCACCTGGAGCGTCCTGGCCCATGGTGCTAAGCAGCAGAGCAGAGACCCTGCCACAGCTGTTGTAGGAAAGGGGGAAGCACCTGGCCCTCTTTGGACTTTGGGATTTCACAGGACATGGAGGTGCATCTGGGCTGCCTGGGCCACGGGCTTCAGGAGGGCATGGAGCATGACTACCCCTGCCCCCAACTCTAGCCCACAGCCCAACTGTGAGCCACAGGCCACTGACTTGCCTGCTCTCCAGAGCACTCCCATCCGTGTCAACCCAGCTGCCTACTCCTTTGCCTCCTCCCTGCAGCCGCCTCATGCAGCCCGCAGCATTTCTGTTGTCATGTGTCCTGCCCTTGGACCTGTAGCATTCTGAAGAGAGCTAGTCCCTGCCCCATGTGCTGTGCACAGTGCTGGGGAGATGCCTCTTAGAATCCAGCAGGAGGCACAGCTGCTGTGCAGAGAACATGGGTGCGAGTTTGGAGTGCCAGAGAGCAGGCCCACTGACATGGCCTACAAGGACTGCTGGCTGCCACGGAGCGGAGGTAAGGAAGGGAGCCCGTGGCGCATATCCATCTGTGGCACATCCACACACACTTAAGTAACTCAAGCACACATATGCACACATATACACCCAGGCACATTCATGTGTGTATACACACATACCATGTACACACACGCATATACATACACACTTGTGCATATACCTGTGCACATACATACCTACATATGTGCACGCCCATGCTCTTGCAGCAGGACCTGTGAACTGCAGGGGCCAGTAACAAAGGCCCCATGGACTCATTTGGATGATTTTGTTCTTGTGACAGTGAAGGCCGCTTGCAAACCAAGTGTCAGTGTAAAAGGTCATTTTTATTTAGAGTTTGAAATGGCTTCACATCACATGGTTACAGAACCTGATCAGACAGCAGGTCCTGAGGCAGGCATGTGCTGTTGCAGGGGCCTTGAGCACACATGATCCAATACAGAACCAACCAGACTTTGGGGTGCCTGTTGGCTTCCCCAGAGGTGCCTGCATGCACCCTAGATATCCCTGCCAGCCCCCCACAAAGAGGACAAAGATGTTGGTTTTCTAGGAGAGAGTCAATGGCCACCCCAAGTCCAGGACCAGCCCATTGATGTGCTGGTGGATGATGGTGGGTGGAGTCTGGCAGGTGCTGGCCTCAGGCGCTGCCCCAGCCTTCTTGAGGTGGGCATGTCCTATCCCTGAGCTGGCTGTGGCTGTGTCCCAGCTGGGGGCTGCTGGCCAACCTTTTAGCCCTGTGACTTTTTGAGCCCTGTAGTCCCGCAGAGGTAAACCCTGGTGATTCTCGAGAAGGCCTGGGGTGTACGTGGGCTGAGTCAGTGCAGGAGATCCACATCCTAGGGCAGAGCCAAACCCTCCCAGCCAGAGTCAGGCTCTCCACTCTGGATGTGGCTGCACAGGTGCCTGAAGATGGGCCCCACAGCTCTAGGGCAAGCAGAGCACACTCGGAGCTGTCTGCCCACGCTGCTGAGCTCTGGCATCAGGGTCAGAAGCCAGAGCCCAGGGTTGGAAGGGGACACCGAACTTGGGAATTCCCCTGCTGGGGGTGCTGCAGGAAAGCTGGAGGTAAGGCAGGCTGTCCTCCTGCTCCGTGCCAGCAGTGATGTGCTCAGGCTGCTGCTGCCCTGCCATGCTGCGGCCCTACCAGTCAGGAGAGGGCCGAGGGGTGCCCAGCGCCAGCCCCTAGTTCCTTGCTGCAGCTGGTGTGCAAATGGGTCTGGGCTTGTGTGCAAGAAGGTACCAGGCAAGAAATTGAGTCAGTTCCTGCCAGGGGCGATCAAGGGCCCTTCCAAGAACTTGGGGCCAGCACAGCTGTCAGAGCAGGAGCCTGAGTCACCTCC
>NW_006206889.1:238956-241933 GCF_000334495.1 Tupaia belangeri chinensis
AAATGGAGCTGTGTTCTGATTTGAGCCCCAAAACCACAGGGCACCGAGGCTGGTGACTAGTTGCAAATGGCCAGCCAGGGCATGTGGCTTGGGAAGGGTGGGGAGAGCGTTGGCATCAGGCTGTTTTCAACTTTTTAAAAAACACTCTTTGGCTTCCTTTTATTTCTGAGGATTACATGAAATGTGAGCAATACAGGAAAGTGTCCCGGCTGGGCCCTGGGTGTAGGCCAAAACCACAGGGCACCGAGGCTGGTGACTAGTTGCAAATGGCCAGCCAGGGCATGTGGCTTGGGAAGGGTGGGGAGAGCGTTGGCATCAGGCTGTTTTCAACTTTTTAAAAAACACTCTTTGGCTTCCTTTTATTTCTGAGGATTACATGAAATGTGAGCAATACAGGAAAGTGTCCCGGCTGGGCCCTGGGTGTAGGCCCGCTCCCTGCCGGCAGTGTGGCTTTCGCCGCACCCTGTACCTGTCTCCTCCTTGACTCTGTCCCGTGTGGTCCGAGCAGAGGCCCTACTTGGAGGAGGAGCTCATGAAGCTGTTCTCGATGCAGAGCACAACATAGGCATTTTGGCAGCTCACGGCCTCCTGCCCCAGCAGCCTGCCTGCCAGCAGTGAGGAGGCCTGGCCTGTGGCTGAGGCAGCCTCTGTCCTCCACGTCTCACAGTAGCTCTCAGTCAGCCGGCGACCACTGGGGTCTGAACCGTGCCACACGCTCTTCTGGGGCCTGCAAAACACACCAGGTGCCAGTCACTGCCAGGCCCTGCTCTCCCAGGGCAGCAGAGGTGCAGCCTGGTGGCTGGCCTTGGGGGCCATAGGAGCCACCTAGGTCCATGACCTGGACTCCTGTGATACCCTGCTCACTGCCTGTTGGGCCCCACCCACACTGCTGCTACCAGACACACCCACTTAAGGGCAGGGGTGGGAGGGTGTGTGTGCCTAGCTGAGCTGTGTCACCTCGGAGGGCTAGTCCTTCCGAGGTAGGTGAGCCTGGCTCTCAGCGTCCTGTGGGTTGGAGGCATCCTGGTGCCACATGGCTGGGAGTGAGCTCCACCTGTCTAGGGCCTGGCCTCTGGCCTGCCCTGCATACAGGCTCAGCCCAGCCTGCCACAGTGCTCACATCACAGACTGAGGCCGCCCTCCCCACCTTCCCAAGCCACATCCCAGCAGAGGGCCAGAGGTTCAGGCATCTCCAGGGACTGCTTGTCCCACACACCCAGTGTGGGAACAAGTACCACTTATCCCTGACAGGTGGAGGGACACTTGGGTGATGCCTCTTTGAGAACAATCTGGTAATTCCTGCCAGTGCTTTCAGTGTGTGGATGCTTGACTCAGAACTCCGCTCGAGTTCACTTACAGAGTAACTGCCATGCTGTTCAAGTGGGGAAACAGGCGGGAGTTCTCAGACCACACTGTTCTGAAAACATCGCTAATACAAGTTCTTAAAGAGCACTTTTCTCTTTTCCTCATGCTCTCTGACTTGGCGGCTTTAAAGTAAGGAGTGTGTGGAGACCTAGGGTGTCACATGGAAGCCAGACCACTGGGAACATTTCCCCCCTGTCTACACTGGGGCACTTACCAGGCGGGGTGCCTCAGGACGTCTCTGCCATCAAAAGAGAAGATGCGAGCTGCAGGTGGCAGCTGGCCCTCAGAGCCTGAGAACAGGGCCTCCCAGTTGGGGAACAGCACTTCGTCCTGTGGAAGGAACAAGGGTGTGGGGTCTCAGTCCATCTCTGTCATGTCTGCCAAAGGGTTGAATGCCAGGAGAGCCCAGCCCTGGCCTGGCCGCCTCAGACCCAGAGAGCTGTGTGGGGTGAGGAGCACACAGCAGGGACTGAGGGTGATGAGGGGGAGGGGCGTGTGGGGTGAGCTGGCCCCCAGAACCCAGGACCTGCAAGTCCACCACTGCTGGTTCTGGAGAATGCTGGTACTCCCCTGGCATCCAGAAACCACAATCCAACTTGGAAAGTAGCTAAAGAGCACAGTTATTTGATGGGCACCCTGGCTGGGCTCAGGTCACTGTGCAGACACCCCATGACTTCCTGGGCTACTTCGGCTCTATCTAGAAGTTACCAGCTGGGTAGAGGTGGCAGGCCCTGCCCTGATGTCATCCTGGAGGCCCAGGCCTACACTTAAGACACTGTATGCTGATAGGGCACCCTGACTCACCTTGAGGTTGACAATGGGCACAGCCCCACGGTCAGCACGGCGCACGATGCTGTAAAGGTCCTGCAGCCGGGAGGATAAGAAGGCGCGGAAGGTGCCGGCCAACCCCACGGCACGCGCCTGCTGGAAGCACTGGAAGTCGGCTCCGCGGATGCCACGCATGCCGCCTGACAGCGGGCCGTTGAGTGCCACCAGGTGCAACTGTGAGAGAGGCCGGCATGTCATGCATAGCTGCACCCAGGGAAAGACTCGGAGGTGGGTGATAGTGCGATGCCATGTCATGGCACTCAGGGGCCTGGGACAGCCTGTGGGCAACTGCCGGGCCAAGCCTGCCTTCCAAGCAGCCCAGCCCCACAGCCTGCCCCATCCTCAGCCATGCAGCCTCCTACGCAGGATGGGCTTCCTAGAGTCCTGGGGCATCATCTTACCCTGCTGCCCAGCTCCTTGTGCATGAGCTGTTACCTTCCATGATGGACACTTGGCCAGCAAAGTCTCAGACTCAGTTATAGCTGCAGAATTACAGCACCCTGGCAACCCTGCAGCAAAGGCCTGGTGGCCAAACACCCACCCCAGGGCACTCACCACTGGCTGGAAGTCCTGGTGCGTATGAGCAGGAGAGCTCGTGGGGTGTGCTGGCCTGAGGTGCACGTAGGAGCCATGGTACGGAACTCCAGGGTAGGGCTGGGGATTTGGCAGGCGCGGGGGATTGGCCAGGAAGTCATCTGCCCTCCAGGGCCGCAGAGTGGAGTGGGGTTGCTCTCTCTTGGGGTATGGGTTGCCCTGGTGTAGCTGCACCACAGGGGGCTCCAGG
>NW_006206889.1:242504-256218 GCF_000334495.1 Tupaia belangeri chinensis
GGGAGGCAGTGCCATGGCAGTCATGCCCATGACTCCAGGCTGCCTGCTTGGGACAGGCTCTCCTCTGAGCTCTTGGATGGCAGAAGGCTAGACTTCGTGACTGGGGGTGCCCTGGATTGTGCAGTGTAGAGCAAGTATGGGGAGTCCTGTCAGCCTAAGACCTGAGTTGGTGGCATGCCCTCTGCTCAGCCACCCTGGGCTCCATGGCTCTCAGAAATTGCAGTTCTCACTGATGTGTCCTGACCCTGCCACCATGCTGCTGCCAGACCTTGATCCCAGCCCCCTGCACTCCAGACTCCCTCAGAGGCCCAGCATATGTTCAAAGTCACTGTGTGAGCTACCCCTAGCTCCACAGTCCCGATTTTGCACTTTTGTCCCCACACTGAACAGCTGGCACAGCAGGTAATTCCCCTGCCCAGGGTGTCTACCACTGTTCGCCATACAGGCCAGGTCCTTGGGGAAGGGGCAGTCTGGTAGGCCTAGTGTCTAATACAGCACCCAGCATGGGAGGGGCCTGTGCCCACTTGCTGACTGAATGAATGGGTGAGAAAACAGACGGGTGAACCCTGTAACTAGACAGGTTCACAAGGAGCTTGACACATGCTACTTAAGTCCTCATTCCTGAGCCACTAAGAAAGCCATAGCTCCTGCTCAAGGGGGAGGGCCACAGTAGCGGCCACACTTAGGGAGAGTACTTCTACCTGCCTACCCACCCACCTGCCTACCTGCCTGCCCACCTGTCCATCTCTCTGTCTACAAGTCACACACGGGGGTCCAGCTCCTGAGCACCCAGTATTGCTCTAGGAACATGAATATGTGGGTTCCCTCATGTCCTGGGTGTCCTCACCCCCCAAGTCCCTAATGGTTGTGTGAAGAAGCAGCTCCTTACCATCCCACCTGGAAGTGGTGTTCGGTCCTCCAGCTGGAAAAAAAAAAGGCAAGGATTATTCCTGCAGCCTCTGCCTGGCCACACCAAAATGGCCCAGGATGGCCCTGCCACCTGCCACCCTTGCCCTCCTGCACGTGTATCATGGGCCTCACTGGTGTCTGCCCTCGAGGCTGGAACAGACTCCTCGAAGTCAGGACTATGGCTACATCCCAGCGCTTACGATAGTGCCTGGTACCCAGTGGGCACCTGTAGCCTCTTCCCATCTGCAAAGGGCACCACAGGGTCTGAGCTCAGCCATGGGGCCGTAATGGGAAGGCAGGAGGGGTTCTAAAGAGTTCAGGGGCTGCAGTGATGCACAGATCAACTCTAAGTCCTCGGTGCCAAAGGAGGTCCCTGGACAGAATGGGCTGCTTCGGGGCAGAGGGCTGGCCTCCACCCATCCTCACATTTGGCACACAAAGAAGGCTGTGTCCAGCTCAGACTGCAGCCCTGGCTGGTTCTGAGGTTCCAAGAGAGCAGACACCAGAGCTAACCTCATCCTCAGCAGTCGAGCAACCCCTGGTGTGCCAAGGACCCAGTGTCCAGCAGCCACATGTAGTCAAGGCTCCTCGAGGGTACCCATTTCATCCCAGTCGTGTTTACGACACACTGTGCAGAAAGGCAGTCAGCTTCCACACAGTCTAGGGCCATGCTACAGTATCACACAGCTCTCTACAGACTTGAGATGGGCCTGATGTCCATCCTTATTAGCCAGCCTCGTCTCCCTAACAGGAGAGAGTGTGCACAACTTCTGCGTGTGCCACCTGTCTGTAAGCACTTACAACCTGACCGCCTGGGGCCTAGCAGCAGATCCCCACAGGGGCAACACTTTGTTTACCTTACAGGTGTAGAGTATCACTTCAAACCTCAAACTGCTCAAAAATATAGCTTACTACTTAAGGGGAAAAGTTTAAAGATAAAAGTATGAGAAGCACTGCTGGGGCCACTCAGTGGTCAGTGGTTAACGTGGCTGGATTTCACATGGCTCACTACACAGTTTGAGTCCTGGACTTGGCAGTATGAGACATGGGCACATACAGAATTTCAAAGGGAGAACGGAAAAGGTATTTCAGCATGGACATCCCCCACGGCAGGGGGACTTTATCTCATGCACATGCTTTTATTCTCTCTGGTGGGTACATGTACTCTCTAGCAAATTATAAAAGAGTTTGGAAGCATTGTTGATTCTTCATCTTGACCTTGCTGTGGGGCAGTGGAGGGTGGGGTATCTGCCCAGGGTCAAAGGTCTCTGTCATCCTGCAGCTCTGCCTGGCACCTCCATATCCTACCCACCCACACGTTCACAAGTGCATGGAGAGTGCCGCCCAGAGAACTCACCAGGACCTTCCGGAATCCATTCCGGACACGGACAAAGAGCTCCTCCCTCTCTGCCACGAAGAGCAGCCAGCCCTCAGGCACCTCATGCACCTTGCCCAGCATGGCCTGGTACGAGGCCCAGATCCTCACCTGCTGGAACCCAAACCCACAGGCAGCATCCAGGTCTCAGTGGATAGAGGGAGGGAGGTCGGGATGCAGGGAGCCAGAAGCAGGGAGGGGGGGCAGGGGTGGCAACTCAAGAGATTATGGGTAGGGAGAGCAGGCGGGGAGGCAGCTGGACACGGACAACCTGCTGTGGGATACATCTGCTTAGTTGCTAGGACGTGGGTGGCTCTGTCCTGCCACCTGGAAGAGGCTATCCCAGGACATGGGGAGGCAGGCTCAGGGTGAAATATCCATGTCCCCTATGGGCTCTGTGGGACGCCAGCCCCTCAGCCACCTCCACGCAGTGGCCATGGGGAGTCCATCCTGGTCCTCCCAGCCACCATTTTGACTCTGGAAACTGCATTTCAGGGCTTCCTGGGCACTTGCCCAAGGGGACAGGGCTGGCTCAGCCCTGAATCCCGAGGGTCGAGGGTCGGCAGAAGAAGCCCCACTCTGGCTCTCTAGGGGGTTGGGGTAGGGAGAGCCAGATAGGTGGGGCTGCAGAGCTGCCTGAGGCTGAGGGGAGGAGCCTAGCCACCCAATACTTACCCCTGAGGAGGCGCCCATGGCTCCAGGAGGCCCTGGAGGGCCAGGAGGGCCTGGAGGCCCAGGGACACTGATGGCTGCAAGATAGAAACCATAGTGGAACATGCGGCCACACGGGGACCACAGGTGGGCCAGCATCTACCCAGGGCTACTCCTTGCTTCACTTACTCTGTCTGTGAGGGCCAGGAAACGAAGGGGGTCCTGGAGGGCCGGGGGGCCCAGGAGGGCCCTGGCGTCCCTCATAACCAATGCCAGGGGGTCCCTGAGGTCCAGGTGGGCCGGGCTGACCTCGGATGCTCTCTCCCTTGGGACCCTAGGGACAGCAACAAAACATACTCCATCGTGGCCTAGACCCCAGGTTGGGGACGAGAAGTCTGAGCCAGGGCTTCACATGCTGTGAACCCCTGTGGCCAGCAGTCACCGTTTGCTGGGAATGCCATCCCAGAGTATAGACTGAACAGCCCAGAGGTCCCTGGGGACCTTGGACAGATGCTGGGGCCCATGGCCCTTGGAGTTTTGGGGACAGATGAGGTTCTGGACCCAAAGTCCTTTCCAGAGACCAGGCACAGGGTGGATGAACACAACACTGCAGAGAGCAGGCCGAAGCCAGCTGGGTAGGGTGTTCCGGATCAGTATGCCCTGGAGGGCCTGCTGTGTGTCCCACACAGTGGCAAAGAGAAAAAGGAGGCTGCCCAGGCAGCTGAGGTTGCAGAGCATAGCCTTGATTCCTATATGCAGGCTCCCTCCCTCCAACCCACATCCCCTACCCTGGACACAGCTCTGCTCACAACTGGGCTGCCTACAGGCCAGCCCTGGGGTCAGACTTACCGGAATCCCAGGGTAGCCCGGGGGGCCTGGAGGGCCAGGGGGGCCAGGCACACTTGAGCTGAAGAAGCCACCGCCACCAGGCTCCCCCCTTTCCCCTTTCTGTCCAGTGTCCCCTCGTTCTCCCTTCTCCCCCTGTGGACAGAAACACCTGCCTGAGAAGGCCCGCACTCATGGCTGGACAGGGAAGGTAGGCAGGAAATTGACGCCCGCAAACCATAGGGGAGGACTCTCAGCCTTCCCAGGCCACGGCAAGGAACCGGGAGCTTCTGGAAGTTTTTGGTGAGCTTTTGGAAGTTTCCGCAAGATAGGGCCAGGGATAATGAATGCTCTGAGCACTTGCTGGGGCTTGAATGGCTTCGTGGCTTGCCCACAATGAATGACCATGCTCACATGGTCCCCCAACCCAGACTTGCTCACGGACATCACCAACCTTCATCTCAGCCTCCAAGTGAAGCAGGTCAATCGGGAACTGCCCTACAGGATGGGATGGAGGCAGGAGGGGGGGAAGGAGAGAATGGGGGGAGAGAGAGAGAGAAATGACCTTTCGGACACTCAGGACTCCGCTTATAGCCCCTCCCACCCAAGTCTCATGCCTTTCGGAAACACGTTTCTCTGTGTAGAGATTCTGTATATCCTATGTTTATTCCTAATTAACTGACATATTTTGATGTTTCTATTCATGACGCCTTCTCAAAAAAATTTCTTTCATGAGAGAAGCACTCTCAACAGGGTCTAACCCGGCACCCCTCCCAACCCGCCAGGAGCCTGGGTGCACAGCTGACATGCACAGGTCTGCAGGGCAATAAGCCCACCACCCTCTGGATGGGCCAGTGTCACTCAGCGGTGCCATGCCCCACCACCGTGCTGGCCCATCAGAATTCCATTCCCAATTGTGTGTAACCCTCGTATCTAATGATCGTGGTGAATTTATTAATTCTGACACTTCTTCTATAGATCCTTGACTATTTACATTAAAAAGAAGCGGGGGGGGGGGGGGAGGGGGCCAGCCAGTGGCATGGTTAAGATGGCTGGATCCTGAAAGAAATGGAGAATGAATTGCAGTGTGGCCATCCGTCATGGGGATGCTTTCTTGTTTCCCTCCGTCTCTCTCCAGAGGGTGCATGTGCCCTCTGACAAACTAAAGGAAAAAAAAGCTGGGGAGTCAGCAGTTAGTGTAATGGCTATGTCGCTAGACTCCCACGTAGTCGACCGCGGTTCGCGTCCCGGACCCAGTGGCTTAAAACTCACGCCGGGCACGTGTGCGTGCGTGCCCAAGATCCCGAGAGGAGAATGGAGGAGAAGGAACTGCGACGTGACCATCCCCCCTGGGGGGTGATTTCTTGCTTTCTGTCTCTATGTCTCTGTCTGTCTGGAGAGCGCACGCGCCCTGTAGCGAAAACCTCTCCAAAAAAAAAAAAAAGAAAGAAAGAAAAAAAAAAAAAGCTGTGGGAACAGCAGGTTTATTTCTTCCTCCCAAGTGTCTTTCCTGTCTCTTCCTTGCGTCCCGCGTGCTGAGCAGGACCCTCGACACTGCCCACCAGGCCACAAAACACCCCTGGGGGCTTTCCCAGTGCTTCTTTCTCTTTTCCTAATCAGTCTTGATAGAAATGTATGCAAACTGTTAGCTCTATCAAGTTTTATTTTTTTATATCTTGAGGGTCTGTTATCAGATGTGTGGAAATTTAGCATTACAGGAGTTTCCTGGTGGACTACTCTTCTATCATGACAAACACTTCTTTATTTCTGGCAATGTTTCTTCACTCAAGGGTAATTTGTTTGAATATCCACATACCCCAACACACCACACACCCCCACATATGGACACCTCCCACATACCACACCCCCAAAACACTGCACACATACACCCACAAATCCACATACCACACCCCAACACACCACACACACATATATATAGACACACACATCCACATACCACTCTCCAATATACTACACACATACACCCACACCAACACACCACATGCACACCCACATACCACTCCCCAATATGCTACACACGTGCACCCACACCAACACACCACACGCACACCCACATACCACTCTCCAGTATGCTACACACATGCACCCACACCAACACACCACACGCACACCCACATACCACTCTCCAGTATGCTACACACATGCACCCACACCAACACACCACACGCACACCCACATACCACTCCCCAATATGCTACACACATGCACCCACACCAACACGGCACACGCACACCCACATACCACTCCCCAGTATACTACACACATGCACCCACACCAACACACTACACATACACATATATGGACACACATACCACATCCCAACACACTGCACACATATACCCACTCCACACATACACACATACCCCAGCATGCCACACCCTAACACACCTACACTGCACACCAACACTCTCACGCACACACACCCAGTTTCCCTTCCCACTGCACTTTCCAGTCTGGGTTTGGGCTAGATCCACTGCTCAGCTCCCTGTTCCCCATTACTCCACCTGTGTGTTCCATCCCCTCCCTTACTACTGCCTTTGCCTCCACATCTTTTCCTTTTGGTTTTCACATGTCTGTGTGTGAGCTCGCTGCCTTCTGTCCTCAGCCCTTCCTTAAGGTCATGGCAGGTGTTCCTGACTTCAGTCCAATGGGGTATCTCACGCCTCAGCCTGGGTGGGGTCTCATCCCTGGTTGCCGCCTGAACTGCTCTCCCTCCTGTGCTCTGGCTGCCTTGAGACCATTCCCAGCCTTCTGCCTGCTCATTCTTGCCAAGAAAACCACGTTGGTCTGCGTGTAAATCCCATAGGGGACTTGTCCTCAGCTCTGGAAAGGCTGGCCACTCTGCTTTTGAACGCTGCTACCACTGGTGCCCTCTTTGGCTCTCTAGTGACGTGTGTGTCCCCTTCTCTATGCACTGCCTGCCCCTCCCATACCTCTGCCTAGATGTCTGCTGGTTTCGGCTGTCTCACCTGCCTGGTTGCACACAGCATTCCTGATCCCAACTGTTCCATTTTTGGCCCTAGGAGTAAACTCCACCCTCCTCTGAACTTGCCAGCTGACATCTCCCATTTTTGTCACTTTGTGAGCACAAAGGCATCACTTTGTGAGCACAACGACCAGGCTGACACCAGATCTGACACCAGCCAGCTGGGCTCTGTGAGCCTGCCTGCGCTGGTCCTCCTTCTGGCCTGTGGCCTGCCTGGTCACTCTGCCCACCTTTTCTCCAGCAGGCCCTGGCTTAATGTGCGGATGGTGGACAACAGCCCCCGTCTGCTTCCCAGGATCCGTTGTGCCCCAGGCAGGCTTTCAAGATAACTGACTGGCTGAGCCTCCACCTGCAGATCCACTCCTCAACCACAGCAGAGCATCGCCCTGCCCCACCTCCTGGGAGGGCCCTGCTGGTTCTCAGAGTAAAGGGACACCTGCTGCCTGTATCGGTGCTCTGGGTTTCTGCCCTGCTGCTCCCAGACACCTCCAGCTTCATCAGCTTTCCTGGACAGGCTTAGGCAGGCTTGGATGCCAGCCTATCCATCTGCAGTGCAGTAGAATTCAGCAGGGACCTCTTACTGTCCACAGGGAAGAGAGTTCATGCCTGGAAGACCCTATTACGTGCAGCCCTGGACAGAGGGCTCCAGTGCCAACCCCACCCCAAGTGCTCTTTGTGACCAACCACGGGTGTGGGCATCATAGGACCCCAATGCATGGGGATTTCCTGTCTCCCCTGGGAGGTGCCTACTTGGGTCTAACACCGGGTTCCTCAGGAGTGGGGTGATGAGGAAATCTTGCTAGGCTGCTGGCCTGCAGCATTTCTGGGCCCTGGTCCTGAGGTGTGAGGCAGCAGGCATCCCTGACTCCAGGCTCCCTAATGGTTCTGTGAGCCAGGAAAGAATTTCCTTCTTCCAGGAAGGTAAGATGGTAATTCCCACACACCAAGGTCCCAGACCCATCTAAGGGCTCTGGATGCTGGTCCATGGGGCTGGCCACACAGCCCAGCAAGCTTACCTGGTGGTCCGGGTGGGCCCACTTCTCCTTTGTCACCTTTTGCTCCAGGAGGCCCCTGGTACCCTGGAGGAGCAGATACCCTAGGGTTCATCAATGAATGCCCAGCAAGAGCCCCTGCCCTGTGCACACCTCCCCTGTAAGCCCCTCCCCTTCTATGAGCCCCTCTCCCTGGAAGCCTCATCTCTCCAGGGAGCCCTCCTCCCTCTGGGAGCCCCTCTCCCTCTGGGAGCACTCACCTGGCAGTCCTGGAGGCCCAGGGCGTCCTGACTCCACAAAGGCCTACAAGAATGGGCCAAGAGTGGGGAGACGGTGCTCTGGAGACCAAGGCCACCTCCCACCTAGAGGCCCTCAAGCCCAGAAGCCCTGGCCCCTATGTGTACCACTCCAGCATGGGGAGAGGGAAGGGAGGGACCAGGAGCCACAGTGGGCCTGGTCCTCACAGTCACAGGCCTTGCTAGGCTACAAGCCTCTGGGCTCAGATGCTGGGGGCCATGGCAGGCCTAGAGCACCCCTTGCAGGCCTTCCTACCCACTACCCTCCAGGCAGCCAACTCAAGGAAGCACGGGGTGCAGTGGCCAGCCAAGGGAAGGAAGGCGGCAGCCTTTCCTCAGGGCTCTGTGTAAGGAAGCATGGCAAGACTACAGGAGCAGCAACTGCTGTGGCTACTTACGTTGCTGTCATAGACAGGAGTCCCAGGAGGGCCTGGGGGTCCTGGAGGGCCTGGGGGTCCGGGCATTCCCTGCAGGGGGGAACAAAAAGCTAGTCATCAGGCCCACAGCCGGGCCGCGGGCAGTGCGTCAGTGCAGGTGAGAGCATTTCTTTGCGTCCATGGAATCAGAAAGCTGGTTGTGACTGACATATGTCTGCACTCAGCATCGGCTGCCTGTGGACAGGGACTGGGCCTCCCTATGTCCTCAGGGAGGAGGGGACTGACTGCCATGTCCACCCCTTGATTATCCTCAGTAAATCCGTGCCCGTCCAGGAGGCAGTCCCCAAGCCCTGACCTCTGTCCATTTGCTTACTTATCTGGCACGACGCAGCAGATGACTCGGGCTGTCTGCAGGCATAAGGCACCCTGAAACGGTGCCCTGGGTGAGGTGTAGCCTCAGGTAGGCCTGAGTTTATGCCTCTTTCCCCTGGCACCACCTGGCTGGCTGTCCCTATGATGTCCCCAGTAGCCTTCTGACTGTGGCCAGGGAGGAAGTAGGTCCTGGCAAGGAGGTTCGGCAGAACGAGACCTGCAGTTTGCTGCTCCCGGCTCAGGGCCAGGAAGACAGCCTTGGCCCACTTGTAAGGTCAAAGCCCAGAACAAAGCTGAGAGCCTGTCTTTTTCCCTGAGACACATGTGACATATCATCCACAGATCGTTACTCAAAGCCCTGCCGAACTAGTCAGCTCTCAATTCCCGGCACTGAGAGCGAGGCTTAGCTCCTAAGAAGGAGCCAGGCCTGATGAAGAACCAATGGTGACAAAAACCCTGGCAGTGGGAATGGCCTGCAATGTCCTTGGCATTCAGGGCCATGGTGTCACCCCACCATGGAGTGACAGGCGAGGGCAGGCGAGGGCCAGGGGCACCATGTTGCAGGTGAGCTTGGCAGGGCCAGGCTGCATCGGGGGAACTCCTGAGTCTGGCAGGGCCAGGCTGCATCGGGGGATCTCCTGAGTCTGGGAGAGAACAATTGGGAAATGCCCATCTTACGGACCTTACCAAATGAACCCCGGCCCTTCAGAGAGCTGAGTTACAAGTGACCGTGAGTATAACACGCTGTTGAGCAGAGACCACTCTGGGAAGGGGGCCTACCAGAATATGCAGCCACAGATACTGAGAAAGCCACACTGGCTTGAGTCGTGTATGTGTGTGTGCACACATGTGTACAAGTGTGCATATGTGTGCGTGTCTATGAGTGTGTAGAAGTGTGCAAGTGTATGTTATGTCTATGAATTTGCCTACATACACGTGTACACACTTATGACTATGATTATGTGCTTTCATGAAAGCACTTGTGTTCATATGTGCATTGTTGGGCATGCTGATCCTGACATGCACAGGCACATGTGTATCAGCTGCCTTCATACACATGCATGTGTATGAGGACCAGTGCAGCATGGCCACACCACTGGGCTACTCTGAAGCAGCCACTGACAGAGGAACCGTGGGACCCAAGGCCCCAGCCAGGCTGTTCAGGGTCCTAAGTGTCCTGGCCTCCTGGCCATCCCGCCCACCCGGGACTGCCCCTTGCAGAATGCTTACCCTCATGCTGAATCCAGTGCTGGCATCTCCTGGCTCCCCTTTCTCTCCTTTTAATCCATTCATGCCAGGGCGGCCCTGGGGTAGAATACCATTGGGGGACCTGATGGGCACCGGCCTAAGAGGCCCCATCATTCCCCGCTGGGCTTGGCCCCTGTCCTTGGGAAGCTCTGACCAGCCTGCTCTGGCCTTTCCACCCCTTCTCCCTGCTCAAGGTCCTTCCTGGGGGTGGGGGGGGTGACAGTCCCCACCAGGGCCCTCCAGGGCTGGGTCTCCATATCAGGTCCAGGGCATTCCCTTGGTCATGTGGGAGGAGCCTGCTCAGGCAGTGCTGGTGCTGGGAGTGTGAGGGGTGGCACCCCCTCCCTCTGACCTGACCCCATGGGCAAAGCTGCTACCCACAGAGTACTGCATCCTGACCAGACCCCGCTCTCACCGGCCGTCCAGGGAAGCCGATCTCTCCCTTGTACCCAGGCCGTCCGTATGGACCCTGCAGAGGAGGAGTCACGCTCAGTGAGCAGAGGGGCCCCAAGGCCAGGAGGTGACCCCCTTTTAAAACTTCCCCCACATGGCCCAGAAGAGCAGCTGGGACATAAACCCAGTCCCCACAGCTCAGCAGCCCTGCAAGGTGACAGTGTCCTTGCAAACCACAGCCCATGAGTCCTCTGCAGAGGTCCTACTCACCGGGGGTCCTCGGAAGCCTGGCTCTCCCTGAACAGAAACCAGAAGGCACCGTCAGGTGGTCTTTCCCCCCGCAACACCCGAAGGCCCCTTGAGTGTCCCTGTGACCTCCTGACACCCTGGGCAGCACTCAGGGCCACAGATACCAGGGGAAGCAGGAAAGGTCAGTGGGGGAGGGCCCTGGAATAGGGTTTAGGTCTGGGTCAGGCATGAACCGTCCACACCTGGCACCCTGAGGCATGGAGCCCTGCCCATGCAGTGCCCAGCTGAAGTCACCTGGGTCCCTCTGACTTGTGAAACCAGGCAGAGCCAGCAGGGTCCCCTCAGGGTCTGATATCCAATGACCCTTGCCCACTCCCAGACTAAGCTGGAGGGCTTTGGGCACCCACAGAAGACCTGAGAGATCACCCCTACAGCCACTTGATCTGGTCTAGCTCTTCCTCAGGTCCCACAGAGAAGCCTACTAGGACCCAGGGCACAGGCCCTTCATAGAACCCACTCCTAACCTGGACCTGCTCACACCCCTGCAGGCACCACGGGGGTCAAGGTGGGGTGGCCACAGCAGGCAGGGCATAAGAGTTGGGTGGGTCTGGGGCATCTCATCACCTGCAGCACTGTAGCCCACTGGGTCCTCAGCCTCTCTGCAGGGTGGGCTCAGGCAACAGGGGCAGGGGAAAGGCCTGCATGGTCACATCAGCTCTGAGCAGGCAGGTACGCCAACGTGGAGAGGAGAGATAGCAGACAGGGAGGGGCGACGAGGGCCTAGACTACAGGAGGCTCCAGAACCCTGCTCAGGAAGGCTTAGGCACATCAAAGTTGACTTCTCTTGGTAAGACAACCCCCTGCAGCGGTGTCTTCACCCCACCTGCCCTCACCTTGGCTCCTTTCTGGGCGAGGGCCAGAGCTCTGCCATCAGGACTGAAGATACTGCCAGGTTCACCCTTTTCACCCTAGAATGGCAGGGGTCAGGGGGTGGGCAGAGAAAGTAGCCTCACAAACACAGGTGTCCCCCCCATCCCATCCCCAGGGCCTCACACCGAAGACCCAAGAATAGGCACATATTAAGGCAGGGCCTTTGTCCTTCCAGAGGGGCCTATAATCTGGACCTTGCAGTTCAGGGCCCTCTCATGGAAACATAGGACAGCCCAGCTTAGAACTTGTCACTCCTTCTGCTCAAAGAGTGACATCTTTGGTTGCCCTGGGGCTCCTGGGAGAACAGGACTATCCTTGGGTCACAAAGGGGGACTGTCCCCTCAAAAGTGCATCTCAGTGCTAGCTATGGTTGGGGCATGAGCCTGTGGGCTCTGGTCTCTGCCAAATGCCAGGAGCCAGCACTCCTTACCTTGGGTCCCGGGAAGCCCCGCTCGCCTTTGGAGCCCAGGTCACCCTTCGGCCCAGCAGGTCCCTAGAAAGGAGACCAGGTAGAAATGAGGGGTCCAGTGTCTCCAGTCCTGATGCTCACACCCTGCCCCATGCTGCTCTCTGCTGACACACTGGTCCCACATGGTCCTGACCATTACAGGCAGAGAGGGCCCTGGCTAGGTCCCCACATGAGACCCCCTACAAGGCCCTGGCTGCTGCCCCTCATCCTTGCTGAGTCCACCTGGTACTCTTGCCAACATCCTGCTAAAATCCTTTCCTCGAGGATAGTGACTGTCCTACCCCAGTTCTAACAAGGCCCACCCAGCTCAGTTGTTTTGTGCACATAGAGAAGACCTCTCCCCAGCAGCCAGGTCCACCACCCTGCAGTGAGGCCACTTACAGGAAAGCCTGCGTACCCCTGCCGGCCCTGCAAAGGAAAGACAACATCAGCCTCAGGTCTCCGAGGTTCAGCAAACACCAGGCTTTCCACTAAGCCACTCCTGGACACTCCAGGATTCACTCCAGTCCATCCCAGACCCATCCTCAGATCCACCGCAATCCACCCGCTGATCTACCCAGCTCCACCCCTAAATCCACACCAATCAACCCACAGATCTACTCGGATTTACCTGTAGGTCTACCCGCAGATCTGCCCAGATCCACCCCCAGATCCATTCAGACATACCCCTAGACCCACCCACAGATGCAGCCTGATTCACCCGTAGGAGTTTCCTAGAAACGAGACGCACATACCTCGGGTCCTGGCACACTGGCCACTGCGCTCTGTTAGGAGTAGACAGAAACGAGAAAGCAAGAGATGAAAATGACATTTAGAACAAATTCAGCTCTCACTGTACTACTGCTGTGTAACCAGCAAAACCTCACCAGTGTGACATTAAAAGGAAACATGGCTTTCCACTCTCCTGTCTCGCCTGAAAGCCTCTCAGGTGACAGGACATTACTTCCTAGGGACCTCACTTTGTGAAGTGGGGCTGGGAGGGGACATGTCTGCACCGGGAGCCAGGGCACATGCAGACAAGCTACTGGCAGCTATGCCGGCCAAGACACCCAGCAGCCTTGGTGCTGTGGGTGGAAGGCTCTGGTCCGACACCGCCCTTGGCCAAAGAATAAGGGAAGTCTATACTTTTCCCATGAGGCCGGTGCATGGGCTACTGCTGTGTAGGGGTTAAGTGTCAAAGACAGCTAGTGACCCAGATGGAGCCTTAAAATCCTTTCTCTTCAGGCCACTCAAACCGCCCCCTCCAGAGTGCAGGCTCCTGTGTGCAGCTCTGACCAGGCCAGCCTCTCTGGCCCTCACTTGGAGGTCACAACATGGCCACATCAGGAGCTGGAGGAGTGTTGTTTGGGCACAGGGAGCATCCACCATGCAGTGTCCTTACGTCCTTCTCTGACACGTAGACCACAGGTCCAGGGGGTCCAGGGGGCCCGGGGAGGCCTGGATGCCCCACTCCGTCCTTCCCTGGGTCACCCTAGAAGAGAATGTCCAGTGTCCAGCGCATCCTTATGGCTGTGAAGGGCCTGGGGAAGGTACCAAGGACAGTGCCCAAGAGCCCCCTCATGGCAGGGCAGGCTCCAATCAGGGACTGCCACACCCCACACACAGCCACACCCCCTCCCCC
>NW_006206889.1:256377-263871 GCF_000334495.1 Tupaia belangeri chinensis
CCCGAAGGGCAGCGCCCAGAGGCCCCACCCCCCGCTGTGTACCAGCTGGCTCGGAGGCACGCCCCTCCCCCCACCCTGTGATCACTCACTTTTTCTCCCTGGCTTCCTTTATCTCCTTTTGGCCCCTGCAGAGATAGGGGGAAAAATAGTTCATTCTACACAGAAACAGGAGCGCTTCCCCACCTCCCGGAGCCCTAGACCCCAGGGACTGCCTTCAAATAAGCCACGGAGAATTCATTTCCTGACCAAAGGAGGCCTGGAGCAGGGGAAGCAGCCCTAAAACCCCTGTGGAGCTGCCTGTTGCCTGCCTGCATCCTGCGTCTCTCTTTGGATGTCATCCCTTCGGCTCTGGTTCCACTGAGGTCACTCACCTGGGGGCCAGCAGTGCCCTCTCTGCCGGGGAGGCCTGGGGGCCCAGGGGCTCCGTTTGCTCCAACTTCTCCCTAAAAAGGACACATGGTGGATAAGGGCATGTCAGCTGCACAGCCTGGGCCATGGGGCTCCTCAAGAGGAAGCTATGCTCTCTAGGGAAGTGGCAGTGGCCTGGGTGTCTACTGGACATTGGCTCAACTCTGGGGGTGCCTCCTGGGAGGGCTTTAGGGAGGGTAGGTGGGAGGGGCCAGGGGATGCCTGGGTGTCAAGACTCCGGTGGGGCTCCCATGATCCTGGTGGGGCTCTCATGATTTATGGGGCTCTGGGGGGCCTCACTGTCAGAATAGATCCATCTTCAACTATAAAGAGACAAGGGCAGGCATAAAGAGCAAGGGGGAGAGAGCAGTCTGAGTCCTGGGCCGATACAGAGGTGGCCCCTGCAGACACACATCCAAGCCTTACCCTTCACCCCATTTACTGAGGCTCGGGAGGGATGGGACTCTGGACTCCACCTGGGGTCCCTTACCACCTCAGCTGATCCAGTTTTCTAAACCTGAGTCACAGTGCTCACCTTAATCCCAGGTGACCCAGCTGGTCCAGGATCCCCCTAAGTAGAAAGAAGAGCTCTGTGAGTGCAGGCCATGGGCCGACCAGCCCCCGGGGCTGCAGTGAGGGAAGGGTTAATTATCCAGGCTGCATATCGCCCTCCCCCACTCAGGCCCCTCAGTTGCTCAGGGCTGAGGGGTCTGGCACTGAGTGGCTACCCTGTGGCCCACACTGGGCAGTCTGAGCTCCATCTGGACTGCTCTGAAAGCTAACGTCACAGTCATTATTTCCATTACAAGAGGCAACTCCACTGAGAAGACTTCCCTTGTAATTTAAGAAGTCTGAGTAGCTTCAAAAGTTTATAAAGCCCTTATAAAAATTCAGCCCTTTGAAATGTCCCCATGTTTTGCAAATGAAAGCAAAATACTATACAAGGAGCTGACCCAAGCCTTGCCATGATGAGCTTGGAGCAGAGCGAGGGCTCAGAGGAGGACCCCTCAGGGAGGCTGCCCTACCGTGCTCCCACCATGCCTGGGGCTCAGCTAAAGAGGGCTGGGAGGACGGCATTCCACTGACCCAACCGCTTGAGGACATAGGAAGCTCCAGGAGTATTCCCTAAGCCCCTGTTACTGCTCAAGTCAGCAAAAGCACTTCAAGTATACAAAACCAGGAATACGATTCTTAGGCTTTAGAAGGAAGATGGATGATGGCTATCCCCTACTCCTGCCCAAACAATGCCCAGTGTTTGGGAAAGGGGACCTCGTGTAACTATTCTCTGCTAGGTTTTGCTATGTTCTGCAAATTTCCCACAGTGGATTCACATAACTCTTCTGACCAGAAAATTAAGGGCCACTGAAACAGTAATTCCCAGCAGGTAGCCAAGACCTGCCCCCTCCAGCCCAGGAGCACCCAGGAAGCCCGGGTCATCTTTCACTGACCTTCAGTCCTGGTAGGCCAGGCAGTCCCTGTTCAGAAGAGGAGATGTGTCATTAGTGTGTCCTGGGCCCTATCAAGAGATGCTTAGGATCCCAGGAGCAGTACGCCCTTCCCCAGCTACAGCTCTGATGGAAAATGGAAGGAAATGCAGTGTTTCTAAGGCAGCCAACATGCACGGGAAACTCCATGAGTGGGGGTCAATCCTGGCACCACCTATAACACTCTCTACTGTCACTCACCTGCCAAGAGTCATCTACAGCCAGTTGCCTGGACACCCGTGGTTTACTTAAGACACAAACCATTTCGACAACTACAGATGTGCCATCTGCCCAACCAGGTGCCATGGCCCGTGCAACTTGGCTATGACCCTGGTCCCTGGGAGAGCTGGTGGGCTCTGCAGCTGTGTGCAGCTCCTAGAACCCCAGAGAAAACCCCAATGTCACTGTGCTCAGCCACCCACCTTGGATGAGAACCATGGAGTTCCTCTGCTCATATCTACTAACTTAATCGCAGGTAGCTAGCTACTGCTGGAAAATTAGGACTTTTTTTTAATATGTGAAAGGAAAAGTACACAAGTAAAATGGTGAGACCACCTTTGTTTTCAGAGTTAGTTTCTGCCCAGTTAAAATTTCTCATTAATTTTGCTCAGAATAGGGCCAGCCCATAGCCTGGTAGTTGAGGCAGCTGAATCCCCATGGCCAATCACATGGTTCAAATCTTGGCCCTGACAGCTTGAAAAACATGGCAGGTACATGTGCATGCATGTCCAAAATCCAGACAGGAAGGAGAAATGGTGAAGGGGTTGCAGTGTGACCACACTCCACTGGGGAGTGACTTCTCCCTCTCCCTCTATCTCTCGGTCGGTCTCTGATGAGCATGCGCACTCTAGCAGATGGAAACAAGTTTTGCTCACAATGAGAAATCTGGGGCCAGGCAGTGACGTGGTGGTGGACAACACGCTGTGAGGCTGACCCATATGAGAAGGTCTGGTTCACATCCGGAGATCTCCCTGAGTAGCCACACCCCTGTGCCCATGACCCAGGCTGGCTGAGACCAGGGCTCGATCATAGTAATAGGGCCTTGTTGGGGCTACGCCTTATCTGTCTCTCTCTGTCATGGAAGAGATCAATAAACTTAAGGGGGAAAAGGGAGAGGAATCTGTGCCAGTCGCATGCTTTCAGCTGGCTGAGTCTCTGAGGGGTGAAGCTGGATGCTGTGGTCCGAGGTCACCCCCCACCCCATGCATCCTCTGGGGCAGGGGTTGCAGTTCCTGCAGGGTGGTGATGGCCTCTGCCCTCCCCACTCTACGCCAGCTTCAGGAGACAGGGATATGGCTGGCTGGGCCACAGTAGGACATGCCCCTTGCACATCTGGAGGCCATATTCTCATCCCTGTGACCTCTGACTCCTTGAGGGAGCATTTCCAAAGAAGACAAGGGCCGCGGGAAGACGCTGCCTGGCCACGTGGCTCTGCTGGTTTGGGGGCTGCCCCAGTCCCATACCAGTCTGCCTAGGAATGCCTAATGTCCTAGAACCCCCATCCCAAAAGTTGGCCAAGCCTGGCTTGTAGGGTGTACCTGTGGCCCTTCCACTCCTCGGGCTGCTGCCAAAAAAGGTCCCCCGGAGCCTTCCATGTCATCCTGGAGGGGATACACAAGGGACACTCAGGTCTATGTCATCTAAAAGAAATGCCCCTGCCTGAGGCCGGACATCAGCCCGAGAGGCAGAGACTGGGCACAGCTCAGTGGGGTGAAACCCTCAAGGCTGGGGTCACCTGGGATACAGCCATTCTTGGATGGGGCACATCTGCAAAGGGACAAGACCCTTGGCTGGTGCCATGTTCCCCTTGAGCATTTGGAGGTAGTCAGACTAGACAAGGCCAACGGCTGGGGTCAGCACAGCAGCTGTGCTTTCTGACACACGTGAAGTGGTCAGGCTCACTGGAACAGCAGGGTATAAATACCCTGCTTAGGGCCCTCTAAGGCCAGCGGTGCTGTGCCAGTCCATCTTGTAATGAGTGCAGCTGCTCATGCAGAAGTCCAGGCCAGGACCCTGCCCAGGAGGCCTGCTTGGCCTGTGAGATGCCAGAGGCAGGAGGGGTCCAGCCAGCACTCACAAATCCAGCAGCGAATCCTGGTCCTGGTGGTCCAGGGGGTCCAGGGGGTCCCTGTGGTCCAGCCGGTCCCGGGGGTCCTGCCAAGCCGTTCTCCCCAGGAGCACCAACAGGGCCTGGATCTCCCTTGCTGCCCTGCACAGGGGGAGGAGAGAAGATCACCGCTAAGCCCCCGGCATTTCAGTTGCACCCCCAACACAGCTGTGTTTTCCCAAGATGCTTCTGATAAATCTGAGACCCAGAGATAAAAAACATTCCACAAAGTGATGCAAACCCACTAGCACTTCAGGAGCAATTTCATCCAAAAACAAAACAGCTGAGTGAGAATCACATGCCCAAGGTGGGTATGGGGCACAGCAGGCACCACACAGAGCATGCCATACTCACGGCTTGGCTATCTCCGGTGGGGGGGGGGAGTGCAGATGAGGATAGTGAAGAGCAATTGTGACAGGTGAGGAGGGAGGACAGGACTGGAAAGAGCCAGGGAAAGGAGAGGAAGAAAGGAGAGGGGAAAGCTCAGGGCACATGTGGGTGGGGCTGGGGTTGGCGTGCTTCACTATGACAGCTGGTCTGAAGGAACTGGGATTTGGAGGTGACTTGACATGCAGCCCTGGCTGCTGGAATACAAGGGACCTGAGAGAGCCTGGTGCCAGGAAGGGGAAAGGACAGCATGCCCTGTGCAGAGGGCTCAGCTTGGTGTGAGCATCCCATTGCAGCCACCTCACTTCTCTGTAACCCAGAGGAGGATCGTGGTCCTCTCCTGGGCCCAGGGGAGCTGAACTTTTGAGAAGGTATAAGATTGCATAGCCTAGTGCTGAACCAAAACAAGGGCAGGAGTGTGACCTACTGCCCTGCCACAAACCCAGCCCAGTGGCAGGGGCCCTATGGCAGGGAGGTATCCATTAGCTCCCAGCACCCCCACAAGCCCTAGGCCTCACACCCCTGGCTCACCTGTAACTACTGTGACCTGACCTTGCCCCCCATTTCCAACCACTTCTGGGGACTAGTGTCTACTTCAAATAACCACACTTACTCTATGCTTTGAGTTTTTTGGTCAAGTATCGGTGCCAGGATTTGAACTACAAGATTGGCCATGCGAGTTGCAGTTCCCATAACCTCTAGGCCATGGGGCTGGCCCTGCATTTCGGTTTTTAACAAATTGTTCATACTTTTAACATCTTACCACCCACTAACCTGAGGGTTAACTTTATTGAAATCTTAAATTTCATATTCTTGGTTTTAGTCTAAGAGCCTTGCACCTTTAATACTTAAAAGGCACATCTAATTTTTAATCTTTAAAAGCTTCCTATAATAATGTTTGTTTTAAAAAAAATCTCTTTCTGAATTCATCCTTTGTTTTCTACTTAGTGAATAACTAGGTTATAGGGATCTAGAAACCTTAATACCATACTTAGTACAGGAATACTTCTATTTCTTAGGGCACGGGGCCCCAAGGAAGCCCCCCACCAGCTTTCCCTCTGCTGCCAGCCAGACTGCCATCAGAACAGAAGATGGCTTGGAGGGTCTTCCAGGAGCAGCCCCTGTGTAAGGGTGAGGAGCCGGGCTGGGGGATCCTTGGGGCAGACAGCCCCCCACACCCTCCCATATCCTAGCCCCTCCTCCAAAGCTCCGACAACGAGCCTCTGCCCTGCATGTTTCCATGACACCCATTTCCCAGTGCTTTTGGCTTCTAGACACAGTTGGCCTTGGGCCCTGACCAGACTAGAACTCAGGGCGGAGACAATCGCCCAGCAGAAACCGACACTGGCCACCAGGGGAACTCCTAGCAGGAGAGAGACTGAGCTGGCTTGCGGTCAGTGCCAAAGGGCTGCCCTTGCTCGGCCGCAGCACCCCAGCAAGCAGACCGGTTCTGGGAGAGGGTGGACCAGGACGTCCTGTGTACCTTGGGTCCTGGGGCGCCTGCTTCACCCTGTGGGGAAAAATCAGGATGACAAATTCAGACCACTGAGACAAACAGCAGGAGGGATGCAAACGGCCCTTTCCCAGCTTTACCCTGACAATGAGGTCACTGCTTCCTGCTCACACCAATTGAACCCTTCCAGAGATTTTCTCTGCCATCATCCTCCAAAGCACAAAGCCAGCCGGATCCCATTATGAGGGTGCATCTCAGTCAGACCTGGCACCCCACGGGCCAGTGGCCCCAACCCTGATGCAGAGCCCAACGCTTCACAAGGAGGACGGATCAGCTGTGTTCACGCTGACGGCATTCTGTAGCAGGAGACGTTAGTGCCTCCCTAGTCAGAGGCCTGTGCGGCCTTCTCCATCTTGGGTGCGACCAAAGCCAGAACTTGGAGTAAAGCTTTAAGCTAAATGGAGCCAACCTTCTTTCATTTTTTTCAAGAAAGATTTTTGCTATAGGTCGCATGCACTCACTAGACAGACACAGAGAGACAGAAATCCTCCAAGGTCCTCTTGGGATTTTGGGTATGCATACACACGTGCCCAGTTTGATTTTTAAGCTACTGGTTCTGGGACTCAAACCACAGTCTACTACATGGGAGTCCAACAATGTAAGCATTACAATATCTGCTGGTCCCAAAGCCAACAGTCTTAAAAACCATTGGTCCATCACGAAAAAAACGCCATCACAGGGTGAGTCCCGGCTAACCATGCTCTAAGCAGGCTAAGGCTTGCTCTGACACCTAAGGTCCCTGGACTTGTGGACTGTGGCCAGCAGAGGCTGCTCACAGCCTCAGCCTCCAAAGGGCCACCAAGCTGGGCCCCAAACACCCGAGCCTGTCCACCCTCTGGCCACATGGTGTGGCGCTAGGTACCATCCCCAGACTGCGAGAGTGACTTACGATGCTGCCTTTCTGGCCAGTCTCTCCTGGTTGTCCCTCCCGTCCTGGAGGACCTGGGGGCCCCTGTAGAAAAGAGAAGAGTGGATTGGGTGGAATCTTTCTGTAAGGCAGGTAAGTGGGGTGGCAAACATGGAATGCCCTGGACATGCAGAGTCTGCAGCTCACAGGAGCCCTCGCCCACAGTGCACTCTGCCTGGCTCTCTTCTCTGCCTTGTTTCTCGAGTTGCTGATCAACTGGAGAAGATGAGAGGGGCTCACAGACCCCTCGCTGGGGGGAAATCACCACCACCCTTCCAGGAATAGCCTGCCACGTGCGCAAGGATGAGTGTGGTGTGTTCTTAGACCAAAAAATCTGCTTAGGACTCAGCCCTAGGAAAGCCTCACCAAGCAATCTAGGCATGTGCAGGGGGCCCACCGAGCAGACATGAAAGCAAATGCAACGCACAGGGTCAGCTTAAGTCAGTCCTGGGTGTCAAAAAGTAGGGCAGCATGCCACAGTGAAGTCACTGCACACACGGAATTATATGCCCACAGAATGCCATCCAGCGATGACCAGGCTTCTGCTTGTGGCTTCTGCTTGTCACCGAGTGTGCAGCGTTAATATAGGATGAGTTTCAGACACTGCTCCTACCCTCTCTCACTCCATCCTCTGGGGGCCCTGGCTCTCCCATCCCCACCGTGAGATCAATCACAGGAGGATCCCCCC
>NW_006206889.1:264163-277184 GCF_000334495.1 Tupaia belangeri chinensis
CCCCCATGATTCAGCGTAACATGGAAAGGATTGGGGCACCCATAGGTGGCAAGGGGAAAGGCCCCTATGCTGAATGTTCATCCCTTTCCCAGCAGACAGGACCCCCACCGACCCCAACAGAGGAGGTAAACTTACTGGGAGGCCAGGAAAGCCGCGGGGTCCATCCCGTCCAGGCACACCAGGAAGGCCTGCAGGTCCTGGAGAGATGGAGCTGTTCGTTCCAAAACGGCCTGGCTCACCGGGCAGGCCTGGCACTCCTGGGGGCCCCGGAGGGCCGGGGAAGCCTCGTGGGCCCTGGACACAACAGACACGGATGGTCAGGCTGTGCACAGGAACTCCCCCTTGGCCTTGCCACCATCCCACAGCCCCTCCCACATGTGCTTGAGATGGCAGGCAGTGGCCACAGGCTCAGGGTCACTCACCCTGAGGGTCTCCAGGTCACCCCCGAAGCCAGACCCCTCCATGTCAATGAAAGTCTGACAAGAAAGAGCCAAGAGGCCATCACCAGGAGCTCTCCCTCCACCCTCTGAATCCCCCCCTTCACTGACCTCTGTCCCTCTGACCTCCCCAGCCCTCAGACTCTCAGCCTCACCAACCTGTGTCCTGAACACAGGCAGCCCCATGAGGGGCAGCTCAAATTGGTTGTAAGGAAAGGCAGAGAGAAGTGGACAAGGGCTCCCGCCAACCCCAGGCACCCAAAGTGGGGGGGGGGAGCTCCCATAGCACTGCACCCCCCCAGGGCCTGAAGAGGCCTGAACACCTCACTCCCAAGAGGCAGTTTCCTATGTCTAAGGAAGGCAGATCCTAGAATGTAGGAGGCTCATGGAGGGGCTCACCAGCTTGTCGTGTCTGAAGGACGGTCCCGGTGGCCCTGGAGGCCCTTGGGGTCCTGGAGGTCCTCTTGACCCAACTCCAGGATCCCCCTGGGCATAAAGGCAAATCCGTCACCCCAAGGATCAAGAGCTGAGAGACAAGGAGGCCCCAGGCTGGAAGACTCACCTTCTCACCTTTGGGGCCCACCTCTCCTGGAGTGCCTGGGAAACCCTGTGGCCCTGTGTCACCCTGGAAGACAAAGACCCTGTCACATGGCTACTGGAACCCCCCAGGGCCTGAAGAGGCCTGAACACCTCACTCCCAAGAGGCAGTTTCCTATGTCTAAGGAAGGCAGATCCTAGAATATAGGAGGCTCATGGAGGGGCTCACCAGCTTGTCGTGTCTGAAGGACGGTCCCGGTGGCCCTGGAGGCCCTTGGGGTCCTGGAGGTCCTCTTGACCCAACTCCAGGATCCCCCTGGGCATAAAGGCAAATCCGTCACCCCAAGGATCAAGAGCTGAGAGACAAGGAGGCCCTGCCCCAGGCTGGAAGACTCACCTTCTCACCTTTGGGGCCCACCTCTCCTGGAGTGCCTGGGAAACCCTGTGGCCCTGTGTCACCCTGGAAGACAAAGACCCTGTCACATGGCTACTGGAACCACCACAGCACGTGGTTTAGCTCCCTCAATACCCCAGAGTGTGGAACACAGGCTGAGCCCTTCAGGGCATCTGGCAGGATGCAGGAAATTGGAGACACCTGTCAGGACACCAAGTGGACCCCAGGAGCGAAAGCTAGGACCTGAAGGCAGACGCTGTGACAAGAGCCACATCAGCATGAGCCAACTGGACTACAGTGCCTGGGAGAACCCACACAGCACTTTGCCAAACACTGGGCACTCAGCCTGCTATACACATGTACATACATGCAAGGATGTGTAATGTGTGTGTCTAGCCTGTGAGTGGTGTCTAAATGTGGTGTATGTCTATGTGGTATATGTGTAGCCTGTGCGGCATATCCATGTGAGGTGCACTGTGTGGTGTCTGTGTGTGGCCCATGTGTGTGTGTATGTGGGGGGGCACTGTAGATAGGGGATGCCTGTGTTGGCTCCTGGGTGGGTGTGAGAGCAACCCTCATGCCTTGACGGTCCATGGTTTTGTGCATCCCTATGTGCTCGAGAAAGATGTGCAGGGCTTGGTTTTCAGATGGGAAATTTTTGGGGGGAGGTTTTTGCTATAGGGCATGTGCACTCACCAGAAAGACAGAGAGAGACAGAGAGACAGAAAGCGAGAAATCACCCCACAGGGGAGATGGCCGCAATCCCTTCTCCTCCATTCTCTTCTCGGGATCTTAGGCACACATGCACACGCGCCCGGTGTGAGTTTAAGCCACTGGGTCTGGGACTCGAACCGCAGTCAACCACATGGGAGTTCAGCAACATAGCCATTACGCTAACTGCTGGTCCCCAGATAGGAAATTTTACCATAACCTGCTAGAGTGAGCTCATCAGCTCAGCCTCTTGGATCTGTACCACTGTACACACACACGTACATACTGCAGGCTCTGGCAGTGTGGCTAAGCCCCCGTGTCTCCCGCCACCACCATGCACAATCAGTTTCCGTTTTCCTACTGCACGTCTCTGCTCTCAGATGCAGAATGCTCATTAACGATCATTTTGTAGTCAATATGAAATACCCTTCTTTTGACCTTTCCAAGTGTTTTTTGCTTTTGTTTTCTCCTTTATGAGAGAGGGAAATGGAGACAGAGATAGGTCTTTGCAGGGTCTCAGCAGCAATGACTCTTCTGCCCCAGCCTCCCCTTTAGCTGGGATTACAGTGAAGCGGGCCTCCTGGGTGGTCTGCAGCCTCTCATGCAATGGTGCTATCCACCAGAGTTGGGTCCTTTCAGGCTGTTTTCAACCTGACTCGGCTGTGTTCGGGATCAGTCATCTGACATCAGCCATCCACCTTTTCTATGTTCCCTTTTGCTGGGCATGTTGTTTGCCAAATTGTATTTGCAACCTCCTTATGTTATTTTACTGTGTTTCTTGGAAATAGCATTTGTTGATTTTTAAAAATCTAAACTGAGCTAACCGAAACTCTCAGGCTTGCCCTGTGGCCTAGTGGTTAAGGGAGCCAGATCCCATGTGACCGACCACAATTCAAATCTGGCCCGGTAGCTTAAGAAACATGCCAGGCATGTGTATGTGTCCCAAATCCCAACAAGATGGAGAAATGGAGAAGGGATTGCAGCATGACCACACCCCACTGGAGCATGTTTTCGTCCACTCTCTGGTGAGTGCATGTGCTCTCTGCAATTAAAAAAATATACATTAAAATAGAAGCTCTCCGGGCAGCTGGTGGTAAGGTGACTGGATCCCAGAGGGTCAACCATGCAGCTGGAGAAACATGCCAGGTACAAGTGCATGCCCAAAACACGAAGGAAGGGAGAAACGGAGAAGGCACTGTCCATGGCGAGGTACTTTCTCTCTTTCTCTCTCTCTCAGTCTCCAATGAGTGCACGCAGTCTCTGGCAAATTTTTTTAAAAAAAGAAAGAAACTCTCAGCCCAGCCATGGTGGCACATGCTGCTGAGACACTGTGATCAGCAGGCTGGGACCACATGAGAGACCCGGGTTCCGTTCTCAATCCAACCTAAGACTGGGCACGGCGATGCAGGAAGCTGAGGCAGGAGGCTGTCAGCTCGGGGCTGGCTTGGGCAACACAGTAACCCCTGACCTGAAAACGGTAGGAGTGTTGTACACGCCTGTGCCAGCTGGGAGGCTGAGGCAGGAGGACAGTGACACGGTGAGACCCTTGCACTGATGTGACCACTGATGGCATGCACGCGCACCTGCCGTGTTTGCTCTTCTTTTCTATGCATCGAACCCCCCCACCCCCGACACTTTCAGACTTTATTACTCTGTTAAGCAATCATGTCCCCAAGGCTTGGGAAGGTATTCCACATATTTATGTTTTCCTGGTAGTTAGCCTAAACATCTCAATGCAAATAAAAGCTGCATATTTCTCTATCTACGGGCGACATGTATTTTCTTTTTGGGTGGGGAGGGAGAGGTTTTCTTTTGCTACAGGGAGCGTGCACTCGCCAGACAGAAAGAGAGACAGAGAGATAGAAAGCAAGAAATCACCCCCCAGGGGGGATGACCATGCTGCAATCCCTTCTCCTCCATTCTCCTCTCAGGATCTTGGGCATGCACGCACACGCACCCAGGGTGAGTTTTAAGCCACCGGGTCTGGGACACAAACCACGGTCGACTACATGGGAGTCCAGCGACATAGCCATTACGCTAACTGCTGGTCCTGAGACATGTATTTTCTTAACAAGAGCTGAGATGCATCTTCTAAATGGCTTCACTGTGGAACCCCTCCTGCGTGGCGTTTCCAGAGCGTCACTGGGTGAAACAGCCTGAGGGTCTCATTTATGTGAACAGGAGAGAAAATATCTGCCCAGTAAGAAAAGCAAACTCACCGGTCTTCCATCTTCGCCCGGGTCACCCTGGAATGTGTGAGAGAAACCCTCAGTGTCAGAAAATTACAACTCCTTCCCCAGCCAGAATCAGACCACAGATGAGTGGCTATACACTCAAAGCCCCAATGGCACAAAGCTGTCCTTCACCCCTGAAGGACCCCTGCTCCCACTTCTGCTCCCAGAGCCACAGCCAAAGCTACCAGGGCTGTGTCTGGGCTGGCCCTGCCTCAGGTATCCCAGAGCACTGACCATACAGCAGTAACCTGGAGGCTCCAGGGACAGGCCAGTTCCTCTCATCAGCCACATTCTGTCCCCGTCCTGCCTAAGCCACCCACCCCTTTAGTCAGAACAGGCCAAGGGAGACATGTACTCACCGGCTCACCATCCTTTCCTGGGGTGCCATCTTTCCCTGGCAGCCCTGGGGGTCCGGGGGGTCCCTGTGGCCCAGGCATGGGCTGTGCCTCCGGGCTCTGCACCACTGGGCCTGAAGGACCCTGAGGGCCAACAGGGCTGGGCAGGCCCTGGGTGCCCAGCTCCCACTTCTGCCCCTGCAGGCCTCCCTAAGGATGAAGGCACACGAGGGCACAGCTGGGCACAGCCACACATGGTCTCCTGCATGCCTGCAGCGGCACACTGCTGAGGTTCAGCTGGGCTCTGTACCAGAGGGGCTTGCAGAGGGGGCTTGTAGAGAGGGCATGTAAAGTAGATAGGCAGGGGCCCTGTGTGCTGGGCAAGGTGAGGGGCAGGGCACAAAAGAAGGTAGGGGCCCAGTTAGGGGTTACCAGGGAGAGGTCTCACCTGTTCCAGGTCACCCCCAGGGTTCGGGACACTCCCGTCCCATGTGGAAACTGAGGCTGAGCCAGGAAGGGTCTGGGCTGGAGGAGAGGCAGAGGTGGTGTCAGGGCTGTGTAGTCCCCAGTGCTCTCAGTCCTGGCCTGGAGCCCACTGGACATGGAGGGAGCCGAGCCCCACATTGTGCTGCCCTGAGCACCTGCTCCAGCCAGCCGGCATCCTAGGCTTGGGGTGAGGGAATAGCCGGTGCCAACAACAAGGAGAGGGAATTAAAATTAGTAATGAACCAGCTCTGCAGGTCTAAGGAATGCCAGCAATTGCTAGGAGTTCCTGGAAGACTCTTCCTGGATTAGTTATAACGAGAGACCTTGTCCACCAAAACACCTTCTTAAACTCATCTTCTTCTTCCTTTCCCCTTTTTTCCCTACCAACTTTTTATCTGAAAGCTGGAAACATCAGAAATCCATCAAGGAAAGCAAAGTGAGACCACTGCTCTCACCCAGACATGGCAGTCACGCCCGGCACTTCCTACCATCCTCATGCTCTCTCTCACACGCACAGCAGACTTCACTTCTTTGCAGACCATTAGGGCATCTGTGGTATTTATCATAACCCTTCTCCCCTGAACACTGTGGCCTCTCCTTAGAGCGAGGATATCCTTTTACAAACCCACGTCACATTCAGGAAATCTAACATCATTACACAAGATGACCTGGTACACGCCCCGTCGAGAAAGCGAACATCGCTGTACATCACGATCCGGCACATGGCTCCTGGGGAAGTCTAACACTGTTGGACACTGTGATCTGGTACACGACCATGGGGTAATCTAACACTGCTACATGTGATGGTCTGGTACAGTCAGGAAACCTAACATTAATGGTACACAGTCATATGGGGTACATAGCCCATCGGGTAATTCGCCATTACACACACTGGTCTATACAGCCACGGGGAACTCTAACACTGTTGCACATGACACTCAGCTACACAGTCCATGTTCAGATTTCCCCTGTTGGCACAACGATGCCCCCTGTAGCTCCCTGTGAAAGGTGGGTGATGGTGGGGTGTTGGGTCCAGCATCATGTGTTTCATTCAGTGGTCAGCAAATTGTTGGCCAAACCCAGGCCCAACCAGCTCCCAGCCTACTATGAGTTAGCCTCTGAGTAAGATTCATTTTCAGAGAACTGCAGAAAACCCTGGAGTTTTTGACACCAAGAGGAGCACTCAGACCATGTCACCGACTACAAGTGCCTGCAGTCCCTGCCATGGGCTGTTCCCGCCTCATGTCCTTCCTCTCCAGTTTGCATATTCGTAGAGACTGGGTTCCAGATAAACCTACTGGACAGAGTCCCCAGCTTCAAGGCAGTGAGATGACCTATAGCAGGCTTTTCCACTGTAAAAATGTCTTTTCTCCTTCACGATGAACTAATAAGCAATTAATGGAGTGATCCTTTGAACTGTTCCCCAATGACCTCTCATCCAGCACTTTGAGCACCATTGAAAAACCAGATGATACGTAACTTACACCGAGTTGAAGTCCTCAAGGGCTAGCATACGTGAAGTTTAAAGGAATCCTTACTTCTGCAGCCAGGACAGCAGAGTCCCCGATGGTGGGTTTAACTGGCACTTGGCTGAGACTGGTGACTGGGCAGGACTAGAGGCTCTGCAGTCACACACATGTGGCTCTGACCAAGCTCAAGGGTGTCACCTTCCAGGGATGCACAGGCCCACCTTCGTTCCCATGGCTCTGTGAGATGCTGACCCGTTTCCAGAGGAGTTCAGAACCATGCCCATTCTTGACCTCCTGAGGTCGCTCCACCACAGAGGAGCACCAGCTACAGTCTGAACACAGCCCACTGCCCTTGGGACCTCTGCCCAGCAGCAGGCTGGGCCACACCCCTCCACCAGATTGGATGGCCCAGAACCAAAAGCACAAATATGACACACCAAGTCATGTCTGTCACAAGAGGGAGGCCGGCCTTTTCCTGCACGTAAGGTGAAAGTTCCAAGGACCCATATTTTAAGTGCTAGCATTCTTAAAGGCAAATCTATAACCCCTGCCTCAAAGATGCTTAAAACTCCAAAAAACATTGAAAAAACAATTCAAAGACGACCCAAATGAAAACCACAAGGAGGTACCACGACATACCTATTAGAATGGTTAGATTTAAAGGACTGAGTACGTCAAGCATTGGCAAGGCTGTGGAGGAATAGAAAGCCCTGTACACAGTGGTGAAGTGTAAAATGGAATGACTAACTGGGAAAATAGCTCGGCAGTTGCTTAAACAGTTAGACCTACACCTACCATGTGATCCCCCAATCCTACTTCTAGATATTCATCCAAGATAAATATAAGCACATGTCAATAGAGACTCATACTAGAATTCTCTTAGCAACTGTGTGTGCCTTCACCCCAAACTAAAATAAATCTACGGGTCCACCCCCAGGGGGAAGGGATGACACATTATGGCCAGTCTGCACTGTGGGACACTACCCAGCAAGGAGACAGAAGGACCACGACAGACTACATGGATGAGCCTTGGAACAAGGGTGCAAGGGAATCAACCCAGACAGAGTGTGCTGACTGTGGGGTTCCGTCTACGTGGAATCCCAGGAAATGCCAACTCCCTTTGGCGACAGAAAGCACTTCAGTGGTTGCTTAGGGTAGAGAGGGTGGGAATGATGGGACGGGGTACAAAGGGACAAAGGGAATCTTGGGACAGATGATGGTGCTCATTATCCTGAGGTGATGGTTTCACGGGCTACCACGGGCCCAAACGTATCAGATTGCACGTTGTAAGTTTGTGGCAGTTTACGGTATATTAATTATACCTGATAACAAAATACAAATTAATCAAGTGAGACACATCAGGCTACCTCTGAATGGTTCCTGGGACCCAGGCCACAGAAACTGGGCTGGCAGGGAAGGACTGCGAGGACCCCAGGTCCAGGTGGGACACGCCTCCCCCACTTGTAACTCTAGTACCAACTTGACCAGCTCGTCTGGTCTCTCACAAAGCACCTCTGGTAACAAATGCAACAAACACCTCAAGTCCTTTGAATACTAAGAGAAGGATATAAAAATAGGAATAAAAGTGGCCCTGAAACATCAGTCTGGTCAACTCTCTTGTTTATTCTTTTCCATTTCTAAGTTGACTGTATTGAACATGTATTATTTCAGTAGTTTAAAAGAAGCAATAAACACTCTTCCCTAAAATTATAAAATTATAAAACATATAATATTATAATATAAAATTACATAAATGTATACACACACACACGTATGCATGTATCTGCATGTGATTTTCTTTTTTTTTTTAACATTTATTTTATTTTATTCATTCACTTATTTAATTTGATGAGAGAGAGAGAGAAAGTGAGAAAGAAAGCTACCAGGTCCAGGACTTGAACTGTGGTCAGCCATGTGGGAGAGTCCAGCACCTTAACCACCATGCCACCTGCTGGTCCCCTCTGCACATGATTGTCTAAAACCTTAACATAAATGTGGAAGGCAGAAGCCTGAAGCTGACTATCTAAGAACCACGACAGACTACATGGATGAGCCTTGGAACAAGGGTGCAAGGGAATCAACCCAGACAGAGTGTGCTGACTGTGGGGTTCCGTCTACGTGGAATCCCAGGAAATGCCAACTCCCTTTGGCGACAGAAAGCACTTCAGTGGTTGCTTAGGGTAGAGAGGGTGGGAATGATGGGACGGGGTACAAAGGGACAAAGGGAATCTTGGGACAGATGATGGTGCTCATTATCCTGAGGTGATGGTTTCACGGGCTACCACGGGCCCAAACGTATCAGATTGCACGTTGTAAGTTTGTGGCAGTTTACGGTATATTAATTATACCTGATAACAAAATACAAATTAATCAAGTGAGACACATCAGGCTACCTCTGAATGGTTCCTGGGACCCAGGCCACAGAAACTGGGCTGGCAGGGAAGGACTGCGAGGACCCCAGGTCCAGGTGGGACACGCCTCCCCCACTTGTAACTCTAGTACCAACTTGACCAGCTCGTCTGGTCTCTCACAAAGCACCTCTGGTAACAAATGCAACAAACACCTCAAGTCCTTTGAATACTAAGAGAAGGATATAAAAATAGGAATAAAAGTGGCCCTGAAACATCAGTCTGGTCAACTCTCTTGTTTATTCTTTTCCATTTCTAAGTTGACTGTATTGAACATGTATTATTTCAGTAGTTTAAAAGAAGCAATAAACACTCTTCCCTAAAATTATAAAATTATAAAACATATAATATTATAATATAAAATTACATAAATGTATACACACACACACGTATGCATGTATCTGCATGTGATTTTCTTTTTTTTTTTAACATTTATTTTATTTTATTCATTCACTTATTTAATTTGATGAGAGAGAGAGAGAAAGTGAGAAAGAAAGCTACCAGGTCCAGGACTTGAACTGTGGTCAGCCATGTGGGAGAGTCCAGCACCTTAACCACCATGCCACCTGCTGGTCCCCTCTGCACATGATTGTCTAAAACCTTAACATAAATGTGGAAGGCAGAAGCCTGAAGCTGCCTCTCTAAGACCCTGGCGCTCTAGTGCTGCCTTCCCTGCTCCCCTCTGGGTACACTTCTTGGACATTTGCTGGATTTTCTTTGTATTCTGTCTCCTGTCTGATTCATGGTGTTCTCTGAGCTTTGTCAGTGGAATCTGAATTAATTGAAAGTGGAGGGACTGTGGAAATGTAATTACGGTTCCTAATCAGCCAACATTAAAGAGATGATTATCTCTTGACTATCCAGACAGATCCAATAACCACACAGGGCTCACAGGCAGGAGGTGGAGGCAGAGAGACTCAGCGTGAGGACTCTGCCTGCAGGACTGCCTTTGCAGATGGAAGAAGGGGCATGGTTGGTGCAGGTGGATGGCCCTGGGCCAAAGCCATTAAGGACCCTGGACCTGCAGTCCTCAGTCACGGAGCACTGAATGGGCCAGCAGCCCGAATGAGCAGGAACTGGACTCTCCACAGAGCCTTCAGAAAGGAGCCCTGTGCGCCCCGTGGTCTCCCACTCCCACGGGCCCCATGTTGGCCCTCTAACCTGCAGACGTGAGACACAGATGTGGGGTATTGGAACTGCTAAGCCTGTGGTCACTGCAGTTATTACATGCATAAAATAATCACTTTACAAGGGAAAGACCTGTGGTGATTTGTTACACAGCAATGGAGAGCTGAACACTAAAAAATTGCATCTCACTATTTTTTTTTTGAGAGAGATTTTTTGCTGTAGGGTATGTGTGGTTACTGGAAGACAGAGATAGACAGAAAGCGAGAAACCATTCCCCTAGGAGGACATTGGCCACGCTGCAATCCCTTCTCCTCCATTCTTTTCTCGAGAGTTTGGGCATGCACGCACACATGGCCAGCATGAGTTTCAAGCTGCCAGGTCCAGGACTCAAACTGTAACGGGCTATGTGCGAGTCCAAGGCCTTAACCATGCCGCATCTGCTGGCCTGCATCTCACTTTTAATATAGCTCAAGCAGCCTGGTTCTTCCTCTAGCAGGGCTTTGGCCTCTAGGTATCCATGAAGGACAACCCTACCTTCAAGGCTGACCCCTGACAGAGCCCAGCAGGCCAACCCGGAGAGGCCTGGGGCAAGAACTGTCGTTAATCAACACCACCTCCCCACCTCCAAAACCAACTCCTGTCCTCCCACCAACTTTGCTGGCCCCTGCCCAGGTCAGGTGTCTCACTCACTGCACCTGGGGCGGTTCCCTCAGGCCACGGAAAATGAGACATGGCCCGTGGGAAGGAGAAGCCAAGGCCAGGCAGCAGCTACTGTACCTGATGTCCTGGCTGATGACTGCACCTTCCGGGGCGGGCCACGCAGGCGCTGCTGCACCTCAGCCTCTCACCCAGCCACACAGACCACACGCACACCACACCACACCACCTCACATCACACCACGCACACACAAAACAAAAAAGAATCTCACCTCCTAATGAAGACTCTGTGGTTTCTTCTTCAATTTCATCCATTCTGGAATCTTCTGTGCTACTGCCCCCGGCCAAAGGTGGAGATGTGACCGGTGGTGGCCTGGGGAGGCTGGGCGTTATGGCTGCAACCTGGCAGGATGAGAGTAGGAAACACCATTTCTCAGCATACCTGGTGCCCTGTGAGTGGGTGCAGGCTGACAAACTGATCAGGCTAAGGCTGATCTGGCTTGTAAAATGAAATATGGTGGATTTTCAGAAAGATACAGAAAAAGCACTCTCTCAGACAGGAAGATGTTCTAGGACTCTCTGAAGCTGTTGGTTCCTGGGGCCTGTGAGCTCAGGTGGCCCCAGCTCCCCAGTGCTCGGGGACAGAGGAACCCCCTGGTGCTGCTCAGGATCAGTTATGTTGCACCCCCATGCTCAAACCTGGAGATTCTTCATGCCAGATGCTGGGGTGCAAGAGGCCCATGGGTCCATCCTTGTCCCTTTCCCATGCCTGAACCTCCCTTCTGCTCCCCTGGGCCCTCCCCCGATTATTTGTACAGATGGTCTGAACTGGAAAGACACTAACTTAGCTGCCCCCAAATCTTCCATACTACAGTGCTCTGCATGGTTTTTTCCTTCTCATATCCAATTTATGACCTGTCTGTCCCCTTATGGCCACCTACAACCCAATAGGGGTCCTGTGGAATGCCAGGGTCACCTTGAAAATCAAGAATCCCATTTTAGAAGAACATTCTCTCCCTGAGAATGCAGAGGCTGCAAAGGACACCTGTCCTCAGACTCTGAGCCCCGTGTGTTTGTCTTGTGTCCCTGTCTCCCACTGGGTATGGGTGTCCATGACACAGAAGGAGCCTTTGGAAGTCACACATGCATTTACACACAGTCCCACTGCTGGGTTTGGTCCCAGGCCCGGCAGGCGGTCTCAGCCTTCCCGGTGACTCACTGTGTCCTCCCTGAGCGACTTCTGGGTCTCCTCAAGCCCACTCCCGAAGTCTCCAGACGCCTGTGGGTTTAAGGGAAACGAAAAGAGGATGGTGAGTGAGGCCAACATTTGGGCCAGTGCTGCTGACACCGCCCCTCCCCACTGTCTCCAGGTTCTTGGAGGCGTTAGTAGTAGGTCACAACCAGTCAGATCAACCAGAGTAACACTCAAAAGTCAACTCAGCCACAGGTGGGCCCCACAGAAGCTTCAGAAAACACCCCCTTCCCTGACGCAGCCGATTTCCTGGGAAGATCCATGCACTCTCTAGGGAGGCCCAGTGGCCTCTGCACAGAGCAACATGTGGCCCAGGAGTGTGCTGGTCACTGTGATCCTGCCCCGGCCACCCATGGACTGAATGTCCCACCCTGTTACAGCTGCACATCAACCAATGCAGCATGGGGCCTGAGAGGATGGCCCTCTCACTGCCATCACGGTGTGAACTTAATAAAACCTGACAGAGAGGAGCTGGCAAGTAACACGGTGGTTAAGGTGCTAGACTCCCAACTCCCATATGGTGCCAACTGCAGCTCGAGTTCCAGACCTGGAGGCTTGCTTTCTCTCTTTCTCTCTCTCTCTCTGGTCAAATTAAATAATAATAATAATGAATGAAATTAAATAATTCTTTGGGGAAAAAAAAAACCTGAAGGAGCAATGTCTTGTCATGCTGACCTTGGAGTTCAAGGCCGGCCCAGGCAGGGGTGAGAGTAGGGTGCAGTGGGCATCTGGGCATCTGGGGCTGGCCCTCCCGGCACACAGGGAAGCTGCACGCCCATGCATTGCAGCCACACAGGCATAGTGCCATCACGGCCGCTAGGGGGAGTCAGGTACATTCTGGACTTCCTTTCATCCAAGCGCAAGTTATCAGACCAAAGTGGGAAAATTGTGCACATGCAAAATGGAGTACACAGGCTGCCCCAGTTCGACCACAGCCAGTCTGGGTGTGGCTGGGTGTCCCCTAAGAAAGGGA